>NC_038047.1:23553506-23865208 GCF_002211085.1 Panicum hallii | reverse complement strand
ATAACTAGTAATAAAATAGCTATGGTAATACACCAAAGCGTGACCCACGCGGGATCCAACTCGGGCTCAGAGTAACACGCTAGCAGAAGCATCTTGCGGAGGGCCAACACCACAGGCAGAGTTGGGCGCGGACACGACCCTTATTCGTCGTTTCCGATCACGTAGTCCGGGTCTTCCTCTGAGAAAACCACATATATATATAGGGTGAGTACAAAGGTACTCAACAAGTCCAACCACCCGCGGAGGGGGGTGATAACAGAGATCATGCAGGTTATATCAAGGGTGGGGTTAGGGTTTATTTGCGATAAAGCAAGATTTTACACATGCAAGGGTTTATTTAATAAAAGCACTTTCTCAAAACATTTTTATAGTAATCGAATCTCAAGTAGTGTTGATCCTGCACGAAGGATCCAAGTTTTAGTGTCATCGGACTCGGCGTCCACAGTAGCTTACTGCGCAACTGCCGAGTACTTTCAAAACAACCTATGCCACAAAACCAATCATCCCGAACATCTATTGAAAGTGACCATGCCGTAACGCGTCCAATACCGTGGACACGGCTATTCGAATAGATTTTTACACTCTGCAGAGGTTGTACACTTTACCCACAAGTAGGGTACCGCGCTATGAACACCTTAATGTCGCGGCGGATCCTAACAAAGCCATTACCCACCTTAGCTGAATCTAACTAGCCAATACGGAAGCTACCATGGGGTTAATGACCCATCATGGAAGTCATAACCGGAATATCACTCACACAGATCGTATCCCTTCCCCATGGTCTCCCGTTACTCCCCCGCTCTCCATTTTTTTTTTTTTTGGCTAGTAGAGCAACTAGTGGGGTTTATGCTAAGCCGTTGCCCACACAACGGTCGAGTGGTTGTACGATAAAAGAGTTAGGCAAGATGACACCCCAGTTTCATCCTTATACCGACCAGACAGACATCTCCCGACCATGCTCAACCACAAAGGTACCAGCACGCAAGCGGCATTTCGCACCGAAAACGCCGTCCATCCCGTCAGGTTAAGCCTGTCTTTTTATTTCCCCACAATCCCATTTTGATCTTCTAAAGCACCCGTACCCTTATTCTTAGTAAGCGCTTATAATCATGGTTTACAATATAATGAGAGGAATAATAGGTAACAAGTATCTCTGACATGTGGTCTACGCCTAACCGAGCAAATCCTAGGTCATCGGGGTAGGGTTATAGCAATCAAGGGGTGGCTATCCAACCAGGTCTTGCAATAAAACAATGCATTTTACAAACAGGCCATTAGGTTGTATTTATAAATCTAGGATAAGAATGCATCAAAGGATGGGATTGGACTTGCCATTCACAAAGCCTTCCGGGAAGTCCTGATCGAGGTACTGTCCTTCTGGCTCACGGCACTGGTTCTCGGACTCTTGCTCGTAGTACTGCTCGTCGACGGGCTCTCCCTCGGGCACCTCGTGATCTACGGCGCACATAAACACATTCAATAAAGAAAAGAGGTAAAGGTTTTATCTACAAGCCCGAATCGGAAATAACTTAAGAAATAATGGTAGAAATAATATTTTCAGGGGATTTCTTGATGGCACGGCCGTCATTATGCTAGAAATACCGTGGTAAAGTTTCAGGGCAAACGGGGGATTTTTGGCGCATAAAATAATAGGCCGAACGGGGTTTTAGGGAAGGAAATAGGGCTGAGGACCTATTTGTGATTTCTGTCGGGGAGAGGAGGGCTTGATTGTAATTTCTAGAAATACTCAGGGTACTCTAAAAAGGGTCAGGGACCTATCCATAAATATCTTATGCAGTGGAGGGGTTCATTTACTAAATAGGATGAGTAGGGGGGGTTATTTTGGGAAAAGGGGTTTAAAGGGAGGTGTGGTTCTTTAGGGAATAGGCAAAAGGGCAGGGGGCTCAGGGCAATTGTGCCTTTTTTCTCCTCTCGTTACCCAGAACAGAGGAGGGGGGGGGGGGGAACAGGGGCCGGCGGCGCCACCCAATCCGGCGGCCCTAGGGGCACGGCGGCGGCCCGGGAACAGAGCTACACGGAGAGGGAGTGGGGGGAATCCATTCCCCATTCACCTTGTGCCGGGGCTGCGTGGGGCGTGCTGCCCACGAGGGCCAGGGAGGTGGCGGGCGGAGGTCCTGGCGGCGGCGGGGGAGCAAGGCCGGGGAGGGGCTGGGGGTTGCAGGGGGAGCTTGTGGCGGTGGAGAAGGCGCGTCGCGGGGGGGTATTTGTAGGCCGGCGAGGGGCTGGAAGGAGGGAGGCACGGTGGAGGCCGGTGGCGGCAGTAATGGAGGTGGGGCGGCGGTGGGTACGGGGGTGCCGCTGCGCAGGGCGGCCGGGTGGCGCTGGTCGTCGCTGCGCAGGGCGGGGGTTGGCGCGTAGCGGGGAGGGACGGCCTGGGGGCGTGCGGCGCAGGAGCAAGCGGCCAGTGGCGCGACGACGCGCGGCAGCCGGCTCTGCTCGGGTGCCGTGACCGGCAGGGGCAGCGCGAGCGCCAAGACAGCACGGCGGGGTGCGGCGTGCGCAGAGGAGGGGCCTGGTTAGGCCGGCCCTGTGGGCGTCGTCAATGGGGAGAGGGCGGTGGTGGTGGTGACCGGCGCCGAGCCCTGCTCGGTGCTGTGCTGCATATGCAGGGGAGCGAGGGGAGCAGGAAGCAGGAACAGAGAAAGGAGAAAGGAGAAAGAGGAATAGGGAAAAGGAAAAAGGGAGAGGGGGCGTCGGCGAAATTCGCGGCGACGGTCGCGAGCGTGCGGCGCGACGCGCGAGGGGGTACGGCGTCGGCGGGATTCGCGGCGACGGTCGCAAGCGCGGGGTTGAGCACGCGGCACGGCGTGCGGGTCGAGGAAGAGAGAAAAGATGGCGATTATCTTTTGGGGGTCAGACGGCGAGACGTCGGGGAATTGTTTTGGGCGATTAAGAGTTTAGGAATGATCCGATCCTGACGACGGAAAAGTTTTGAAAATTATTTTTAGCGAGCGATTTGTACTGTGATTTAAATAGGGTAAAAACGCGGGCGTTACAAACCTACCCCACTTAAAATGAATCTCGTCCTCGAGATTCGGCTGGTTCCTAAATAGATGGGGAAACTCTTTCTTAAGGGCATCTTTGCGTTCCCATGTAGCTTCTTCTATCCCATGTCTGCTCCACTGAACTCTGCAAATCCGTACTTCAGAGTTTCTTGTTCTTTTTACGACAGTGTCCAAAATCTTGACAGGTACTTCCTGGTACCGAAGATCTTTCTGTAAAGCTATTTCTTCTTCCGTCACCCGTTCTCTTTCGGGTACCCTCAGGCATCTTCTCAGTTGGGATACATGGAATACTGGGTGTATATCGGACATTCCTTCTGGTAGTTTCTAGACGGTATGCTACAGCTCCGATTCTCTTCAGCACTTGGTAAGGTCCGATGTACCGAGGGGCTAGTTTCCCATGTACTTGAAATCTCCGAGTCCCTCGAATAGGCGAAACCTTGAGATAGACGAAGTCTCCTGGATTGAAGCTTACTTCTCGTCTCTTCTTGTCTGTGTAACTCTTCTGTCGGGATTGGGCGGCCTTTAGTTTCTCTCTAATTTCGGCCACTCTTTCCTCCGCTTCTTTTATGAATGCGGGTCCCACCAGGGCACGCTCTCCAACTTCTGACCACATCAGGGGGGTCCTACACTTTCTCCCATAGAGAGCTTCAAATGGTGACATGCCTAAGCTCGCTTGGTAACCATTGTTGTACGAAAACTCAGCGTACGGTAAACTTTGTTCCCAGTCCTTGCCATAAGTAAGGACACATGCTCTCAGCATATCCTCCATAATCTGGTTCACCCTTTCTGTTTGACCGTCGGTCTGCGGGTGATAAGCTGAACTGAAGTCCAACTTGGTGCCCATGGCCTTATGCAAACTTTTCCAAAACCTAGAGGTGAATTGGGTTCCTCTATCCGAAACGATTCTGCTAGGTACGCCATGCAGCTTCACTATGTTGTCCACATAGAGTCGGGCTAGCTTCTCACCGCCATAATTGGTCCGTACCGGTAGGAAGTGAGCGACTTTTGTGAGTCGGTCTACTATTACCCATATGGAGTCATGTCCTCTCTGTGTCCTGGGTAAACCCGCTACAAAATCCATTCCTATCTCATCCCATTTCCAAACCGGGATGGGTAGGGGTTGTAGCAATCCTGCTGGCTTCTGATGTTCAGCCTTGATCCTTTGACAAGAGTCACAATGGGCGACGAATCTTGCAATGTCCGCCTTCATTCCATTCCACCAATACTTTTGTCTTATATCCACATACATCTTGGTGGATCCTGGGTGGATGGAATATGCCGAGTTGTGGGCCTCATCCATAATAGTCTGTCGGAACTCTCCTTCCTTAGGCACGCAAATCCTATCCTTGTACCATAAGGTTCCTTTGTCATCCATTCTGAAATCCGGTGCCTTGTTTTCCCCCGTATGCATGCGGATTCTCATCAAGTCCTTATCTGAGCTTTGGGCCTTTCTGATCTGGTCCTCCAAAGTAGGTTGAACACTCAACTTGTGTCTGGAGCCCTGGGGAACGATGTGCACATTTAATTGTGCCATCTCTTCTTGAAGGTGGGCACTCTTAGGTCCATAAGATTTTCGGCTTAGGGCATCTGCTACCACGTTTGCTTTGCCAGGATGGTAATGGATTACCACATTGTAATCTTTAACTAGTTCTAACCACCTTCTTTGCCTTAAGTTCAATTCTGGCTGGGTGAAGATGTATTTTAAGCTCTTATGGTCTGTATAGACCTCACACCTATTCCCAATCAGATAGTGCCTCCAAATCTTGAGGGCATGTACTACGGCTGCCAATTCCAAATCATGGGTCGGGTAATTTTGCTCATGAGGCTTGAGTTGTCGGGAAGCGTATGACACTACTTTCCCTCCTTGCATGAGGACACATCCTAATCCTTGACGGGATGCATCACAATAAATGATAAAGTCCCGTTGAATGTCTGGCAAGGTTAGTACCGGGGCGGTTGTTAGTCTTCTCTTTAATTCCTGGAAGCTTCTCTCACATGTCCCGGTCCAGGTGAACTTCTTCTCCTTCTTGAGTAACTCTGTCATGGGTCGGGCTATCTTGGAGAATCCCTCAATAAATCTCCGGTAATATCCGGCTAAACCGAGAAAACTCCTGATTTCACTAACATTGGTGGGTTGCTGCCAATTGGAGACTGCATCGACCTTTTCGGGGTCCACTGCCACTCCTTCCACGGTCAAGATGTGACCCAGAAATGCTACTTTCTCAAGCCAAAATTCACACTTGCTGAATTTGGCGTAGAGCTTGTGTGCTCTCAGCTTTTCCAGAACCACTCGTAGGTGCTGCTCATGTTCGTCGAAACTCTTGGAGTAAATAAGTATGTCGTCAATGAACACTACGACAAACTTATCTAACTCTTCCATAAACACCTTATTCATGAGATTCATGAAATAAGCGGGTGCATTGGTGAGTCCAAAAGACATCACGGTAAACTCATATTGCCCATAGCGGGTGACGAAAGCCGTCTTTGGGATATCACTTTCCTTAATCTTGAGCTGGTGATATCCCGACCTTAGGTCTATCTTGGAGAAATACTTGGCTCCCTTCAACTGGTCAAAGAGGTCATCAATCCTGGGAAGGGGGTATTTGTTCTTGATGGTGACTTCATTTAGTGCGCGGTAATCCACGCACATCCTCATGCTTCCGTCCTTCTTTTTGACAAACAAGACCGGAGCTCCCCATGGTGATGAGCTCGGCCTAATGAACCCACTTTGTTGTAGCTCTTCCAGTTGTTTCTTTAGTTCTGCCAACTCAGAGGCTGCCATCCTATAGGGTCTCTTAGCTATAGGCGAGGTTCCAGGGACAAGGTCAATGACAAACTCTATATCCCTATCTGGCGGCATCCCCGGGAGTTCTTCCGGGAAAACGTCTGAGTATTCATTTATTACCGGAACTTCTTCCAAAAATTTGGCTTCCATGCTAAAAACCATTGGATCCGTTCCACTTCCCCGAGTATGGCAGGTTACTTGCACTCCTTCTGGGTTGGTCAGGTGTACCACCTTGTCAGCGCAGCTTATAAGGCCATTGTGCAGGCTTAACCAATCCATCCCAAGGATCACATCTATGCCTTTGGACTTAAGTACTACTAGGTCTGCTAAGAATTCTACCCCACTTAGGATGATCCTTACCCTAGAACAACCCAGCCGGCACTTTATGTCACCTCCGGGCGTTCGGGTTAATAGGGGTGTCTTAAGTAGCACTGTAGGTATATTGTGTTTCTCCACAAAACTCGAGGATATGAATGAATGTGATGCTCCAGAATCAAACAATATTGTTGCCAAAACTGAGCTGACTAGGAACTCACCGAGCACTACGCCCTGAGCGTCCTGAGCCTCCTGGGCGTTGATGTGGTTGATGCGGGCTCGTCCGAAGGACTGCTGGGGCGGCCCCATTTGCTGATTGTTGTTGCCGGTATTGTTATTGCGGAGGGGTACACGATTGGCTCCTGATAAGGCTGGCCTCGGTCCATTTACTGAGTTGGAGAGGGCTGGTGCTGCCGGCTTGTTATTGGCATATGGGCAGTTTGCAATGAAGTGTCCTGTCTCACGGCAGTTGTAGCATGCTCGGGTATTGCTGCTGGCAGTAACTTGGCTTGTATTACTCTGTGGGACCTTTATGGTGCTCTGGCTCTTGAACTGTCTTTGCTGGGTGTTGGGAGCTTGAGAGCCAGTGGCTTGTGGTTGGGTCCTATACTGCATAGGGGCTTGAGACTTGGTCACTGAAGGGCCAAAGTGCCTTGGTTTCTGGAAACGGTCCTGCTGACGAGCTTTGGCTTCTAGGAACTTACGCTTATTGTCTCTCTTTTCTTCTGCCATGGCTCTCTCAGTGATGATAGCCATGTTCATCAGTGTGTTGAAGTCTGGGTAGATGCATGGGGAGAGCAGCTTCTTAAGTTCGGTATTTAACCCCTTTCTGAACATATCCTGCTTCTTTTCATCCTTGTCTACTTCCTCCGGTGCATAGCGGGCTAGTTCTATGAACTGGTATGTGTACTCTTCAACCGACCTGTTGCCTTGCTGCAGCTCACGGAACTCATCTGCCTTGCGCTTCATGGTGGCTGCTGGGATGTGATAGCGACGGAATTCATCCACAAACTCTTTCCAAGTGATAGTGGAGGCATCTTGCGCAGCTGCACAGTAATTCTCCCACCAAGCCAAAGCAGTTCCAGTGAGTTGGTGAGCGGCTAAACGGACCTTATCACGGTCTCCATGTTCAAATGGCTCGAGTTTCCTCGTGATAACACGCAGCCAGTCATCTGCGTCCAAGGGGTTGTAGGATCCTGCAAAGGTGGGAGGCTTGGTCCTCAGAAAGGCCGTCAGTTTGTCATTTGTATTCTGCTCCCGGGGCCTTGGGTTGGCGACGACATTAGTCAAAGCTTGCAGTAGGAGGTTCTGGTTGTTCAATACTTGCACCAGGTCAATGGCCGGTGGTGGTGGGGCATGTCGTGCTCCTACTTGGCTTTCTCCTCCCTGCTGGCTCACTTCCTGATCTTCCTGATCTTCCTGGTCGGGGGCTTGTCCTTGCACACCCTGTTGCCCCTCCACACTTGGAGTGGCATGTGGCTGCCTTTGGAAGGCCCTGATATTACGCCTGGTGGCCGTCCGTGCATTGGGCAAAAATCCTTATGAGACTTGGCCTTGGTAGTAAGGGATGTTTTATTTTTGAAAAGGCAGACTTCATTTACTACCGGCAATCACACAGGCTAACAAGCAACAAGTGCAAATAGTTTTATTTATTACGCTGGGGTACAACACTTGGGTGGGTACAGCTGGAATACGCACTACACGATCGGGTACAAAAGGCACAACAGATGGGTAGGCACGACTCTAAACTCGGGGCCGGGACGGCTTCTCCCCTGGGGCACCTCTAAGGCATACTAATCACGGGGCGAGTCGTCTTCCGGGGCGGAGTGCACTTCCAGTGGGATGAGTAGCTCTTCCTCATCGTCTTCGAGGATCCCATTTTCCTGGGATCGCTCGACGGCTCCTCCTCCAGTGGCTGCAGCTGTCCCTTCGGTACCTTCGGGTGGAGCTTGCGGGGTCCTAAAAAGTCCTCCCCATCCTGTGATGGGCGTTCCGATTAGGACTTGGGTTTCCCCGATTGCCGGGACGGGTGTTCCGCCGTTGGTCCACTCTTGCATGCGCCGATCCTGAATCTACCAGAGGCTTTCCTGAGCGACGGCTTCGCTACTTATAGCGGCCGCGGTCCTTGCCTCGGCTTGAGCCACCCGGATTTGGTGCATCCTTACTGCAAGCTCAGCTTGCTCGGCCCGGTGGGTTTGCTCCCTTAAGATTTGGGCTTGCTCGTCAAAGAGCTTGTCCAGGGAGACGAGGTATGCGACCACATGGTACAAAAGGTCTTCGTGTTGGCGGCGCCGTTCCAAGTTCCTCATGCGGGCCTGCCAGACCTGCGTCCTGATGACTGGAGGAAAGAGCCTCATTGGTGTGGGAATGAGGTGCTCTTCGAAGATCCGGCACAGGTAACGGAGAGCTTTTCTGATGGCCAAGGGATAGGCATCCTGATGTTGAAATCCTGTGGCCGTCACCCGCCAAGGTTCGATGTCGGGGTGGCGGGTACTTCTGGCGATGGAGAGAACCACCCTACAGCGACGAGTACCGAGGTATTCGTACTCCCTGCTGTAGTACCTTGGGCGTTCGGTAATACCGAGGCGCTCCAGGGAGTTGATCAAAAGGCGGGGAAAACCAGGTTCCTCATGGCAAATGCCCTGGGTCCACCCATTCTCAGCCATCTGAAAATAAGAACAGGGTAAACAATCTGGCATAGGTGCAAAGAGAGTTGATAATATTTATTATTACAACAGGGGTGGTACAGTTTTCAGGGGTACGTGGTCATTAGGGTAGGGTTCTAGCTCGGAATGCTAATTCATGGGAACTCTTCCTCGATCATGATAGGGAGCTTCTTTATTGGGAGGCTTCGATCTTCGGTCTGTGTGCCTTTATCCCAGTGGGTTTCCATGGGTTCTTCTTCTTCTTCTTCTTCTTCCTCTATCCATCCACCTATTCCGTTGCGGTTCTTGTATTCTTGCATCTGGGCTTGGAGGGCGGCTAAGGAATACTCAGCGCTGGCAGCCCTTGCCCGTTGTTCCTCCAGCTCCTGGGTTAACTTTTCAATCCCGTGGATTAGCTTCCTCAGTTGGGCCGTCTGTTCGCGGTAGAGTGCATCCAAGCCGGTAAGGTAGATGGATAGGTGGGAAACCGTATCTTCTAAATCTTCTTCTTCTCGTCCAAGCCCCCTCATCCGGGCAATCCAAGTGCGTCCCCTTCTCTCAGCGGGTGGGAAAATCCCATTGGGGTCCGCTGGATGTGGTGCTTGTAAAGCACACGCAGCCGTCGCAAGGCTTTACGGGCGGCCTTTCGGTAGGTGTCGGGGAAGCGGAAACCCACGGTGGAGATGAACCATGGGTCCACATCAGGGTAGCGGGCGCTTTTCTCCACAAAAACCATTATGTCGCACCGAAGGGTGCCCCCGGAGATGTATTCACGGTAGGCATACTCTGGTGGTTCCATAACCCCAACGCGTTCCAGGCTGAGCAATAATAATTTAGGAAGGCCAGGCTCTGCGTGGCAGATTCCGTTGATCCATCCATTGTCAGCCATCTGAACAGGGCAAAAACCAGTGGTGAGTGTCTGTGCAGGAAATATCTAAGTCAAAACAAGTCCTATGGTTTAAAAGGGGTTTCGCTCTTAGGGTCACGTCCTACGGCCAACCTACGGCTCTGATACCACCTGAAGCGTCCCCTCATCCGAAGAGACTTAAATGTGATATACAAATCAGTCCCAGGAGGCTGATACTGTGACACTTAGGTAATTAGCTTGGTCACACATTAGAGTTTTGGTATGCTTGTATGTATGTTCAAGTATGGTAAATGTGTATTTTATGTATGCAACATTATGGAAGAAGTGATGTTTATGTAATTAATATTAACTAAAGGTCCTTTTATGCAAATTGGATGCAGATGAGGGAAAAGTTTAAAAGTATAAGGGTTATTTTGCAAAAAGTAGTATCTGTGGTTAAATTGCAAAAATATATGTAAAATTACCATAGGGTGTATGTGCAAAAGTAATTTTACTTAGGGATTTACATAAAATATGAAATTATTACTAAGTCTATGTTATCTTCAAAACTATTGCTCAAATGCAGATGAACCTTAAAGAGAAGTTGTAGAGTTTGAAAAACCATGCACTTTTGCTTTTTGGACCATCTTCATTTGAGCATTGGTTTAAAAGTTATAAGCCTTTCTCAGTTGAGCCCCTGCTTTTCTCTGAAATTGCAAAACAGTCCCTGGTTCAGTTCATCCCCTTTCTTCTTCCTGGCATCTCTGCTCTCCTGCTCTGTTCTGAGCTTCTGCCGCCGGCGCAGTCCCCTGATTCCGGCCGCCGCTAGCTACCGCTCGTGCCTCCCTTGCCACGCGTTGCCGTCTCAATCCCCTCACCGCTCTAGCTCTGCCACTGGCGCCCCACCCGAGCGCCACGTCCTCCCCCGGCTGCCAGCATTGCACGCCGGAGCTCCTGCCGCCGCCGCCGCAATTCCTCCGCAAGCCGGCCTTATCTCCCCCTCTCTTCGGTTCAATAGCATCAGTAGACTCCCCTTGTTCCATTTGCCCAGAAAGTTTGCCTGCCCAGCTTGTGCCGAGCTCCTCCCACCTTTGCCGCCCAACCCATTCCTCCGGTGAGCATCGGGTCACCGTGGGCCGCCACACCCAAGCCACCACTGCCTGCACCGAGCCCTCCGGGAGTTTCCCCAGTGCCCACCGGTGCTCCTCAGCCCTGGGCCGCCCCTCAATTCCAGCCGAGGAGCTGCCTCGACTAGCGCCCGCCCGCCGCCGCCATCTGCCCACTGTGGGCCGGCCATCTCAGCCACCCTCACGCCTTTAGGACCCTACGGCCGGCTTCCCCATGCTCCAGTGAAGCTCCCCGACCTAATCCCTAACGCCTCCAACCACTGGACCTTTGCCCCCGCCTTCCACCTTCGCCGCCGGCCGCCCGCCTCCGCCGAGCTACCACTGCTGGCCGCCCTTGCTCCAATCCCAAGTGTTCCCAGGTGCATGAAGGGTTGTTGATGCTTCCCCTCCCCTTTGATTCCACCGCCGGTGATCGCCGTCGACCATACGTGCCGGTCAACCCCCGCCACCCCTCTGTGTTGGACCGACAGGGAGCTCGGGTTAGAAGAAGCAAAAGCCCAGGGGGCTATTTGCAAACTGTAAGACTCAGGGGAATAGTTCTGTTAAGGACCTGTGTGCAAGAGTCTTTGTTATTTCATGTGAATGTGATTCCCTGTCTTGTAAAATTCATAACAAATCGCAGAAAAATCTAAAAATAGCAAAACTAATTTTGTTAGAAACTAGATTTCAAACTCTATGACTTTTGTTAATAGAGTTTAGTTTAAAATAAAATATTTCTACCTGAGTTTCGAATCCAAAGTCAAGGGGTAAAATACACTCAACCTTGTTATTTCATGTTCTTTTGTTTTTCTTAAAGTGTGGTATGAATGTTCTATGAACTCTAGTTAACTTTGTGTTAAGTTGCAAACTTAAATTTGATTTAAATTTAACTTCTTTTGTTTGAACTTTCAAATTTGAAATATTAAACAAACCTATTATATAACCTCTTCTAAATTAACACTATTGTTAGTCTCTAATATGATATTTTATAATTAAATTTCTCTAATCTTTTGTTTAAAGGTTTTTAAATCAAATTTTGGGTTCATTTCAAATTTAATCTAAATATTTTAGTTCTTATTACAATGAACTCAACCATATCTTTATAAATAGTGTTTTAAATCTAAAACCTCTTTATTTTATGCATGTTTGTGTGCTAATTGGATGAATTATGATATTTGAAATGGGAAATTTTAAATTTAAATTTCATCTCATTTAATTTATTGCATCTCATATAGAATCAACGACACTCGACGACGGGGATTACGAACTGGTCTTAGGACAAGACCAAGGCTTTCCAGAAGATCCAACGCAAGTCGTCGAGGAACTAACTGAAGCTCCGAACCCGAGTTCGGAAATCTCTGACTCTCCTGCCCCCACCCCTACTCCAGAAGGCAAGCCCCGGACATATCCCACTACTTTATTTACACTACAATTTATGTCTATCTATATTATATCTTGCATTAAGTCTAGGAGTTGAAGTGAAACCCTAGATGTATGAATCCTAGGAATCCAATGTAATGCTCCCGAGTCCTTATCGGATAGATGCTCCGCTAATAGGACCGGTAGAAGTCGAGTGATTTCCTGTCACTCGCGCGATATAGGAGTTGCATGTTTACATTTCTGCAACCACTATAAGGATGACGGACAGGGTCATGTGTTGTATCATGATCTGAGGTTTTACCCTGTCTGTTTTGATAAAAGTCTTAAGGTTGGAATGTGTGGTAGTGGTGGCTAAGTTTTTGAAAGTACTAGCCACATGCCGCGAAATATGGTAAGCGGTAAGCCTAGTACCCGAATGGCCCGGCAAATGGACTTGTCTCCACCACTCGACTTTTATTTTATGTTTTCACGCACCGACGTGTGGGAGTACGTTCTGCAAGGCAGACAGGAATACGGGTTTTGTAGTCGCGCTACAGACGTATGTCCTGTACACATTGGGTGTGCGTACGGTCCTGCAGTCGCTTGTGGTGGCCCTGATCCATAACCCGGAATATGAGGTAAACGGTTGCTTGGAACGCCCTGTTGGTATTCCGAGCGTGTGAGTTAGGTGTACCTTGCAAGGTTAAATTCGATTCGAATCGTCCGCCTCTCACGAAGCTTGAGACTGCTTATCCCTTTTACCACATTGAGTAAGAAGTGGAACTAATGATGGATAATCTTGATGGATGATAATCACTACCTTGCTTGCTTAGTGTAGGTGCTAATCTAGAATAACTTCTCAACTAGAAAATGAAAGCTAAAACTTGAAAATAGTTCATACTCTTTGTTACTTTTCAGCTGAAAATATACCCAGAGCCTTTGCAATGCCTTCATGAGTCTAGTTATGGGCTAAGTATACTCAATCCCGGGTAAGCCTTGCTGAGTATTAGAATACTCAGCCTTGCCAATGTTTGTTTCAGGTATAACCTACGAGAACCCCACGGACAACCTTGGGTGGCCAACGTCCGTTCCGTTTGGCTGGTCCGTGGAGTGGGACCCGTCCCCGGCCGGCACTGACCCTCCGGAGTGACACCAGGCCCTGGGCTAAGCTTGGTGTCCGTCTTCGCAACGTGTGTAGTCGCGTAAAAACTTTCTCTTCCGCTGTGAGTTTAGACAAGCGGTTTCGCTTGTCAGTTTGAACATGGTTTGTATGAATTTACTTATCTTTGAACTCGGTTTGTAATAATGTATGTATGGTTGTAAATTAAAAAGTTGATGAGCTATTCTGTGATGTGAACTCGCCTTCGTGCGAAGTAAACCTGCTTCGATCCTGCTGAACCGTGGTTGAATCGGGCGGAGACCCGACAGACCAAAGGATTGTTCCGTTTGAAGTGCGTTAAGTTGATTGCAGTTGAACGGCGATCAATAGCGCACTTGAGCCAGAATAATTCGAGCGGTTCTGCCACAGCTGGTATCAGAGCTGTAGGTTTACCTTTACATCCGGAGAAGCTCTTAAAAGGTGTTTTCTGGATAAAAGTTTGCCAACAAATGAATTTACAAAGTACGTTGGATTCGTTAAGGTTGGTGATTAGAACGTAAAGCCTTAGGGGTTAATATGGGAAAGTATCAGGTGGCTAATAGTATCTATATATGTATAGATAGTTCTAACTTGCAGCACTACTTTCCGTCAAAACTTAAATTCCTACACAATCCAACCTTACTTCCTGTAACGACGTCTACGTACGGAGGTAAGAAGGTAAGGATCCTCAGCCAACTGAGGGAGCTTGGCCTTCCCGTCGGTGATGCGAACCGAACGCTGTTTCTCAAGCAGTGGCCTACTTGAGATGCTGCCAATATACCAACTTAGGTTGATTATATTGGGAGTATATGGTTCGGCGCAGGGTATGGCGATCGCTGTTCATACCCCCGCATTTTGCGGTACCCCCCGTGAATACGTTGTTTTGATAATGTATGCTAACGTTGTCTGTACGGCGGTAATTGTACAGATGCTGTTTCTATAGTGAACAGTAATATTTGGGGACGCTTTCATGTCGTGCTGCCATGAAAGGTTCATGAGATATATATATATCTATGTATTCTTTTGCAGGTACACTGACCACGCTTACGCTATTAGGATGCGTAGGGTTTACCGACTAGTTTTATATAGCGAGAGACGTATGGTTATGCCACCGGAATTAACTACGTAAGTCCGAAAATATTCGGCAGTTGTTTTGGTTGTGAGGACGAGTAGCGCGTGCATGCATCTTTTGTCAATAAAAGAATTTCATATATGATGGACATGTTGTTTGTTTTTGGAATGGGGTAATGAAGAGCTAAGTACAGCTTTAAGTTGGGTATTTTATATGGGATCTTAGTTTTCCATCTGATTTCCAGCCTTTGCTGTTAACAGAAATGGTTATCTTGATCTGTTTATCTTGTATTCTCCTAACAAGATAACAAGTTTTACCATTTGCATCCTGGTCGCAGATGGCAGCACCTTCCAATGTTTTCTGGGATCCGGAAGGGCATCTCCACACTAATGCCCTTCACTGGGAGGGTTTTCCTCGCTTGCTATGGGAATCCTTGCAGGCTTTCTATTATACAGAACCCCCTCAGTATGACGCTGTTGAACATGTGGAAGACGGAATCCATAGGGCCCATGTTAGGATGAGTATATCTCAGCATCCTTTCCGTTCACAATGGCAGCCTATTGAGATCAGCACGACGGGCTACAGAATTATGGACACCATTGAAGCAGCGGCCCTAGAAGCTATTTATGCTTTTTGCAGTCAACACCCCGAGGAAGTTGTAGGACAACCTATAGGTTTGTTTGCCACAACAGATCCTGGTGAAGCGGAGCGAGACCTCGGAACAATTCCTGAAAGTCATAGGCTGGAAGGTCCACCAGAAGAAGTAGTGCAAGGAATGAGGCGTTATACGGGCGTGCAATACCACTATCACATGCTGCTACGCCGTGAGATAGGCCATCTGATTACTGCCGCACGAAGTTTCCACGGGGACGCTGCCAGATACTTCACCCAGGCAGACCAACTTCAAGCAGTGGTAATTGAGAAGAATGGAATAATCGCTACTCAAAACGAGACCATCCATCATCGTGAAGATCAGATCAACGAGAGTGATCACATAATCACTCAGCGGGATACTGTTATTGAATTTTTACAGGCACAAGTTCAAGATCTGATCCTTGCAGTGGATGATGCTCAAGCTCAGATTGAAGAATTGCAGCAGCCCCCGATTCCTCCCATTGCACCTGCAGCACCTGAAGCTGAAGAGGAAGATCCCGAGGAGATTGAAGGGGTCTCCGAACTTGATTCCGAGCATGGGGATCCTGTCGTCAGTCCCCACCATTCCTCCTCTGGAAGCCAGTCATCAGTGGGCAATTTTGATGACTTTTAGTCATAGTTGACAGCGTGGTGGTTTAGATGTAATAAATGTATAAGATGTAACATAAGTAGTGTGTAGAACATCTAGTTATAAAGCCACTTGTTGTATATGTGGCATGTACTTTTAGGTAAAAGTTTGTAACCTTTTGAGTGTGCTGATGTAAGATAGTAGTAATCTAAATCCTGAGTTTGGGTTATCTTGTTCAACATCTGTGTACCTGTTATGAGTAGATTGAATGGAGCCTGTGCATTACATTTCAGCTGGATAAATTGCATCTTATCTGAAATTGGAGCAAGATTATGGTTGATAATGGATATCTTCTTTATTTCAGATGGTTGGAGCTACCCGAGGAACCCCGGAAGGATTCCGGGCAGGACAACCTGGTAGTTCTCAGCAACCACCACCGCCACCTCCAAATTTGACCGAGGTTATGGCCCGGCAAACCGAGCTTCTAAATCAGCTTGTGCAAGCTCAGATGGGACATTTCCAGCAGCAACCTCGAGGCCGAGGAGAACCTCTATCGGCCAACTATCAGGACTTTCTCAGCACCCAGCCTCCTTTATTCCATAAGGCCGATGAGCCTCTGGACGCAGATGCCTGGTTGCGGACTATCGAGTCTAAGTTCGCTTTATTATCAGCACCATGTTCATTGGAGAACAAAGTGCTCTTCGCCGCCCAGCAACTTCGAGGCCATGCACGTCTTTGGTGGGACCAGTTTCATGCAATGCAACCCGCCGAACACGTGGTCATTTGGGATGAATTTCGGACTGCTTTTCGGGCCCATCACATACCGGCTGGACTCATTGAGCGAAAGCTCAATGAATTTTTAAATCTGACCCAAGGTACCCACACAGTTACACAATATGCACAGGTTTTCAATCACCTGTGCCAATATGCGGGATCACACGCGGACACAGATGCCCGCAAATGTGATCGCTTCCGTCGAGGCCTAAACACCAAGCTCAAAGAATGGCTGAATTTAGTGAAGGCCAATGATTTCAATGAGTTGGTCAATATGGCCATAACTCAAGAAGACTGCATTGCCGCTCATAGAGCTGAAAAGAAACGGAAGGTACCTACAGGGCCTGCAACTTCACAGCCACCGCGGTATCGGTTGATTCCGAGCAACGCCCCTCGAGCTCCGCCTCGAGGCAATATATCTGGCAGATGGATAGCCCGACCTCCCCAGCAAGCACAATTCAATCGACCACCCCTGCCCCAAACTCGACAACAACCCCAACAAGGTCTGCGGCCGAGCTTTCCGCCAGCTACTCCAGGAAACAACAATAATCGTTGTTTCAATTGCGGAAGCCCGTCCCACTTCATTAAGGATTGCCCTCAACCTAGGAAATCATTCCAAGGGCAAACATCTAATCCAACCTACAAGGGCAAGGGTAAGAGACAAGTGGTGCAGGTCCGACAAGGGAGGGTGAATCTTACTACACTCTCCGAACTTCCTGAAGGGGCACCAATAATGACGGGTACATTTTCTATCAACTATCATCCCGTTATTGTTCTTTTTGATACTGGTGCCACCCATAGTTTTATCAGCATGAATTGTGGAACTAAATTAGGCTTGGATATCTATCCTGTTAATGGAGTATATATGATAACAACTCCGGGTGGTAATATCTCCTCAAATCAGGTTTGTAGAAGTGTACCAATTCAAATGGGTAACAATTTGATGAAGGCAGATTTACTCTTACTAGACCTAAAAGGAGTAGATGTTCTTTTAGGAGTAAATTGGATGACCCAACATCATGTGTCTCTAGATATTCCTTCAAGAACCGTGGAGATAGGTTCCCCGGAAAATGAGCCTACCATTCTTTATCTTCCACAACCAAAATCCTTTAACTCTTGCACCTATACCATATCTAAGGTCAAACTTGAGGATATTCCAGTCGTCTGTGAATATCCAGATGTTTTTCCAGATGACTTACCTGGAATGCCACCAGACAGAGATATCGAGTTCATTATAGAACTCCAACCTGGTACAGCCCCTATTTCTAAGAGACCTTACCGTATGCCTCCTAATGAGTTGGCTGAATTAAAAGCCCAACTCCAAGATCTCCTAGACAAAGGCTTCATTCGTCCAAGTGCATCACCATGGGGTTGTCCGGCCTTGTTTGTAAAAAAGAAAGATAATAGCTTGAGGCTATGTGTGGATTATCGTCCTCTCAATGCGGTGACTATCAAAAATAAGTACCCTCTACCCCGCATTGATATCCTCTTTGATCAATTAGCCGGAGCCAAGGTGTTTTCTAAAATAGATCTTCGTTCCGGCTACCACCAAATTAAGATTCGACCCAGTGATGTTTCAAAAACAGCTTTCTCCACTCGGTATGGTCTATACGAATATCTTGTTATGTCGTTTGGTCTCACAAATGCCCCAGCCTATTTCATGTACCTCATGAATTCTGTTTTCATGCAAGAGCTCGACAAGTTTGTCGTGGTCTTCATTGATGACATCTTGATCTATTCTAAAACTCCAGAAGATCATGCTAAACATCTCCATGTCATCCTTCAGCGATTAAGAGACCACCACCTGTATGCCAAATTCTCTAAATGTGAATTTTGGCTAGATACAGTCAAATTCCTGGGCCATACCATTTCTGGTGACGGAATATCCGTCGATCCCAGTAAAGTACAAGAAGTGATGGATTCGAAACCCCCAACCTCCGTCCATCAAATTCGTAGTTTTCTCGGTCTAGCTGGCTATTATCGCCGTTTTATTCCTGATTTTTCCAGAATAGCCAAACCCGTGACCGAACTACTAAAGAAAGGTGTAAAATTTTCCTGGGATCAAAAATGCGAAGATGCATTTCATACTCTCAGAAATCATCTTACGACTGCTCCAGTCTTAGCTCAACCTGATGTCTCAAAGTCTTTTGACATCTACTGTGATGCATCGGGAACTGGACTTGGTTGTGTACTTATGCAAGATAACCGAGTAATTGCATATGCATCACGAGCACTTAGGGTTCATGAACAAAATTATCCCACCCATGATCTCGAACTCGCAGCAGTTATTCATGCCCTAAAGATCTGGAGACACCATCTGATGGGTACGAAATGTCATATTTATACCGATCATAAAAGCCTCAAGTACATCTTTACCCAGGCAGATCTAAATATGAGGCAAAGACGTTGGCTAGAACTAATCAAGGATTATGATTTAGAAGTACACTATCATCCCGGCAAAGCTAATGTTGTTGCCGATGCTCTCAGTCGCAAGGCGCATTGTTCTTGCCTATCCATTGAAGCATTCGACACAACTCTCTGTTGGGAAATGAGTAAGCTCAACTTAGAGATCATTTCCCAAGGTGACTTAAACCATATCTCGATTGAAGCCACACTCAGAGGTAATATTGTTCTAGCACAACAGCGTAATGAAGGGGTCAAAATCATTAAACAAAAGTTAATCCAAGGTGAAGGAAAGTACAAATGCTTCCGAGTAGATCCTGAAGGAGTTTTATGGTTCAACGAACGTATTGTTGTACCCAAGGACCATAAGCTCCGCAGGCAAATAATGGACGAGGCCCACTTGTCCAAATTCTCTATACATCCTGGCAGTACGAAGATGTATCAGGATCTGAAACAAAACTTTTGGTGGACTCGTATGAGGCGAGAAATTGCCAAATATGTGTCAGAATGTGATATCTGTCAAAGAGTCAAAGCCAGTCATTTGAAGACTGCTGGTATCCTTCAACCTCTACCCATTCCCTCGTGGAAGTGGGAGGATATCAGTATGGACTTTATTGTTGGCTTGCCCAACACTTCTCGGAGGCATGACTCTATTTGGGTAATCGTTGATCGATTAACCAAGACTGCACATTTCCTTCCCGTGCATACCACGTATATTGCTAAGAAGTATGCCGATATCTATTTGGATCAGATTGTTCGACTTCATGGAGTACCTAAAACGATCATTTCTGATCGTGGAGCACAATTTGTTGCTAGGTTCTGGGAACAGCTTCATGATGCTCTTGGGACTAAATTAATTCGAAGCTCTGCCTACCATCCTCAGACAGATGGGCAAACTGAACGAATAAACCAGATTCTGGAAGATATGCTCCGAGCTTGTGTACTCCAATTTGACAAAAACTGGGATAAATACTTGTCATTAGCAGAATTCTCTTACAATAATAGCTATCAGACAAGTATTAAGATGGCCCCATTTGAAGCATTATACGGTCGCCGATGCCGAACACCTTTGAGTTGGTCACAAACCGGCGAACGTAAAATTTTTGGACCCGATCTGGTTATAGAAGCAGAAGATAAAGTCAAGCTTATCCAGAATAATCTAAAGGCCGCCCAATCTCGACAGAAAAGCTACGCTAATATACGGAGAAGACCATTACAGTTTCACATCGGAGACTTCGTATATCTTCGAGTATCTCCTATCCGAGGTGTTCAAAGATTCGGTGTAAAAGGGAAACTTGCTCCTCGATACATCGGACCCTTTGAAATCCTTGAAATTTGTGGACCTGTAGCTTACCGTCTCCAACTTCCACCTCAATTAGCGGCCATCCATAATATCTTTCATGTATCCCAACTTAGAAAGTGTGTTAAGATCCCCACTGAGGTCATCGATTCCCAAGCTATCGAAATCGAACCAGATCTGACCTATACAGAACAACCCATCATGATTCTCGACACGAAAGAAAGAAGTACCAGAAGAGAGACCACCAAAATGTACAAGATTCATTGGAACCATCATACAGGAGAAGAGGCAACATGGGAAACCGAATCTTATCTCCAGCACAATTTTCCCGATTTCTTCCAAACCAATCTTCGAACTTGATCTTCTTATCCTATCCGGCTTCGGAATCTCGGGACGAGATTCTTTTTAGGGGGGAAGGCTGTGACACTTAGGTAATTAGCTTGGTCACACATTAGAGTTTTGGTATGCTTGTATGTATGTTCAAGTATGGTAAATGTGTATTTTATGTATGCAACATTATGGAAGAAGTGATGTTTATGTAATTAATATTAACTAAAGGTCCTTTTATGCAAATTGGATGCAGATGAGGGAAAAGTTTAAAAGTATAAGGGTTATTTTGCAAAAAGTAGTATCTGTGGTTAAATTGCAAAAATATATGTAAAATTACCATAGGGTGTATGTGCAAAAGTAATTTTACTTAGGGATTTACATAAAATATGAAATTATTACTAAGTCTATGTTATCTTCAAAACTATTGCTCAAATGCAGATGAACCTTAAAGAGAAGTTGTAGAGTTTGAAAAACCATGCACTTTTGCTTTTTGGACCATCTTCATTTGAGCATTGTTTTAAAAGTTATAAGCCTTTCTCAGTTGAGCCCCTGCTTTTCTCTGAAATTGCAAAACAGTCCCTGGTTCAGTTCATCCCCTTTCTTCTTCCTGGCATCTCTGCTCTCCTGCTCTGTTCTGAGCTTCTGCCGCCGGCGCAGTCCCCTGATTCCGGCCGCCGCTAGCTACCGCTCGTGCCTCCCTTGCCACGCGTTGCCGTCTCAATCCCCTCACCGCTCTAGCTCTGCCACTGGCGCCCCACCCGAGCGCCACGTCCTCCCCCGGCTGCCAGCATTGCACGCCGGAGCTCCTGCCGCCGCCGCCGCAATTCCTCCGCAAGCCGGCCTTATCTCCCCCTCTCTTCGGTTCAATAGCATCAGTAGACTCCCCTTGTTCCATTTGCCCAGAAAGTTTGCCTGCCCAGCTTGTGCCGAGCTCCTCCCACCTTTGCCGCCCAACCCATTCCTCCGGTGAGCATCGGGTCACCGTGGGCCGCCACACCCAAGCCACCACTGCCTGCACCGAGCCCTCCGGGAGTTTCCCCAGTGCCCACCGGTGCTCCTCAGCCCTGGGCCGCCCCTCAATTCCAGCCGAGGAGCTGCCTCGACTAGCGCCCGCCCGCCGCCGCCATCTGCCCACTGTGGGCCGGCCATCTCAGCCACCCTCACGCCTTTAGGACCCTACGGCCGGCTTCCCCATGCTCCAGTGAAGCTCCCCGACCTAATCCCTAACGCCTCCGACCACTGGACCTTTGCCCCCGCCTTCCACCTTCGCCGCCGGCCGCCCGCCTCCGCCGAGCTACCACTGCTGGCCGCCCTTGCTCCAATCCCAAGTGTTCCCAGGTGCATGAAGGGTTGTTGATGCTTCCCCTCCCCTTTGATTCCACCGCCGGTGATCGCCGTCGACCATACGTGCCGGTCAACCCCCGCCACCCCTCTGTGTTGGACCGATAGGGAGCTCGGGTTAGAAGAAGCAAAAGCCCAGGGGGCTATTTGCAAACTGTAAGACTCAGGGGAATAGTTCTGTTAAGGACCTGTGTGCAAGAGTCTTTGTTATTTCATGTGAATGTGATTCCCTGTCTTGTAAAATTCATAACAAATCGCAGAAAAATCTAAAAATAGCAAAACTAGTTTTGTTAGAAACTAGATTTCAAACTCTATGACTTTTGTTAATAGAGTTTAGTTTAAAATAAAATATTTCTACCTGAGTTTCGAATCCAAAGTCAAGGGGTAAAATACACTCAACCTTGTTATTTCATGTTCTTTTGTTTTTCTTAAAGTGTGGTATGAATGTTCTATGAACTCTAGTTAACTTTGTGTTAAGTTGCAAACTTAAATTTGATTTAAATTTAACTTCTTTTGTTTGAACTTTCAAATTTGAAATATTAAACAAACCTATTATATAACCTCTTCTAAATTAACACTATTGTTAGTCTCTAATATGATATTTTATAATTAAATTTCTCTAATCTTTTGTTTAAAGGTTTTTAAATCAAATTTTGGGTTCATTTCAAATTTAATCTAAATATTTTAGTTCTTATTACAATGAACTCAACCATATCTTTATAAATAGTGTTTTAAATCTAAAACCTCTTTATTTTATGCATGTTTGTGTGCTAATTGGATGAATTATGATATTTGAAATGGGAAATTTTAAATTTAAATTTCATCTCATTTAATTTATTGCATCTCATATAGAATCAACGACACTCGACGACGGGGATTACGAACTGGTCTTAGGACAAGACCAAGGCTTTCCAGAAGATCCAACGCAAGTCGTCGAGGAACTAACTGAAGCTCCGAACCCGAGTTCGGAAATCTCTGACTCTCCTGCCCCCACCCCTACTCCAGAAGGCAAGCCCCGGACATATCCCACTACTTTATTTACACTACAATTTATGTCTATCTATATTATATCTTGCATTAAGTCTAGGAGTTGAAGTGAAACCCTAGATGCATGAATCCTAGGAATCCAATGTAATGCTCCCGAGTCCTTATCGGATAGATGCTCCGCTAATAGGACCGGTAGAAGTCGAGTGATTTCCTGTCACTCGCGCGATATAGGAGTTGCATGTTTACATTTCTGCAACCACTATAAGGATGACGGACAGGGTCATGTGTTGTATCATGATCTGAGGTTTTACCCTGTCTGTTTTGATAAAAGTCTTAAGGTCGGAATGTGTGGTAGTGGTGGCTAAGTTTTTGAAAGTACTAGCCACATGCCGCGAAATATGGTAAGCGGTAAGCCTAGTACCCGAATGGCCCGGCAAATGGACTTGTCTCCACCACTCGACTTTTATTTTATGTTTTCACGCACCGACGTGTGGGAGTACGTTCTGCAAGGCAGACAGGAATACGGGTTTTGTAGTCGCGCTACAGACGTATGTCCTGTACACATTGGGTGTGCGTACGGTCCTGCAGTCGCTTGTGGTGGCCCTGATCCATAACCCGGAATATGAGGGAAACGGTTGCTTGGAACGCCCTGTTGGTATTCCGAGCGTGTGAGTTAGGTGTACCTTGCAAGGTTAAATTCGATTCGAATCGTCCGCCTCTCACGAAGCTTGAGACTGCTTATCCCTTTTACCACATTGAGTAAGAAGTGGAACTAATGATGGATAATCTTGATGGATGATAATCACTACCTTGCTTGCTTAGTGTAGGTGCTAATCTAGAATAACTTCTCAACTAGAAAATGAAAGCTAAAACTTGAAAATAGTTCATACTCTTTGTTACTTTTCAGCTGAAAATATACCCAGAGCCTTTGCAATGCCTTCATGAGTCTAGTTATGGGCTAAGTATACTCAATCCCGGGTAAGCCTTGCTGAGTATTAGAATACTCAGCCTTGCCAATGTTTGTTTCAGGTATAACCTACGAGAACCCCACGGACAACCTTGGGTGGCCAACGTCCGTTCCGTTTGGCTGGTCCGTGGAGTGGGACCCGTCCCCGGCCGGCACTGACCCTCCGGAGTGACACCAGGCCCTGGGCTAAGCTTGGTGTCCGTCTTCGCAACGTGTGTAGTCGCGTAAAAACTTTCTCTTCCGCTGTGAGTTTAGACAAGCGGTTTCGCTTGTCAGTTTGAACATGGTTTGTATGAATTTACTTATCTTTGAACTCGGTTTGTAATAATGTATGTATGGTTGTAAATTAAAAAGTTGATGAGCTATTCTGTGATGTGAACTCGCCTTCGTGCGAAGTAAACCTGCTTCGATCCTGCTGAACCGTGGTTGAATCGGGCGGAGACCCGACAGACCAAAGGATTGTTCCGTTTGAAGTGCGTTAAGTTGATTGCAGTTGAACGGCGATCAATAGCGCACTTGAGCCGGAATAATTCGAGCGGTTCTGCCACAGATACACATTTATTACATCAGATGGTACATTACCGTACAAACCTCCGAGGAGGCGGGCACTCGATACAGACGATAACTAGTAATAAAATAGCTATGGTAATACACCAAAGCGTGACCCACGCGGGATCCAACTCGGGCTCAGAGTAACACGCTAGCAGAAGCATCTTGCGGAGGGCCAACACCACAGGCAGAGTTGGGCGCGGACACGACCCTTATTCGTCGTTTCCGATCACGTAGTCCGGGTCTTCCTCTGAGAAAACCACATATATATATAGGGTGAGTACAAAGGTACTCAACAAGTCCAACCACACCCGCGGAGGGGGGTGATAACAGAGATCATGCAGGTTATATCAAGGGTGGGGTTAGGGTTTATTTGCGATAAAGCAAGATTTTACACATGCAAGGGTTTATTTAATAAAAGCACTTTCTCAAAACATTTTTATAGTAATCGAATCTCAAGTAGTGTTGATCCTGCACGAAGGATCCAAGTTTTAGTGTCATCGGACTCGGCGTCCACAGTAGCTTACTGCGCAACTGCCGAGTACTTTCAAAACAACCTATGCCACAAAACCAATCATCCCGAAACATCTATTGAAGTGACCATGCCGTAACGCGTCCAATACCGTGGACACGGCTATTCGAATAGATTTTTACACTCTGCAGAGGTTGTACACTTTACCCACAAGTAGGGTACCGCGCTACGAACACCTTAATGTCGCGGCGGATCCTAACAAAGCCATTACCCACCTTAGCTGAATCTAACTAGCCAATACGGAAGCTACCATGGGGTTAATGACCCATCAATGGAGTCATAACCGGAATATCACTCACACAGATCGTATCCCTTCCCCATGGTCTCCCGTTACTCCCCCGCTCTCCATTTTTTTTTTTTTTGGCTAGTAGAGCAACTAGTGGGGTTTATGCTAAGCCGTTGCCCACACAACGGTCGAGTGGTTGTACGATAAAAGGGTTAGGCAAGATGACACCCCAGTTCATCCTTATACCGACCAGACAGACATCTCCCGACCATGCTCAACCACAAAGGTACCAGCACGCAAGCGGCATTTCGCACCGAAAACGCCGTCCATCCCGTCAGGTTAAGCCTGTCTTTTTATTTCCCCACAATCCCATTTTGATCTTCTAAAGCACCCGTACCCTTATTCTTAGTAAAGCGCTTATAATCATGGTTTACAATATAATGAGAGGAATAATAGGTAACAAGTATCTCTGACATGTGGTCTACGCCTAACCGAGCAAATCCTAGGTCATCGGGGTAGGGTTATAGCAATCAAGGGGTGGCTATCCAACCAGGTCTTGCAATAAAACAATGCATTTTACAAAACAGGCCATTAGGTTGTATTTATAAATCTAGGATAAGAATGCATCAAAGGATGGGATTGGACTTGCCATTCACAAAGCCTTCCGGGAAGTCCTGATCGAGGTACTGTCCTTCTGGCTCACGGCACTGGTTCTCGGACTCTTGCTCGTAGTACTGCTCGTCGACGGGCTCTCCCTCGGGCACCTCGTGATCTACGGCGCACATAAACAACATTCAATAAAGAAAAGAGGTAAAGGTTTTATCTACAAGCCCGAATCAGAAATAACTTAAGAAATAATGGTAGAAATAATATTTTCGGGGGATTTCTTGATGGCACGGCCGTCATTATGCTAGAAATACCATGGTAAAGTTTCAGGGCAAACGGGGGATTTTTGGCGCATAAAATAATAGGCCGAACGGGGTTTTAGGGAAGGAAATAGGGCCTGAGGACCTATTTGTGATTTCTGTCGGGGAGAGGAGGGCTTGATTGTAATTTCTAGAAATACTCAGGGTACTCTAAAAAGGGTCAGGGACCTATCCATAAATATCTTGTGCAGTGGAGGGGTTCATTTACTAAATAGGATGAGTAGGGGGGGTTATTTGGGAAAAGGGTTTAAAGGGAGGTGTGGTTCTTTAGGGAATAGGCAAAAGGGCAGGGGGCTCAGGGCAATTGTGCCTTTCTTCTCCTCTCGTTACCAGAACAGAGGAGGGGGGGGAACAGGGGCCGGCGGCGCCACCCAATCCGGCGGCCCTAGGGCACGGCGGCGCCCGGGAACAGAGCTACACGGAGAGGGGAGTGGGGGGAATCCATTCCCCCATTCACCTTGTGCCGGGGCTGCGTGGGGCGTGCTGCCCACGAGGGCCAGGGAGGTGGCGGGCGGAGGTCCTGGCGGCGGCGGGGGAGCAAGGCCGGGGAGGGGCTGGGGGTTGCAGGGGGAGCTTGTGGCGGTGGAGAGGCGCGTCGCGGGGGGGTATTTGTAGGCCGGCGAGGGGCTGGAAGGAGGGAGGCGCGGTGGAGGCCGGTGGCGGCAGTAATGGAGGTGGGGCGGCGGTGGTACGGGGTGCCGCTGCGCAGGGCGGCCGGTGGCGCTGGTCGTCGCTGCGTAGGGCGGGGGTTGGCGCGTAGCGGGGAGGGACGGCCTGGGGGCGTGCGGCGCAGGAGCAAGCGGCCAGTGGCGCGACGACGCGCGGCAGCCGGCTCTGCTCGGTGCCGTGACCGGCAGGGGCAGCGCGAGCGCCAAGACGGCACGGCGGGGTGCGGCGTGCGCAGAGGAGGGGCCTGGTTAGGCCGGCCCTGTGGCGTCGTCAATGGGGAGAGGGCGGTGGTGGTGGTGACCGGCGCCGAGCCCTGCTCGGTGCTGTGCTGCGTATGCAGGGGAGCGAGGGGAGCAGGAAGCAGGAACAGAGAAAGGAGAAAGGAGAAAGAGGAATAGGGAAAAGGAAAAAGGGAGAGGGGGCGTCGGCGAAATTCGCGGCGACGGTCGCGAGCGTGCGGCGCGACGCGCGAGGGGGTGCGGCGTCGGCGGGATTCGCGGCGACGGTCGCGAGCGCGGGGTTGAGCACGCGGCACGGCGTGCGGGTCGAGGAAGAGAGAAAAGATGGCGATTATCTTTTGGGGGTCAGACGGCGAGACGTCGGGGAATTGTTTTGGGCGATTAAGAGTTTAGGAATGATCCGATCCTGACGACGGAAAAGTTTTGAAAATTATTTTTAGCGAGCGATTTGTACTGTGATTTAAATAGGGTAAAAACGCGGGCGTTACAAGGACGTACGTCTGTAGCGCGACTACAAAACCCGTACTCCTGGTTGCCCAGCAACACGTATTCCTACACATCGAACCAAGCAACCAAAAGAACCAAATACATGTGGTGGGGGGTATGTCCACTCCTCGGTCCGATTGGTTACTAGGCTTACGGCTTACCATATTTCACGGCATGTGGCTAGTACTTTCAAACGCTTAAACACCGCTACCACACACTGCGACCTTATCAAGTTCACAACACAGACGGGGTATCATCTCAACCATGATACCTCACAAAACTCCCGTCCGTCATCCTTATAGTGATAACAGGAATGTAAACATTTCAACTCATATATTGCGCGAGTGACAGGAAATCACTCGACTTCTATCGGTCCTATTAGCATAGCAGCTAGTCGGACTCAAGTTCTAGTGTTCAGTATATTGGTTCCTGGAATTATGCAACTAAGGTTCCAAGCAATTCCTAAGAACTTAATGCATAAAAATATATAAATAGTTATAAATTGCAGTGTAAATAAAATTGTGGGTTATGTCCGGGGCTTGCCTTCTTGCGTAGTGTCGGGGGCAGTAGGGTCAAAGTTGCAATCCAAGAAAAGTAGAAATTACTTATTATAGGTATCTTTTAGTTCTGCACTGGGCAGTCATTTATTGGGTATTAATTATTTTATTTAGATACATTAAACAGCAGGGTTAATTATACTAAGTATTCAACTAGTAGCAAGGGGGCAATAGGTTGGGGTGGTTCCCAATAACTAGATTAAATAACTTTATTTATTGATTACACTAATTATTTACATGATTCGCATGTTGATGTTAAATTATGTACTTACTATAACATGTTCAATTTGTTTTAGTTGTTTGCCACCTAATCCTAGGTTGGGAATTTAGTGACAGACTACACTATTAGAGAACAGTACCAGAAAATATTTTCATGATTTTAGAGCATTTAAATTTACAATATTAATTATACCAGGTTAACTTATGCATTGGTTGTAATTAAACTTATATACTAAGAAAATATCACTTAAATGATAGGATAATTATTTTTCTTAAATTCTACATGTCAAAAGAAAATTAACACCACTGGTTTCACATTTTTATCATTTTTCTATTAATTGCTATGCATTATTGAAGTCTATAACCAATTAAACTTAACATTTAAACTAGAGCATAATATATTTAGAAACTGAAGTTCATCCTTTAAGTAAAGTTGTAGATCTTAAAAGTAGGATTCTAACAAATTTTAGTTTGTATTTTTGTGATTTTTCCTTGAATTGATACATAATTTCAAAGTTTGTATCCAAAATAACACAAAGGGGTCCTTTTAGCACTATTCATCTGAGTCTAGGGCTTTGCAGATAGCCCCCTAGGTTTCTCTTTCTTTTAACCTGAGATCCCTGGGTTGGATGCAGACACAGAGCAAGGAGGGGAGGAGGAGACTCATGAACTCACGACAGTTCGGGTGCACCTCTTGTCGCGGCCTGGGCTGGTCGGAAGAGGGGATCCCGATGAGAACTCGAGGTGGTGGAGGAGAGGTCACCATCGACGGCGAGGCTCCGGCAGTCAACGTCAGCAAGGAACCTGCGCACGAGCTTCAGTGAGTCGTGGGGAAGGTGTAGGTGCAACCAATTAGGAGTATACGCGTTGGATGAGGGGTATTCGATGAGGACAGTGGCGGCGGCAGCGAGGATGAATACCGGCGATCGTCGGGAGGAAGATGTAGGGCACTAGAGACTTCACGAAGTGGTCGTAGAGCTCCGGGGTGATGATGTGGTGCTGGCTAGGGAGTTGTGGTGGCGCGGGAAGGCTCGGAGTGAGCTGTCCACGAGGAGCACGAGGCGGCGGCGGACGGTGGCCGTCGGTGAGGATGCCTCGGTGGAAATTGGGAGATGGCTGGGGCTAGGGAGCACGAGTGGAGGTCGGGAAAGCCTGCGGAGAAGCTAGCGGGGGCAATGGATGGCCTATGACCACTGCCCACGGTGGCCCGTGGTCACCGGAGTGGAGGAAGAAAGGGCGGCAGTGAAATTTGGGTTGGGTGCTCGAGAATTGGCACTGGAACTGGAGGAACAGAACGTAGGGGTTAAGGTGATGCTGTTGCGCGTGAGAGATAGGGAGTTAAGGCTCTTCGGTGAGCTCTCCACGGCGATGAGGAGGTTGCGGCCGGCGGACACTCGGGGAAGCCGTGGCGCGCGCGCGGGAGGCCACCAGGGGAGAGGAACAGGATCGGGAGGGGAAGAGGATGACACGTGGATGCAGAGGAGGCAGGAGGTGGACGGCGATAGCCTGCACAGCGGCGGCCGGAGGGGAAGCACTGCCGGCGGCAGAGCAGAACAGAGCAGGGGCCCATGTGCGCGAGGAAGAAGAAGAGAGGGGAGGAGGTTCGGGGGACTTGTTTGCGATTTCCAGAAAGTTCAAGGACCTCTCGGTAAACTAAAATTTCTCACTGATATAGAGATCAAATGAGAAAGTGCCCAAAATGAAAGTTGTAGAGTTTTTCAAACTCTACAACATTACTTTAGGGCTCAAGTTCAGAAATTCAAAGTTTACAACTTTTTATGTTAAGTTTTTGAATAAAGGTAGAATTTGAATTACCTTTGTCTTTATCCATATAAATTTAATCAAATTTTGGGTATGTTTACAAATTTTCCTGGATTGTCATGATTACTTGTATTTTTACATATTAGCCCTTAAGTAACCCTAAATATTACTGTTACACTTCAACTATTTTGCATATGGCCCTTCAATTTTTATCTTAATCACACATAGGTCCCTAGTTTCATACAAAGGCTTATTTTTCTTAGGTTTTAACTTACCTTTTATACTTTTCTTCTCTATGGTCATTTAGATTTGACACTTAATATTATATTTACCCAATTACACTCAAGGACTTATATAATTCATAAATTACAATTATACCCCTAGTTCTTTGTACAACTCGCATGTATCATAGCAAGCATACCTATATCTCACTAATACCTAGTGTCGATATCTCTAATTACCTGAATGTTACAACTCGCTTGTGGTGGCCCTGATCCATATCCCGGAATATGAGGGAAACGGTTGCTTCGGAATGATCTTTGGATGTTCCAAGCGTGTGAGTTAGGTTTACCTTGCAAGGTTGAATTCGATTCAGAATCGTCCGCTTCTCACGAAGATTGAGACTACTTATTCCTTCTGCCACATAGAGTAAAAAGTGTAATTGTTGATGGAATAATCTTGATGGATGATAATCTCTATCTTGCTTGCTTAGTATAAGTGCTTACCTAGAATGACTAATCAAACTAGAATCTGAAAGCTAAAACTTGAAAGTAGGTTATACCCTTTGTTGCTTTTCAGCTGAAAATAAATCCAGAACCCTTGCAATGCCTTCATGAGTCTAGTTATGGGCTAAAGTATACCCCAAACCTGGGTAAGCCTTGCTGAGTATTAGAATGCTCAGCCTTGCTAGTATCTGTTTCAGGTATACCCTTCGAGAACCCCATGGACAACCCTGCATGGCCAACTTCATTTCCATATGGCTGGTCTGTGGAGTGGGAATCCGTCCCCGGCTGGCAGTGACCCTCCTGAGTGACACCAGGCCTTGGGCTGAGTGTGGTGTCCACTTTCGCGATGTGTGTAGTCGCGTAATCTTTCCTTTCCGCTGTGAGTTTAGACAAGCTGTTCGGCTTGCTAGTTTAAACATGGTTTGTATAAGTTTACTTAAGTTTGAACCTGGTTTGTAATAATGTTTGAATATCTGTAAATTAAAAGTTAATGAGCTGTTCTGTGATTGTAAACTCGCCTTCGTGCGAGGTAAACCTGCTTCGATCCTGTTGAACTGTGATTGTATCGGGCGGAGACCCGACAGACCAATGGATTATTCCGTTTGAAGTGCGTTGAGTTAGTACCAGCTGCATAGCGATCATTAGCGCACTTGAGCCGGGATAATTCAGGCGGTTCTGCCACACAGATCATATTCCTTTTCCATGATCTCCCGTTGCTCACCAGCTCTCCTTTTGGCTAGCAGAACAACTAGTGGGGTTTATGCTAAGTCGTTGCCCACACAACGGTCGAGTGGTTGTACGATAAGTGGATTAGGCAAGACGACACCTCAGTTCATCCTTACATTGACAAGACAGACATCTCCCAACCATGCTCAACCACAAAGGTACAAGCTCACCCGTGGCATTTCACACAGGAAACACCGTCCATCTCATCAAATTATATCCTTCTTTTATTTTCCCGAAATCCCATTTTACCTTTTATAACACTCACACCTTTATTTTCGATAAAGCGCGTTGTGGTCATGATTAAAATATAATAAAGGGAATAAAAGGTTCTAAACGTCTCTAGCAGTAGTTAACGTCCAACAGAGCAAACCCTATATAGACATTAATCTAGGTCATCAAGGAATCATCATAGCAATCAAGGGGTGGCTATCCAACCATGTCTTGCAACAATGCACTTTATAGAATAGGCCAATAGGTTGTGTTTATAAAATTGGGATAAATATGCATCAAAGGATGGGATTGGACTTGCCATCCTCAAAGCCTTCCGGAAGCTCCTCCTCGAGGTACGGGTCTTCGGGCTCCGGCTCACGATCCTGCTCCTCCTCGGTCACATCATCGGCTACAACACACAAACAATCACACAATAAAAACAAAGTTCACCGACGAGCTAAAAAAAGAGGGAAATAGAGAGCTTCGATTAAAAAAGATAGAGAAGACTATTATATTTGTCGGATGTGGATCCTGAGACTTGGAGAGAATATTTGATGCGTGGTGGAGTTTGGAATCGATTCGGAATATAATGTCGCATGAAATGGGGGGCTGTGTACTACATAAGGAGGAAAGGTTGAGGGGGTTATGCACAAGTCTGCCTTTCTTCTTCCTTGAGACAGAACAGGAGGGGGGGGAAACGGTAGGAGGGGGGCGGCCAGGCCATGGGTGCGGGCCCCCCTAGTGCATGGCAACGCCCGGGGAGGAGGGGAAAATGGAGAGGAGGCTGAGGGGGTCCGATTCCGGCCCTGTGGAGACGGTCTACAGAGGGCTGTCCACGGAGATGGGTGGTGGCCGGCAATGGTGAGCAGCGGCGGCGAGCTGCAGCGTGAGGTAGAGGAGGGGATGTGCTGGGGCTGTGTGGGCCGAGTGAGGGGCGGCTTGGGGTCTGATTTATAGGCCGAGAGGAAGAGGGGAGATGGCCGGCATGGGAGGGTCACGGGCAGTATAGGAGCCTCGCCATTAATGGCGGCCGGGATGCCCGGGAACAAGGCGCAAGCTGCGAGGGCGAGGGGACGGGATGGAGATGGGCCGGCGCAGCAGCGGGCTGCACGCCAGCTTGGCGTGCACAGGCACCAGGCACGCAGCGGCACAGCGAGTAGCAGCGGTCGCGGCGGGTCGTGCGCTGGCCCGCGCGTGCGCACAAGGAGCGGGCTACAGCTCGAGCAGGCAGTAGGCAGCACAGGGGAGAAAAAGAAAGAGGAAGCCAGCACAAAAAAAAGAGACTGGGAAAAATTTTTAACAGAGAAATAAAATGGATTTGGACAAAATATGAGAAAAGAAAAGAGGGGACACGCGTGCGGCACCGACGATGGCGGCCGGGCAGGCGCACGCAGCCGACCGCGACACGATGGTGATGTGACGGGACGGCAGGGCTAGTGGAAAAGGAAAAGGGACAGGCGGCTCCGTGGAAAAAGAGGAAGAGACTGCGCGATGTCGGAACGGCGGAAAATCGGGAGGTGGGCTTCGGGAGCTCAAGCGGCGGAAAAGGTTTAAAAGATTTTTAAGCGAGTGATTGCTAATGCAATTTAAATAAGAAAAAAATGCGAGCATTCAGTTTCAAACCATACTCTATTAATCAAAGTTGTAGACCTAAACTTCAAGAGTATAACAAAACTGGTTTGACAATTTTTTAATTTTTCTACAAACTTCTATCAATTTTATAAGTTGACAGCTTTTGCAAACAAGACTAAAAGAGAAACTTGCAAAGAGGCCCTCAAGTTTTGCATATGGGACCCTAAAATGAAAACCTAAATTGCAATGTGGCCCTTGGCAGGCCGAGATGGCGGCCGTGGCGGCCTGACCAGCGTGTTCTCACCGGCGGCGAGGTTTTGGCCGAGGGGAAACTTGTCCTATACGATCTATAGTACGAGGTGCACATGTTGGTGGGTGGTGGGCACAAAGAAAGGCGGTGGAGCATGGTCGACGGCGAGGAATGGCGGCGGCCGTGGCGGCGGAAAGATGGAGCGCGCACGAGCATCGGGGAGTTGCAGGGATGCGGTTTCGGTACCTATTTCGGCCGGAGGTGGGGCGGAAGGGGATCGTCGACGTTGAGGGGGTCACGAGCTGCTCCGGTGGCGGCGGCGGCACGGGATTCCCTCGATTCCGGATGAGGAGAGGACAAAGCTCGGCTAGGGTGGGTCGAGGGGTAAGCGGGGGTGGGGAGGAAGCTTTGGGGTGCTGGAATTGGGAAGAGGTAGGGCGGTGCTGCGAGGAAGTCCGGCGGACGGCTCGGTGCTCGGCTTGTCGCTCGTGAGGAAGAAGAAGAGAAGGTGAGTGTGACAGTTCAAGTACTTGTAAGCTAGGCACATTATTTATTAGTGTGAAGTATGTGCTTGTTAGTGTAAAGCTTGTGTGTGTTTTTGTGAAACTTTTAAAAACTTAAATGCAAGTAAAAGGGGTATGTTTATAATTACAGAAAAACTAGGGTTGTTTTTGCAAAATGTATTTGGATGGGAGGTAACTTCAAAATAGGTGAAGGGTTGGTTTGCAAACATATTTTTCTTACTTTAACCCCTGTAAAAAAATGTATTTACCCAAAAGTTTATTTGAAATGTATGTGTTGAATTGTGTAAAACTGAGTGAAGTTTGTGAAAATAAGGACCTATGTGTAATTATTCAAAAGTATGAGTCCTTTTATGCAAGTATTTGAATTACAAAAGTGACTTTCAAAGTTACTAGGGGTTAAAGTGTAAGAATGCAAGTAATCATGACATTACATGAAAACTTGCAAATAGATCTTGAACTTTATGAATTTTACACTCATAAGGACAAAACTTTATTAAGTTTGAAATTAACTCCAAAGTTTTAAAATAAAGTTGTACCCTTTGAGTTTTTGAAATTGAATTATAAAACAAAGTTGTAGAGCTTGAAAAGTTGTACAACTTTCATTTTGGTCACATTTTTGTTTGAGCCCTAGAGCAGTGAGAAAATTTGGCTTTACATCAGAGTCCCTGGAAGTTTGTGAAATTTCACATCGACCCCTGGCTTTCTTTTCCCTTTCTTCTTCCTCTGGCGCAACCCCTGCTCGGCTCCTCTGCTGCAGCACCGCCGCCCGCTGTTTCCGGCCGCCCCTCGACACCTCCTGCTGCACTTCACCTCCACGCGTCGCCCTCAGCTCGAGCGCCGCCCTAGCCCCCTCTCTTCTGGCCCTCCCTGCGCTTGCCACGCCATTTTCCCCTTCTGCCCGAGCTCCTGCTGGCCGACACCTCGCCGCCGCCGTGGCACGGGCCGAGCACCCCCTCCAGGCCTCTATTCTCCTGCTCTCGAGCTTCTTCAACTCATGCCCCTCACATTTCCCTCCCTTTCCCTTGCCGCGCACACCCCGAGCCCCGAACACCACCGCCGCCCCCTTCCTCCACTCCGGCGACCCCCTGTTCGCCGTAGGCCGCCGCCGTCAGCCCTCCTCGCACCACTACAACCCCCTGGGGAGCTTCCCCTCACCCCACTGACACTCCTAGGCCACTCCTCACGGCCGGACCCCCACCGGAACTACCTCCCCGTCGCTACCTCCTCACCGGTGAGCTTCTGTTCCCGTCGAACCCATCCCTCCGCCCCTTCTCCATCCAATCCAACCACCCCAATAGCTTTCTCTCCTTCTGCTGCAGCTACTGGACCAGAACTTGGCCACCTTCCTCACCAGGAAACCCCTCGTCGATGAGCCCCTCCTCGCCGCCGCCTCGGCCGCCGTGGGCATTCCACCTCTGGTCACCCCCTCTTCCTCCCAAGCCCACCCCTGGATGCGCCTTGAGCTCCTGATGCTCGTGGGCCAGTTCTTCTCCACCCCCGATACCACCCCTCACCGGAATTTGGCCGGCGATGTCCCTGCCCTTCTTCCCCAACTAGCCAGGGACCTATTTGCTTTGATCTGAAAACTTGTAGGGTCTTAGCTGCAAGATTCCAGAGCCCCCCCCCCAATTCAAAGCTGTGAACTTCGAAAATGTGTAGAAAATTGTAGAAAATTCTGAAAAATGACAAACTAGTTTTGTTGGAATCCTTAAGTTAGACTCGACTACTTTTATATAGTGAGTTTGAGCTGTATGTGTGTATTTTCTGATGTAGATCAAATATTAGGAAATGAGTATTTTATTTGTATCTCATGTTATATGCATGTGTTGTAGCTGAATTTTGAAACTTAGGTTGTATGTACCATGTGTAACTCTGTGTAAAAGTTTCGAGTTCTTTACTGTCAATTGCTTAGAAATTCAAGTATCTTTGTTGTATGTGGATGGAATGTTTAGATTTTATTTAAGGATGCTTCTGATAGTGTTTGTATCTTAAATTTATACCCTAGCTTCCTTTTTGCATGTGTAATCCATAGTAAAAGTATTAAGATTAGTAGTAGGCTATACACCAAGTTATGGACTTATGCTTGTTTTTAAAGATAATTCATTTATGCTAGTTCTTGCTTATGAAAACTTATGAAAATAATTTGAAGTGTTACTCTTGAGTAGTGTAACATGCTCACAATGTTTCAGTACAAGATCTTGTGTATAACTCCTGATATAAATAGATCTTAATCTAATAGTGTTGTTTTTGTTTATTTTTGTAGCACAGTTTCTATAAAGATAAAATCTTGATAAATTCACAGTAGTTTAGTTATAGGATAATAAGTACCTATAAAACATTCAACCCCAGTGTTGCACTAGTTTGATCTATAAAAATGATTCATGTTTTGCACATAATTTACTTACCATATTTACTCTAATTTAGTTGGTGTATAAAATATTCTGAGAAATTTAGTATAAGTTTGTTTCTGATAACTCTTTGTATCCTAATTTTGATGGTATTAGAATCCATTGCTAACTTAGGACTTATCTAATTAATCAAAAGCTATAATTCTTAATTAGTAATAATCTAAGTTCTGTTAAGATATAGTTAGCTTGTTAACAAAGTTAATAGTGATGTTTAATATAATTAGTCTGGTTGTGTAGGGTAAAATGGTCTATGTTGAATCTGTGTAGCATAATAATTTTAATGCCAAACTTTGTCTGTAAATTAGTGGTTGTTAGTTATAAACCATAGTTATGAGGATAAAATAAAATTAACCCTAGTTGGTTTACGTAGTTAAACATGTTGTTTAGTGTAGCTAATTAAGTTAGTCTATACTCGATAAATGACTGCCCAGTAGAAGAGTGAATGATATGTTTGGTAAATAGAATGTTTTTCGTTTTGCATTGTTGATAAGTTTGATAGTCTTAGCTCATATTTTTGTGATACACATGTATGATGTTTAGTTAACCCTTTCACATAAGTGCTTGTGCCCTGCTATCACGACCTTGTCCTTGTCTGGTTTGCAATCTTTTAGGGCCCCTTTCTGTATCAAAATCCTTAGTTACCCCTCTCTATCAGCACGCTTCTATCGGCCGATTTATCGGCTGAGATATTTGGCCACACACCCCTCAGCTATACACCCATAGGACACACCCCTATCGGCCACATGCCTTTTGGCTGCGCGTCGGTAGGTGTAACACCCTAATGTAAATATCAGAATGTTTAATAAACTTACTTTGGCTTAAATAAAGTTTCTAAAGTTTTTCTTAATTTATCCTGCATTTAAATTAATTTTATACCACAAGAAATTAAAATTTATCATAGGATCAACGTGTTTGTGCATTCATGCTGGAGCATAATTTTAATTGTGTTGAGTACATAGGGTTTTGAATTCAAAGTTTATCTGAATTCGAATAGATTTGAGTTTGGAAATCAGGAAAGAAATAGAAAAGGGAAAGGAAAAAGAGAAGAGAAAGCAGCCCAAACCACCAGCGTCTAGCCCGGCCTGCTCTCCTTCCCCCTCCTCCCTCTTGGGCCGGCCTCTTTCCCCGGCGGCCCATCTTCCACTCCCCTCTCCTTTCCCTCCCGAGGGCAGCTCACCCGCGCTCGGCCCAGCCCGCACGCCTGCTCTCTCTCTCTCTCTCTCTCTCTCTCTCTCTCTGACGTCCCGGTCCCACCCGTTAGTTTCCTCTTCTCCTTCTTCCCTTCTCCCCGACGCGCACCGGCCGCCGACATCCCCGGCGAGCCCCCTCCCTAGGCCCTCACGCCGAGGCTGCCCCGCCACCCTACAAAAAGGGTTTCCCCCGCCACTGGAACCCTAACCCTAAGCCTCACAGAACCCGAGACACCCTCAGCGCCACCGCCCGTTTGCTCCGCCGCGCCGGCTCCCCTGCGTCGCCGTCGAGCCGTCGCTCCGCTGCACCCTCGACCCCGCTCAGCCCTACAATAGTTTCACCTCAGCCCCAGGGAGCTCCCCGAGCCTGGCAATTGAGCCCCGAGCTTCTGCATCGCCAAAATTTTGCCAAGGAGCCGCTGCCGTTGAGCTGCTCCGCCATGGTAATTTCCTCGCCGCCGGTGGCGTTTTGGCCGTTCTGACCCCCTGCACACCACCACAGGCACCCCCTGAGGCGATCCATGGCGCCCAACACCCCGGAGTCCCTCTGCGCTGACCTTCCCCGCGAGCCTCGACCACCTCCACCGCCCGGCCACCGTCGACGGCCGCCTTCACTCCAGCTCCGGCCAACCCAAGTCCTCGGTAAGCCCCAGCATGCATCCCTGTTCCTTCTGCGCGGGTTAGGGTAGACCGTAGCTCACCTTTGCACCCAAAGCGCCGCACGCCAGCGAGCGCCACCGTGCCGATCCGCCCTCGCCGCCACGCGCGTAGCCCGAGCCTCGCCAGGCCTAGCCACAGCCCTAGATGGATCCCACGTGCCACGGTGCTGCTCTCAGACCCGAGCTCGAGTAGTCTAGGCCACAGGAGCGTCCGAAACGCCCAGCTCCGGCGAACCCCAAGCCGCGCCGCCGCGGGATCGAGTCACCGGCGTCGTAGCGCCGCCGGTCGCGCCCCCTTTAGCCCGGGCCGTCCGATCTGCAACCAGCGCCCCTGATTAGATCCCGATCTTATCGAACCGAAGCCATTGGATCCAGATCCAGCGGATCAAAGCCAAAGATACCGGTTCGCCCTAAGTTTGAATCTGAGCCATCCATCCTAGATCTAGCGCGCCGTGTTAGATCCGAGTGAAGAGAGAGTCTGGAGCGTCGGATCCATATCTGACGGGTGAGAATCGCGCGTACCGCTTCATGGGTGAGATCAAATCTGGGCCGTTAGAATTAGATCTGGTGGCCCAGATTAAAGAATACCACTTCAGCCCGCCAGTTTTGCTAAAGAGCCCCTGTGTTTTCCAGGAGTCAACCCGCAGTCCACCCCTAGTTCAAAAGTAATTACAGTTAGGTCCTGTTTTTAAGGTTTAGGCCCCTGAGCTTCCTAGAATTAGAACCCACCATCCATGCCCTGTGTTTCTGCGAGTTAGACCCTAAGTCTAACCTTTACTCAGGTTTAAGCCCTTAGTTTTTGCGCAGAACGCCCTGGAACTTCCGTTTTCTTACAGAAAAGCCCCTGGACCTTGTTTTAATCCTAGTTTTCGCGTCTTAGCTCTGTTTTAGGTGGTTTTTGTGCTCACGCGATCATTGTAACGTGTAGAATAGTTTTAGCTTAGTTTTGTGTGTTGTTTTATAATATTGTTGTACTATTTCTTATCTTTTTCCATTGTTTGTATGTATGTGCATGTGTGGACCATGTTTTGGCGTTGCGATCATGAGTAGACGTTGAGCCATCGGAGGAGTACCAGGAGCCACCTTCTTCAGAGCCCTTTGAGCAGCAGCAGGAGAATTTTGAGGAAGGCAAGTATAACATGAACATCCTATCACTTTTAAATACAATTTCATACTGCATTTTAATTCTGTATGCCTATAAGGACTTCCTAGCCACCTTATCCTTTATATATATACCTTAGGTTGCATTTTGGTTAGTTGTGCTAGGTGCTGCGCTCTCACACATAATGGTCTTTTTTTTAATTAATTTGATTAATGGTTATATGCAACCTGTTTTTGAGAGTGGCCCTCTGTGCTGTGTGCTTGAGCAGCTCACGTCTCCTTAAAATATGTTTTTGTTAGAAACATGGTTTAGGGGGCCAGCACGGTGCTTAGTGCTTGGTTGGCTACTCTCCATAAGGACCGGTTCATAGAGCGACAACCTGGGACAACCGCGCAACCACAAGACTGGAATGGGATGGTCTTGACTTACTAATTAGGTCATTTTGGTTTGGGAGTAACTTACCTGGGGGGCAAGAGGGGTGGTAAGCTTCAATGGTCCCTGCTCCTTCGGCTTGGTCTATGCTGTGTGCTTGTACCCCCGTGAGGTGGGCCCCATCGTTGCTGATCTAGAAACCTCAGCGGTTACACCTTACTAACGTGATCCTTTGTAACGGTCTCGTAGTGCGCTTGCTAGTCATCTCACCTAAGAAAGTGTGATGAACAAGTAGCGTAGCTCACGACTTGTGGGTAAAGTTGTGCAACCTCTCGAGAGTGTAAAACTGGTATACTAGCCGTGCTCACGGTCATGAGCGGCCCAGATCCTCCATCTTATTAGTGGGGTTTACCTTTGGTGGATTGGCTTGGTTGTCAGTAGACTCATGGTTAATTTGGATTAATTATTATGTAACTTGGGTTATGGTAATTCATCCACTTGTAGTAAATAGCTTTAATAAAATTTGGCCAGATTAAAAGCTAATGCAGTTGAGTCAGCTAACCTTAGAGCCTCATAATTTGTGTTATACTTGTTGAGTACAAGTGGTGTACTCACACTTGCCTTCTCTACTCTTCTGTTCTCTTGGGATATCTTCGACTGCTGCTCAGTACCAGGCCACGTGGAGGACTACATCAGCGGACATGACGATTTCTAGGCGTTGTCTCCCAGCCGACGTCCTTGTGGCACCCTGATCTTCATGTATTTATTTATACTTCCGCATTCCTTGAACTGATTCTTGATTCAATTGTAATAAAGAATTCATTTACAATTTATACGCTTTTATTACGTGATATGTGTTGTGATATCTTGATAATTCTGTTGTATATATGTGTGACTTGATTCTGGCGCATATATGATTGCCCGGTTTATGTCCTTGTAAATTGGGTGTGACAGAATTGGTATCAGAGCCGTGTCGACTGTAGGACGAAGCCTAGATAGAAATGGTCGAGTCTAAGGACTTCTTTTCTCTTGCCTTGCTTCCGCAAAACTCAAACATTCGTTTCTGCTTCTATTCCTTGAGCTCTAAACCTCGACTTGCTCACCCTCTCTGTATTTTCTGAGAATTAGTCTATCCCCTGTAGGCGTTGGTCTGCAATTTTTTGGTTTGTCCTCATAAGTCTAGGATGCCTTGCAAAAGAAAAATACGCTAGAGCGTATGGTTGTTTTAGTTGAGTGGTGTGACAAACTTGGCTAACGTTTGAATATTGAGTGTTTGTGATTGTGCAAAATGGTTGATTTGGATCTTTGGTTGATTGCATAGTTTAGAAGTTGAATTTGCTCATGCAAAGCAACTTAATGCAAACTTAAATTAAGTAATAAAATTGAGTTAGACCGTTGGGGGGGGGCAAAGCTGTACACTCTTTACTCTCTACTTTATCCTGCCAGAGTTTTCTTTCCAGAATCATACAATATCTATCTCTTATAAGCTTTGTTCTGCTGCAAATAGATGGTGAACACCAGGAGTACCGGCACCGGTTCTGGCCAGCAGGGGCAGAACAACCAGGGTACCGACCAGCCGCTGCTGATGTCTCCACCTCTAACTCCGGAGCAGTTCTTCCAGCTCCAAATGCAGATGATGGCCACCCTGAACAACACTGTTCAGACACTGCAGCAGATCCACGCTCAGCCGCCACCTCCTCCACCGCAGTAGCCCCGCGACAGGCGCACGGGCTTTCTGAGGGGTCACCCACCGACGTTCTCCCATGTGGCCGATCCACTCCAGGCTGACGACTGGCTTCGCTCGGTGGAACGCCAGTTGGACGTCGCTCAGAGCGACGACAGGGAGCGAGTTCTGTACGCAGCAGGGGAGCTGCGAGGCTCAGCTCTCGATTGGTGGGAGTCCTACCCAGCTCAGGACCACGACGCCCTCACTTGGGTCCAGTTCCGGGAGTATTTTAGGAACCACCACATCCCTACTGGAGTGATGAAAATGAAGCATAAGGAGTTCCTTGCGCTTAAGCAGGGAGCTATGACGCTGACCGAGTACCGTGATCGTTTCCTCCAGCTCGCTCGCTACGTCCCTGCTGAGGTCGCCAATGATGGCGATAAGCAGGAGCGCTTCAGGGAGGGGCTGGATGATCACCTGGAGTATGTGCTCATGAACCATTGCTTCGACAACTTCAACCATCTGGTTGATTCTGCCCTCAACACTGAGCGCAAACGCCGGGAGATTGAGGACAAGAAGAGGAAGATGGCTCCTGCTGCATCTGGCAGCAACACTCGGCCTCGGTACCAGTACCCGCAGCAGTAGCAGCAGAGGCAGATCCAGTTGTACCAGCAGTACCTGCCTCATCCTCAGCAGCAGCAGCAGGCGGGACAGCGCTAGAGGCTTCCAGCACCCCCGGCACGCTCTGCTCCATCGGCTCCACCAGCTCCGCGGCAGGGAGTGCATACTCCTCCTGCCGGACAGCAGGCTCCAGCATTCCCACAGGCGTGCTATCACTACGGTGAGCAGGGACACTACGCCAACGTTTGTCCCCGGAAGGCGCAGTCTGGACAGCAGGGTCGCCCAGCTCAGCCCAAGGCGCCATCCCAGGGCAGGGTGAACCACGTGACGGCCGAGTCGGCGGCCGAGGCTCCCAACGTGGTTATTGGTACGTTCATGGTCAATACTCATCCTGCTACAGTGCTTTTTGATACTGGTGCTACGCATTCCTTCATTACTTGATCTTTTGTCGAGCATCATGGCATTCATACTAGCACATTAAAGAGGGGCATGTTAGTATCTTCACCGGGAGGGCAGTTGAGGTCTCATATCTTCTGTCCCAGAGTCAGTGTTGTCATAAGGGGGTAGAGTTCAGTGCTAATCTGATGGTGCTAGACACCAAGGGTATCAATGTGATTTTGGGAATGGAGACCCTTGTTAGATGGGGTGTCAGGATTGATTGTGCTCAGAGGATTGTCCACTTGTCGGCACCGGATGGACAGGAGGTCACAGTCAGTGCTTCGGAGCCTTCTAGAATTCTTTGTCAGATGGAGGCTAGACCCACGGATGGTATTCGCGTGGTGTCTGAATTCCGGGATGTCTTTCCGGATGATTTGCCAGGTATGCTGCCTGATCGCGACATTGAGTTTTCTATTGATCTCTTGCCTGGCACAGCTCCTATTGCTAAGCGGCCCTATCGGATGGCACCCGTTGAGCATGAGGAAGTTAAGAAGATTGTAGACGAGTTGCTAGCCAAGGGTTATATTCATCGTAGTTTCTCTCCTTGGGCTTTTCTTGTATTGCTTGTAGAGAAGAAGGTTGGAGCAAAGAGAATGTGCGTCGATTATCGGGATCTGAATGCAGTCACCATCAAGAACAAGCATCCATTGCCTCGTATTGAGGATCTCTTTGATCAGCTTCAAGGTGCTTGTGTATTCTCGAAGATTGATCTGCGTTCGGGTTATCACCAACTGAAGATTCGTCCTGAGGATATCCTGAAGACGGCATTCACCTGCAAGTATGGGCTATACGAGTATACGGTCATGTCCTTTGGCTTGACCAATGCTCCGGCTTTCTTCATGCATCTGATGAACAAGGTTTTCATGGATTATCTGGACACCTTTGTGGTGATATTCATTGATGATATCCTGGTATATTCCAAGTTAGAGGCAGAGCATGAGAAACATCTGAGGCTTGTGTTGGAGAGGCTCAGAGAGCACAAGCTGTATGCCAAGCTCAGCAAGTGCGAATTCTGGATTGACGAGGTTCCATTCCTCGGTCATGTCATCTCCAAGGGAGGTATTGCGGTGGACCCTGGAAAGGTGAAGGATGTGCTTGACTGGGTGGTACCGTAGACAGTGAAGGAAGTCCGCTCTTTTCTGGGCTTAGCAGGATATTATCGGAGGTTCATTGAGAATTTCTCCAAGATTGCGAAGCCTTTGACTTCCTTGCTAGAGAAGGGTGTGGATTTCTCTTGGACTGATGAGCGTCAGAAGGCCTTCGAGGAGCTGAAGAAGAGGTTGACTACAGCACCAGTCCTTACTCTGCCAGACCAGAGCAAGAGGTTCACAGTGTATTGTGATGCTTCGAGGATGGTCTTGGTTGTGTCCTGATGCAGGAAGGCAGAGTGATCGCTTATGCCTCGCGGCAGTTGCGCCGGCACGAGCTGAATTATCCCACTCATGATCTGGAGTTAGCCGCAGTTGTGCATGCTCTGAAGATATGGAGGCATTACTTGTTTGGGCAGAGGTGTGACATTTACACTGATCACAAGAGCCTTAAGTACATTTTCACTCAGAGTGAGCTAAACATGCGGCAGAGAAGATGGCTAGAGTTGGTCAAAGATTATGACCTGGAGATTCACTATCATCCGGGCAAGGCCAATGTTGTAGCAGATGCTCTGAGCAGGAAGAGCTATGTCAACATGGCTGTGGCTTTTCAGATGCCTCAGGAATTATGTGAGGAATTTGAGCAGTTGAGTTTGGGTTTCTTGCATCACACCTCTAGTGCATCATTCGAGGCAGAACCCACTCTAGAGGCAGAGATCAGGCAGCATCAGAAAGAAGATAAGAAGCTGCAGGAGATCCGTGAATTGCTCAAGATTGGCAAAGCACCTCATTTTAGAGAGGATGATCAGGGTACCTTGTGGTACAAGGGCCGGATATGTGTGCCAGATGTGAAAGATCTCAGGAAGCTGATCTTGAGTGAGGCTCATGGTACAGCGTATTCCATTCATCCGGGCAGCACGAAGATGTATTATGACTTCAAGGAACGATTCTGGTGGTATGGAATGAAGCATTCCGTTGCGGAGTACGTGGCTATCTGTGACACTTGTCAGCGTGTCAAGGCAGAGCATCAGAGACCAGCAGGTCTATTGCAGCCGTTGAAGATTCCAGAGTGGAAATGGGAGGAGATCACCATGGACTTCATTGTGGGATTGCCTCGTACTCAGAAAGGGTACAACTCCATATGGGTAGTAGTGGATCGGTTGACGAAGGTTGCCCACTTCATCCCGGTGAACACTACTTACTCTGGTGCCGGACTCGCAGAGTTGTACATCTCCAGGATCGTCTGTCTGCATGGTGTTCTGAAGAAGATCATATCTGACCGAGGATCTCAGTTCACTTCACGGTTTTGGGAGCAGTTGCATGATTCGTTGGATACGAAGCTGCATTTCAGCACCGCTTATCATCCTCAAACAGATGGGCAGACAGAGAGAACCAACCAAGTGTTGGATGATATGCTTCGAGCCTGCGCTATTCAATATGGTACCAGCTGGGATAAATGCCTGCCGTTTGCAGAGTTCTCGTATAACAATAGTTATCAGGCCAGTCTGAAGAAGTCTCCCTTTGAGGCCTTGTACGGTCGGAAGTGCAGAACTCCGCTGCATTGGGATCAGATTGGCGAGAGGCAGATATTTGGTCCAGATATTGTTGAGGAGGCAGAACAGCTGGTACAGCAGGTGCGAGAGAACCTGAGGGTCGCACAGACTCGTCAGAAGAGCTACACGGATGTTCGTCGTCGAGATCTGACCTTTGCAGTGGGTGATCATGTGTACCTGAAGGTCTCGCCGATGAGAGGAATCCGTAGGTTTAACGTGAGAGGGAAGCTAGCCCCTCGATACATCGGTCCATTCAAGGTGTTGGAACGGAAAGGTGAGGTAGCATACTGCTTGGAGTTGCCTGCCAACCTCTCGGGAGTGCATGATGTGTTCCACGTGTCTCAGTTGAAGAAGTGCTTGAGGGTGCCAGAAGAACAAGCACCGCTAGAAGGGTTGGATGTGCAGGAAGATCTGACCTACACCGAACATCCGGTGAAGATTCTAGAGACATATGAGAGAGTTACCAGAAACAAGAAGATCAAGATGTGCCGTGTTCAGTGCAGTCATCACACGGAGGATGAGGCTACCTGGGAGCGAGAAGATGAGATGAGGAAGACATATCCCGATCTTTTTGCTAGCTAGCCTATTCGAATCTCGGGACGAGATTCCTGTAAGGGTGGTAGGTTTGTAACACCCTAATGTAAATATCAGAATGTTTAATAAACTTATTTTGGCTTAAATGAAGTTTCTAAAGTTTTTATTGATTTATCCTGCATTTAAATTAATTTTATACCACAAGAAATTAAAATTTATCATAGGATCAACATGTTTGTGCATTCATGCTAGGGCACAATTTTAATTGTGTTGAGTGCATAGGGTTTTGAATTCAAAGTTTATCTGAATTCGAATAGATTTGAGTTTGGAAATCAGGAAAGAAATAGAAAAGGGAAAGGAAAACGAGAAGAGAAAGCACCCCAAACCACCAGCGTCTAGCCAGGCCTGCTCTCCTTCCCCCTCCTCCCTCTTGGGCCGGCCTCTTTCCCCGGCGGCCCATCTTCCACTCCCCTCTCCTTTCCCTCCCGAGGCCAGCTCGCCCGCGCTCGGCCCAGCCCGCATGCCTGCTCTCTCTCTCTCTCTCTCTCTCTCTCTCTCTCTCACTGACGTCCCTGTCCCACCTGTCACTTTCCTCTTCTCCTTCTTCCCTTCTCCCCGACGCGCACCGGCCGCCGAGATCCCCGGCGAGCCCCCTCCCTGGGCCCTCACGCCGAGGCTGCCCCGCCGCCCTACAAAAAGGGTTTCCCCCACCCTTGGAACCCTAACCCTAAGCCTCGCAGAACCCGAGACACCCTCAGCGCCGCCGCCCGTTTGCTCCGCCGTGCCGGCTCCCCTGCGTCGCCGTCGAGCTGTCGCTCCGCTGCACCCCCGACCCCGCTGAGCCCTGCAACAGTTTCGCCTCAGCACCAGGGAGCTCCCCGAGCCCGGCAATTGAGCTCCGAGCTTCTGCATCGCCGAAATTTCGCCAAGGAGCCGCCGTCGGTGAGCTGCTCCGCCATGGTAATTTCCTCACCGCCGGTGGCGTTTTGGCTGTTCTGACCCCCTGCACACCAGCACAGGCACCCCCTGAGGCGATCCAAGGCGCCCAGCACCCCGGAGTCCCTCTGCGCCGACCTTCCCCGCGAGCCTCGACCACCTCCGCCGCCCGGCCACCGTCGACGGCTGCCCTGCACTCCAGCTCCGACCAACCCAAGTCCTCGGTGAGCCCCAGCATGCATCCCTGTTGCTTCTGCGCAGGTTAGGGTAGACCGTAGCTCACCTTTGCGCCAAGAGCGCCGCACGCCGACGAGCGCCGCCGTGCCGATCCGCCCTCGCCGCCGCGCGCGTAGCCCGAGCCTCGCCAGGCCTAGTCATAGCCCTAGATGGATCCCACATGCCACAGTGGTGCTCTCAGACCTGAGCTCGAGTAGTCTAGGCCACAGGAGCGTCCGGAACGCCCAGCTCCGGCGAACCCCGAGCCGCGCCGCCGCGGGACCGAGTCACCGGCGTCGTAGCGCCGCCGGTCGCCCCCTTTAGCCCGGGCCGTCCGATCTGCAACCGGCGCCTCTGATTAGATCCCGATCTCATCGAACCGTAGCCATTGGATCCAGATCCAGCAGATCAAAGCCAAAGATACCGGTTCACCCTAAGTTTGAATCTGAGCCGTCCATCCTAGATCTAACGCGCCGTATTAGATCCGAGTGAAGAGAGAGTCTGGAGCGTCGGATCCAGATCTGACGGGTGAGAATCGCGCGTACCGCTTCACGGGTGAGATCCAATCTGGGCCATTAGAATTAGATCCGATGGCCCAGATTAAAGAATACCGCTTCAGCCCGCCAGTTTTGCTAAAGAGCTCCTGTGTTTTCCAGGAATCAACCCGCAGCCGACCCCTAGTTCAAAAGTAATTACAGTTAGGTCCTGTTTTTAAGGTTTAGCCCCTGAGCTTCATAGAATTAGTACCCGCCGTCCATGCCCTGTGTTTTTGTGAGTAAGTCCAACCTTTAATCATGTTTAAGTCCTTAGTTTTTTCGCAGAACCCCCTGGAACTCCTGTTTTCTTACACAAAAGCCCCTGGACCTTGTTTTAACCCTAGTTTTCGCGTCTTAGCTCCGTTTTAGGTGGTTTTCGTGCTCACGCGATCGTTGTAACATGTAGAATAGTTTTAGCTTAGTTTTGTGTGCTGTTTTACTGTATTGTTGTACTGTTTCTTATCGTTTGCCATTGTTTGTATGTATGTGTATGTGTGGACCATGTTTTGGCGTTGCGATCATGAGTAGACATTGAGTCATCGGAGGAGTACCAGGAGCCACCTTCTTTAGAGCCCTTTGAGCAGCAGCAGGAGAACTTTGAGGAAGGCACGTATAACATAAACATCCTATCACTTTTAAATACAATTTCATACTTCATTTTAATTCTGTATGCCTATAAGGACTTCCTAGCTTCCTTATCCTTTATATATATACCTTGGGTTGCATTTTGGTTAGTTGTGCTAGGTGCTGCGCTCTCACACATAATGGTCTTTTTTATAATTAATTTGATTAATGGTTATATGCAACTTGTTTTTGAGAGTGGCCCTCTGTGCTGTGTGCTTGAGCGCCTCACGTCTCCTTAAAATATGTTTTTGTTAGAAACATGGTTTAGGGGGCTAGCACGGTGCTTAGTGCTTGGTTGGCCACTCTCCATAAGGACTGGTTCATAGAGCGACAACCTGCGACGACCGCGCAACCACAAGACTGGAATGGGACGGTCTTGACTTACTAATTAGGTCATTTTGGTTTGGGAGTAACTTACCTGGGGGGCAAGAGGGGTGGTAAGTTTCAATGGTCCCTGCTCCTTCGGCTTGGTCTGTGCTGTGTGCTTGTACCCCCGTGAGGTGAGCCCCATCGTTGCTGATCCAGAAACCTTAGCGGTTATACCTTACTAACGTGATCCTTTGTAACGGTCTCGTAGTGCGCTTGCTAGTCATCTCACCTAAGGAAGTGTGATGAACAACTAGCGTAGCTCACGACTTGTGGGTAAAGTTGTGCAACCTCTCGAGAGTGTAAAATTGGTATACTAGCCGTGCTCACGGTCATGAGCGGCCCAGATCCTCCGTCTGATTAGTGGGGTTTACCTTTGTTGGATTGGCTTGGTTGTCAGTAGACTCATGGTTAATTTGGATTAATTATTATGTAACTTGGGTTATGGTAATTCATCCACTTGTAGTAAATAGCTTTAATAAAATTTGCCCAGATTAAAAGCTAATGCAGTTGAGTCAGTTAACCTTAGAGCCTCATAATTCGTGTTATACTTGTTGAGTACAAGTGGTGTACTCACACTTGCATTCTCTACTCTTCTGTTCTCTTGGGATATCTTCGACTGCTGCTCAGTACCAGGTCACGTGGAGGACTACATTAGCGGACTTGATGATTTCTAGGCGTTGTCTCCCCACTGACGTCCCTATGGCGCCCTGATCTTCATGTATTTATTTACACTTCCGCATTCCTTGAACTGATTCTTGATTCAGTTGTAATAAAGAATTCATTTACAATTTATACGCTTTTATTACGTGATATGTATTGTGATATCTTGATAATTCTGTTGTATATATGCGTGACTTGATCCTGGCGCATATATGATTGCCCGGTTTATGTCCTTGTAAATCGGGTGTGACTGTAGGACACCCATCGGCTATATGCCTACCCACCACACGCCCTCTTTAGCTACACATCTATCGGCACAAGCCCATCAGCCACATCCTCTTCAGTCTAGTTCCGCGCTTGTGGTCTCATCAGCCTAGTCCGATATTAGTATTCTGTTCCACCTGGTTCTTGTAGCAGGTCCGGTTTAGATGACCCCATCGGCTGTACTAACGTAATCAAGCCGATGCAACCACACCTAGTTACCTAGGATAACACTTAAACACATCTCAGTTAGGCACAGTCAGTGCAGAGTAGGACAATCAGCTACACGGCTGATATGCCCCAGTAGGTATAGGAGAACATTAAGGATGAAAGCCGGCTACACAGCCGACCCACCAATCAGCTGAATACGCCAAGACACAGACCGTACGGGTATATAGTTCGATTAGTCTACAATGCACCATCGGCTAGTTACTCGCACTAATAAACTAGCTATGCCGATACATCACTTGACTAGTTCTACCCGATGTGTAAATCGGCTAATGTGCCAATGCACGCAATCGGCTAGTATGCCGATTCACTGATCATCTAATACACGTACACAAATCGGCTTAGCCGATGTTAACTAATCAACTAGTTTTGCTAAAGCATGGATCGGCTATGCCGATACGTACGCGATCGGCTAGATACGCCGATACTCACACAGATCAGTTAAGACACAGCTGCTTTAGGAAACACCCCTCTGCTAAAATAATCGATACCTTCATTGATCAATTAGGAAGTCGATGCACCTATCAATCGGCTACATAGGCCAAAGTACACAACCCTAGATCAGTAAGATAGCACAGTCGACACGCCTCTGTTAGGCACAACCAAGGCACATCAATCGGCTAAACCTGATGCACCCTCGTCGACTAAGGCAAGCCAATGCACCAACCAATCAGCTAAACAAAAACATGCTGATAACTAGATCCAATCAACAAGATTCTTCCTTGTTCTATCCTTGAAGCACTGTACCTTTAACGTTCCTATCCATATCAGCCAATTTGACCCCAGGTGAACTCAAATCAGCTAATCTCTTCTGCTCATATACAGAGACCGCTCCTACCGATTTCTCTTCCAAACAGAAATCAGCAGATTTCCTAAAACTGTGTAGATAGCTCCCTCCTTTACCAATTCTATCGGCAGAACCCCTGTTGTTTCCAATCGGCTCTGTTGTAATCTTCAACAAGTAGCCAATTTTAATTAGTTGTCCACCTAAGACTCTATCTAAGTTTAGTTTCAGATCTTTTTCGTTGTTATATGAGTAATATGTTAAATGAGCGTTGGATTGCAACTTTATCGTGAAGTAAAATAGTTTTATGTGCACACTTTGAATGTAATGTTGCATTGCATGTAGATACGACTACTTCCGTAGACGGTACCTATGAGATCTCCCAGGTGTCTGCAAAGGATGTTTCTAAAGACCAAGTGAACGTCACCAAGGGATTATCTGAAGCCCCAAACCAAAGTTCGGAAAGATAATAATACTAACATCCCTGAGTCCAGCCCCACCAGTAAAGGCAAGCCCCGGTGCATAACCCAGTTGACAGTTCATATACTTGTAATGCTAGGCACATAATTTGTTAGTGTGAAGTATGTGTTCGTTAGTGTAAAGCTTGTGTATGTTTATATAAAGCTTTTGAAAATTTTTTGTAAAATGTATTTGGATAAAGGGGTAACTTTAAAAGAATTGAAGGGTGGTTTTGCAAATATGTTTTTCTTACCTTATCCCTTGTAAAAATTATATATTTATCCAAAAGTTTCATTTGAAATGTATGTGTTGAAGTGTGTAAAAAGTTTGGGTAAAGTTGTGATAATGAGGGTATTTATGTAATTTTATAAAAGTGCAATTCCTTTTATGCAAGTAGTTGAATTACAAAAGTAATTTTCAAAGTTACTCAGAACTAAAGTGTAAAAGGTGTAAGTTATCATGACATGTCTATCCAATCATTATGACGTGTCTATCTCGTCATTATGACATGTCATAAATTCTTGCATTTAGGTCCTAAATGTTATAAAATTTCACTCTTTAGGACAAAAGTAATTCAAATCCAACTTTTGTTCAAAAAGTCATGTGTAAAGATACAAGTTTTGAGTTTTTGAACTTGAGCCCTAAAGCAATGTTGTAGAGTTTGAAAAACTCTCCAACTTTCATTTTGGGCATTTCTTTATTAGGGTTTTAGATTGATGAGAAAATTATGTTTTACAGAAAGGTCCCTGCAGTTTTCTAAAATTGCGCATAAGTCCTTGGGAAGTTCTAATTCTCCTTCTCCTCTGTTCTCTTCTCTCGGGTGCCTTCCTTTTTCCCCCACTAGCGGCACCTTTCTCTGGTTCCCGTCCTTATCCCCACCCCGTTTTCCCCCTCCCTCTCTGCATCGGCGGCGCACAGGGCGTCGCTGGAGTGGGGTGCGCGGTGCAGGCAAGCTCGCGAGCAGCGGCGGCTCAGGGGCTGGCGCAGGGCGCGCGGCTGGCAGGTGCTCGCGGGAGCGGCTCGGCGCGCGGCGCTGGCGGCGTTGGCGTGGAGCAGAGCAGAGGCCGCAGCGGGCAGGGCAGCTCGGCGCAGCTGGCGGCACGGAGCCGGCGGCTCCAGGCGGCACGCGTGAGCGGGCAAGCGCAGGACTGGCGCGAGCGAGTGGGCACTGGAGTGGTTCACGGGCGGTGCAGGAGCGGAACGTGGGCGGCGCCGAGTGGGTGGCGCAAGCGTGCGCGCGGTGGCGCGCGGGAGCTGGCGGTGTGTGCAGGTGTTGGGCGGCCGGAGCAGAGCGGGCCCATGGGCACAAGCAGGCGGTGCTAGAATGCGGCGTGCGTGCGCTGGAGCTAGCAACGCAGGCAGCAAGGCCGTGCGTGGGGGGGGGACCAAGTGGTGGCAGGCGCGGGCTACGGAGGCGGCGATGACAGAGTAGGAAAGGGAGGCAGCTCCGAGTCCAGGGGAGCCTAAGGCTCCAGCTCGGCGAAGTCTGGCAGTGGCGGCCATGCCGGTCAGAGGCAGGAACAGAGGCGGCGCTGGAGCTGGCACGCGCGTGCGAGTGGAGCTGCGGCTGCGGCACATGGGCGGTGTAACCAAGACGTGACGCGGGCCGAGAATGCACGCGGTTCGGGCGTGCACGGAATGACACGGCAAGGCCGGAGCAAGCGTGGGTCCGGCAACAGGAGAAGAGAAGTAACTGTGCAGGGCAACGACGTGCCAAGCGACGGCACGCGCAGGAGGAGTTGCGGTGAAAAGCTTTTGCGCAAGATGCGGCAACGCGATGGCCGTATCGAGGACGCAGCTAAGGTGTTTGACGAAATGCCGATGCGCGCGGTGCTGAAGAACGTGAGGGTCCTGCTGCTGGGTGAGGCGTCAAGGGTGCAGGACGCCGTCGGGCGGATGTTGCGATGGTGTGCAGGGCAACGGTGTGCAGGTGCGGCGCGACAAGGCCGAGGCGACGCGGGTCCAGCAAATGAGGAGGAAGAGGAGTAGCGAGGAGTGGACGTGCGTGCAGCAGAGGCACGCGCAAGAGAGCAGAGGAGCAGCAGCACAAGGCGGTCGAGGCGGAAACAGTGGCGCGGGCTTGACATGCAGCGCAAGACTGGCGGTGGTGGTAAGCCGGCCCTGATGGCGTCACAGCAGGTGAAAAGGGCGACAGAGTTGCAGAACCCGGAGGTCCGAGCGGAATCGAACCGGCGCGTTCGCGAGTGCGAGCGGAAGTGTTTTGCCAGTGGCCGGCTCGTCTTGATTCTGTAGGCGTGTGCGCGTGCAAGGCAACAGGCCACGCGCGAGCAAGTTGAGGGCCAGTGGCGTGAGAGCAGTACAGGAACACTGTGCAGGAGATGCGACCGGGCGCGGCGATCCTGCAGGAGGCTACGCGGGTGTGCCGACCGTGTTTCTGCAGCACACGCGCGTGAGCAGGGGAAGTTCAACCCGTGAGCAGGAAAACCCTAAGGTTCGCGGAGGAGTTAGCATAGCGAACCAATCCGGCCCTATCGGCTTCTTCCATGAGTCCACGACATCCAGCAGCTCCTATTCCTCGCCGATCGTTCAAGCAAGACCAACACCTCAAGAAAACCCCTGAACTCTCTTATCGAGCCTCTTCGGATTCCTTCGCCAGAACATCGTCACCGTGAGAAATATCTCTCCAGCCATTCTTCACCCATTACAATTCCCGGCAAGCTTTTTCGTCACCCACGGAATCTTGTCTCCGTCGAGCACTTCTCATCGCCGATCTTGTTCGCCACGGGAATTCACTTTCCGCCTGTTCTCCTCTACAACCAAGGTTACCCCAAGGTTTGCCCTGATTCACTGAATCTTTCTAATGCCGGTGATCCCTTTGCCGGAATATCATCGTTATCTTCCTGTTCTTTGTTTTTCCCTGACCAGGTACATAATTGCTTCGATTTAGAAAGTTCTAGGGTGTTCTTTATAAAATTTCCAGAGTTTTCTTTATTTTAAATCAGTGAATTTCTACATTTCATAGAATTTCGTAAGGAGTTCATAAAAATACAAAATCAGTTTTGTTTGAATCCTTAGGTTAAAATCTACAAGTTTTATGTTGTGATTTTGAGTGGAAAGTCTTGGATTTGTGGTCTAGGTTAAATATTAGGAAATAAACACTTTATTGTACCTTATATTGTATGCTTGTGTTATAGCTAAAAAGTAAGCCATAGAATATATGTCTTAAATAGAGATGTGTGATATTTAGTTAATCCTATCACACGAGTACTCATATCCTTGCCATCAAGACTCTATCCTTGTCTTGATTGCTGTTTCCTTAAGTTCCTTGTCGTATAAAGATCCTTGTTAGTTTGTGTGTATCTACTGCTTAGCTTATACATCTCTGCGGCTATGCTTCAGCGTCGGCTATCAGTTCAGCCGCTAAGCATCCGTTTCCTTGAGTCTAGGATGTTTCTGTGTAACAGCTGTCAGCCGATGCACTTCTTTTGATGTGCTTCTACCATCGGCTGGTTAGCTGATATGGCTGTTGTCTTTCCAATATCGGCTACTGCCGATACAATTCTTTTGTTCTGTCCTACATCGACTGCACATAGTTGATGCATCGGAGATGCACCCACAATCTTAGGATTCTTGCTATCGACCAATCTAAGCCGATTCTAGTTGTTTTCCATATCGGTTATGGCTGATCAATCCTTAGTTTTCCCATCCTTATCCACACACTTCTATCAGCCGATTTATCGACTGAGAGATCGGCTATATATCTATCGGTCACATACCCTCAACCACATTCCAATCGGCTCTGTCGTAATCTTCAACAAGTAGCCAATTCTAATTAGTTGTCCATCTAAAGCTCTATCTAAGTTTAGCTGTAGATCTTTTTGATTGTTATGTGAGTAGTAAGTTAAATGAGCGTTGAATTGCAACTTTGTCGTAAAGTAAAATAGCTTATGTGAACACTTTGAATGTAATGTTGCATTGCATGTAGATACGACTACTTCCGCAACGGTACCTACGAGATCTCCCAGGAGTCTGCAGAGGATGTTTCTGAAGACCAAGTGAACATCACCAAGGGATTATCTGAAGCCACGAACCAGAGTTCGGAAGATAACAATACTAACATCCCTGACTTCAGCCCCACCAGTAAAGGCAAGCCCCGGACATAACCCACTAATTTAATTACACTGTAATCTATATCTATTTGTGTAATTCTATGCATTAAGTTCTTAGGAATTGCTTGAAACCCTAGTTGCATTTCCCTAGGAACCCATGTATTGGATACTAGCACCTGAGTCCAACTAGCTGCTATGCTAATAGGACCGGTAGAAGTCGGGTGATTTCCTGTCACTCGCACGATTTAGGAATTGTAATGTTTACATTCCTGTTATCACTATAAGGATGACAGACGGGAGTCTTGTGTAGTATCATGGTTGAGATGATACTCGTCTGGTTGATAAATTTTGATAAGGTCGCAGTGTGTGGTGATCGGGGTTAAGCATTTGAAAGTACTAACCACATGCCGTGAGTTTTGGGTAAGCGGCAAGCCTAGTAACCAATCGGCCCGAGGAGTGGACATACCTCCCACCACTCGTATTTGCTTCTTCTGGTTACTTGATTCGATGTGTAGGAATACGTGTTGCAAGGGCAACCAGGAGTACGGACATGTAGTCGCGCTACAGGCGTACGTCCTACACTTTGGAAGTGCGTATGGTCCTGCAGTCGCTTGTGGTGGACTTGGCCACGAGTCGGAATGAAAGGCAAACGGTTGCTTCGGAACGACCCTTTGGTGTTCCAAGCGTGTGAGTTAGGTTTATCCTTGCAAGGTTTCAAATTCGATTCAGAATCGTCCGTTTCTCGCGGAGATTGAGACTGCTTGATCCCTTTGTCACATAGAGTAACAAGAGCAATATTATGATTATCAAAGATGGTGCTTGATAAAAGATTATACCATGCTTGCTTAGTTATAGGTGCTTACCTAGACTGGATAATCAACTAGAATCTGAAAGCTAAAAGTTAAAATTAAGGATTTACTCTTAGTGCTTTCAGCTAAAAACTAAATCTAAGACTAGAGCAAACCTTCATAAGTCTAGTTACATGGCTAAGTATACCCTGAAATGGGTAAGCCTTGCTGAGTATTAGTATACTTAGTCTTGCTAGTTACTTGTTTTTCAGGTAAAGTCTTTGAAGCCCCTACTCTTCCCTTGTCTTGGCCCTGTGCTCTTCCAGAAGGTTGGTCCATGGATTGGGATCCGTCCCCGGCCAACACTGATAATACCGAGTGATGTCGTGCCCGGGCTTAGCATGACATCCGTCTTGACGACGTATTCTAAATCATCGCTGTGGCAGAACCAACCTGAATTATACCGGCTCAAGTACGCGAGTCCATTCCTGAGGGCTCCAACGTGCTTCAAACGGTATAATCCCTTGGCCTGTCGGGTAACGTCCCGATAAACCACCGAATACAGGATCAAATAAGGTTACCTCACACGAAGGTGAGTCCAGAGATACAGTCACCATCATATTTTACATCACAAGGAATTATATTACAAGAGTTTCCAAAAGTAGTACGAAGTTTCAAGTTTAGAGAAAACGTTACAAACTGTTAAAGTTATGGTTTTTGGCAGCGGAAAAATATACGCGATGATTTACAGCACGTCGTCAAGACGGATGTCATGCTAAGCCCAGGCACGACATCACTCGGTATCATCAGTGTTGGCCGGGGACGGATCCCATTCCACGGACCAACCATCTGGGAGAGCATAGAGCCAAGACAGGGAAGAGTAGGGTCTTCAAAGACTTTACCTGAAAAACATATAACTAGCAAGACTGAGTATACTAATACTCAGCAAGGCTTACCCGTTTCATGGTATACTTAGCCATGTAACTAGACTTATGAAGGCTCATAATGGTTCTGGGTTTTAATTTCAGCTGAAAAGCAATAAAGAGTAGATCCTTAATTTCAACTTTTAGCTTTAAGGTTCTAGTTGGGTATCCATTCTAGGTATGCACCTATAAGTACTCAAGCATGGTAAAACCTTTAACCAAACATCATCTTTGATAACCATAATATTGCTCTTGTTACTCTATGTGGTAAAGGGATAAAGCAGTCTCAATCTTCGTGAGAAGCGGACGATTCTGAATCAAATTCAACCTTGCAAGGATAACCTAACTCACACGCTTGGAACACCAAAGGGCTGTTCCAAAGCAACCGTTTGCCTTTCATTCCGACTCGTGGACAGGTCCACCACAAGCAACTGCAGGACCATACGCACTTCCAAAGTGCAGGACATACGTCTGTAGCGCGACTACAAAACCCGTATTCCTAGTTGCCCTTGCAACACGTATTCCCACACGTCGAACTAAGTAACCAGAAGAAGCAAGACGAGTGGTGGGAGGTATGTCCACTCCTCGGGCTGATTGGCTACTAGGCTTACCGCTTACCCATAACTCACGGCATGTGGCTAGTACTTTCAAAGGCTTAACCCACACTACCACACACTGCGACCTTATCAAGTTCAACAACACAGACAGGTATCATCTCAACCATGATACCTCACAAAACTCCCATCCGTTATCCTTATAGTGATAACAGGAATGTAAACATTACAACTCCTATATCGCGCGAGTGACAGGAAATCACCCGACTTCTACCGGTTCTATTAGCAGAGTATCTATTCGATATGAACTCAGGTGCAATACATTGGTTCCTAGGATTCATGCATCTAGGGTTTCATCTCAACTCTTAGACTTAATGCAAGGAATAATATAAGTATAAGATTGCATAATGTAGTAATTTGAAATACTGGGTTATGCACCGGGGCTTGCCTTTACTGGTGGGGCTGAAGTCAGTAAAGTTAAGATCTTCCGAACTTTGATTTGGGGCTTGCGATATCCTTTGGTGACATCCACTTGGTCTTCAGGAATATCCTCTGCAGACTCCTGGGAGATCTTGTAGGTACCGTTTGCAGAAGTAGTCGTATCTACATGCAATGCAACATTACATTTCAAGTGTGCACATAAAACTATTTTAATTCACAATAAAGTTGCATTCTAACATTCACTTAACATACTACTCACATAACAATCAAAAAGATCTGATCTAAACTTAGACAGAGCTTTAGGGGAACAACTAATTAGAATCGGCTACTCGTTGAAGATTACAACAGAGCCGATTGGAAACAACAGAGGTTTAGCTGATTGATGTGCTTAGGTCGTGCCTAACAGAGGCGTGTCTACTGTGAGATCTTATTGATCTAGGGTGGTGTACTTTGGCCTGTGTAGCCGATTGATAGGTGCATCGTGTTCCTAATTGATCGATGAAAGCATCGATTACATTAGCAGAGGGGTGATTCCTAAAGCTATTGTGTCTAAACTGAGATGTGCTTAAGTGTTATCTTAGGTAACTAGGTGTGGTTGCATTGACTTGATTACGTTAGCACAACAATTGAGTGACGTACAGCCGATTGGAGTGTGGTTAAGGGTGTGTGATTGACAGATATATAGCCGATCTCTCAGCCGATAAATCGGCTGATAGAACTGTGTGGATAAGGATGGGAAAACTAAGGATTGATCGGCCATAACCGATATGGAAAACAACTAGAATCGGCTTAGATTGGCCGATAGCAAGAATCCTAAGATTGTGGGTGCATATCCGATGCATCGACTATGTGCAGCCGATGTAGGACAGAACAAAAGAATTGTATCGGCAGTAGCCGATATTGGAAAGACAACAGCCGTATCAGCTAACCAGCCGATGGTAAAAGCACATCAAAAGAAGTGCATCGGCTGACAGCTGTTACACAGAAGTATCCTAGACTCAAAGGAAACGGATGCTTAGCGGCTGAGCTGATAGCCGTTGCTGAAGCATAGCTGCAGAGACGTATTGACTAAGCAGCAGATACACACGAACTAACAAGGATCCTTATACGAAAAGGACCTTAAGGAAATGGCAATCAAAACAAGGACAAGGTCTAGATGGCAGGGATCTGAGTACTCGTGTGAAAAGATTAACTGGATATTACACATCTCTACTTAAGACATATATCCTATGACTTACTTTTCAGCTATAACACAAGAATACAATATAAAGTACAATAAAGCATTCATTCCCTAATATTTAACCTAGATCACAAATCAAGATTTTCAATTCAAGAGCACAACATAAAACTTGTAGATGTTCACTGATTTGAAATAAAGAAAGCCTTAGAAATTTTACAAAGAACACCCTAGAACTTTTTAAATTAAAGCAATTAAGTCCCTGGTCGGGGAAAACAGAGAATAGGAAGATAATGACGATATTCCGGCAAAGGAGTCACCGGCATTAGGAAGATTCAGCGGATCAGGGCAAACCTTGGGTAACTTTGGTTGTGGAGGAGAACAGGTGGAAAGTGAATTCCCGTGGTGAACAGGATCGGCGATGAGAAGTGCTCGACGGTGACGAGATTCCGTGGGTGACGAAGAAGCTTGCCAGGGGATTGTAGTGGGTGAAGGATAAACGGAGAGGTATTCCTCACGGTGATCCGTGGTGACAGTGGTTGGTTGGGTGATCAACGAGGGGTAGGAACTGCTGGATGTTGTGGACCCCTAGGATGAGACGATAGAGCTGGATTGGTTCGCTATGTCAACTCCTCCGCGAACCTCAAGGTCCTCCTGCTCACGGTTGAACTTCCTCTGCTCACGCACGTGTGCCACTGAAACACGGCCGGCATACCCGCGTAGCTTTCTGCAGGATCACCGCGCCTGGTCGCATCTCCTGCACACTGTTCCTGCACTGCTCTCACACCATTGACCCTTAACTTGCTCGCGCGTGGTCTGTTGCCTTGCACGCACACTCGTTTGCGGAATCGAGCCGAGCCGGCCACTGGCAAAACACTTCCGCTCGCACTCGCGAACGCGCCGGTTCAATTCTGCTCGGACCTCCGGGTCCTGTAACCCTGCCATCGGTCTTGCGCTGCGCATCAAAACTGCGCTGCGTTGCTCCTGCCCTGACCGCTTTGCTGCTGTGCAGTTGCTCCTTACGAGTTCGCCGCGCTATAACCGTCGCCTTCAATTCGTCGCTTCTCTTTCCAGCTCGCCTTGCCATAACCGCCCCTCCGCCTCCGCAAGGATGAAGGGAGCTCGCCGTGCGTGGCTCCTCCTAGCTCGTCGCATCCGGCCGCTGCCCCGCACATCATCGCTCTGCACGTTGTCGCCCTGCATGGTTACTCTTCTTCCTCCTGTTGTCGGGCCCGCACTCGCCTCGGCCTTGCCGCATCGCAGGTCCCTCCGTGGCCGTCCTTGCCAAGTTACCGCCAAGCGCGGCCACGTTGCCCTTCGTGCGGGTCTGCCCCGAGCCGCCACGCCTCAGCTCCATCAGCGCACGCTCGAACCGCGCGTGTCCTTGGTCCGTATCGCACTGCTGCTCACGCGTCTGAATCTGCCCTGCGCGCCACTGCTCGCTCCGGGCCGTTCACCTCCGCTCGGGTCCTGCTCCTACGCTCGCATGCCTACGCCGCCTGCATCTGCGCCGTGCCCGAGCCGCCGCTACCGCTCGCCTGCTCCTGCCCAGCTCCCGCGCTCGCCCGGCCCCGAGCACCCGCCAGCTCCACACCCACCTGCGCCGCGCCTGCCGCGGCCCGCGAGCCCGAGCCGCAGCCGCACCGCGGCTCCGCCTGCGCAGCCGGCTTCCACGCGCACTCGCCCGGGCCCGCTCCGCGCCTGCACCCGCGAGCCGCTCGCCCGCGCTCCTCCGCCTTGCCTGGGGCTGCTCGCCCAGCGCCTGCTCCGGCTGCAGCAGCTGCTGCTGGTGAGGAAAAGAGGAGGGGCGCCAGGAAGAAAGGCAAAACAGAGAGAGAGAGGAAGATGCTGGCGGTGAGGAGAAAAAAGAAAGGGCGCCTGGATAAGGGAGAGCAGAGAAGAAGGACAGATGGAATTTCCCAAGGGCTTACGCGCAATTTAGAAAACTGCAGGGACCTGTTTGTAAAGCATGAATTTCTTATCAATCTAAAACCCTAATGAAGAAATGCCCAAAACGAAAGTTGGAGAGTTTTTCACACTCTACAACATTACTTTAGGACTCAAGTTTAAAAACTCAAAACTTATATCTTTACACGTGAATTTTTGAACAAAAGTTGGATTTGAATTACTTTTGTCCTAAAGAGTGAAATTTTATAATATTCAGGACCTAAATGCAAGCATTTATGACACGTCATGATGACGGGATAGACACGTCATGATGATTGGATAGACATGTCATGATGACTTGTACCTTTTACACTTTAGTCCTGAGTAACTTTGAAAGTTACTTTTGTAAATCGAATACTTGCATAAAAGGACTTGTACTTTTATAAAATTACATAAACACCCTTATTTTCACCACTTTACCTAAACTTTTACATAATTCCACACATGCATTTCTAATGCAACTTTTTGGATAAATATATATTTTTACAGGGCATAAAGTAGGAAAAACATGTTTGTAAAACCACCTTTCACTTATTTTGAAATTACCCTAATCCAAATACATTTTGCAAAAACAACCCTAGGTTTTTCTATAATTATAAAAATACCCCTTTTTATTTGCACTTTAAATTTTCAAAAGTTTCACATAAACACACACAAGCTTTACACTCACAAGCACATACTTCACACTAACAAAATATATATCTAACTTACAAGCACATGAACTGTCACAATCGCGTATGTTTTCCGCTGCTAAAAACCATAACTTTAATAGTTTGTAATGTTTTCTCTAAATTTGGAACTTCGTACCACTTTTGGGAACTTTTGTAATGTAATTCCCTGTGATGTAAAATATGATGGTGACTATATCTCTGGACTCACCTTCATGTGAGGTAACCTTATTTGATCCTGTGTATCGGTGGTTTATCGGGACGTTACCCGACAGGCCAAGGGATTATACCGTTTGAAGCACGTTGGAGCCCTCGGGAGTGGACTCGCGTATTTGAGCCGGTATAATTTAGGTTGGTTCTGCCACACCAGTATTTCAAATTACTACATTATGCAATCTTATACTTATATATTATATCTTGCATTAAGTCTAGGAGTTGAAATGAAACCCTAAATACATGAATCCTAGGAACCTATGTATTGTGCCTGAGTCCTTATCGCATAGATGCTCTACTAATAGGACCGGTAGAAGTCGGGTGATTTCCTATCACTCGCGCGATATAGGAGTTGCAATTTTTACATGCCTGTAATCACTATAAGGATGACGGACGGGATTTATGTGAAGTATCATGGTTGAGATGATACCCCGTCTGTGTTGATGAATTTTGCTAAGGTCGTAGTATGTGGTAGCGGTGGTTAAGCATTTGAAAGTACTAGCCACATGCCGCGAAATATGGTAATTGGTAAGCCTAGTAACCAATCGGCCCGAGGAGTGGACATACCTCCCACCACTCGTAATTTGGTTTTTCGCACACGCACCAACATGCGGGAGTACGTTCTGTAGCGGATGTGAGTACGTCCTACAGTCACGCACACTGTAGGCGTACGTTTCGCACAGGCGGACAGGAGTACGATCATGTAGTCGCGCTACAGACGTACGTCCTGCACATTGGATGTGCGTATGGTCCTACAGTCGCTTGTGGTGGATCTGATCCACGAGTCGGAATGAAAGGCAAACGGTTGCTTTGGAACGATCATTGGATGTCCCAAGCGTGTGAGTTAGGTTTACCCTTGCAAGGTTGAAATTCGATTCAGGAATCATCCGTTTCTCGCGGAGATTGAGACTGCTTGATCCCTTTGCCACATAGAGTAATAAGAGCAACTTAATGATGATGAAAGATGATGTTTATTGAGAAAGTTCTACCATGTTTGAGTAGCCATAGTTGCTTACTTAGAATGAATAATCAACTAGAACCTGAAAGCTAAAATTTGAAATTAAGGATCTACTCTTTGTTGCTTTTCAGCTGAAATTATACCCAGAACCATTATAAGCTTTCATAAGTCTAGTTACATGGCTAAGTATACCATGAAATGGGTAAGCCTTGCTGAGTATTAGAGTACCCAGCCTTGCAATATGACTTTATTTCAGGTAATGTCTCTGAAGACCCTACTCTTACCATGCCTTGGCCCTATGCTCTTCCTGATGGTTGGTCCGTGGAGTGTGATCCATCCCCGGCCAACACAGGTCCCTCCGAGTGATTTTGAGCATGGGCTTAGCTCAAACATCCGTTGTGCAACGTTTGTAGAATCACGTTTATGTTCCGCTGTAGATACTATAACTTTGAAAAAGTCTTGTATAAATTCAAACTAGTTAGGCTTTTATACTACGGTTGTATACCATGTAATATTATATCTGTGATGTAAAAACGGTTGGCATTTGTATCTCTGGACTCGCCTTCGTGCGAGGTACCTTGTTTTGATTCTGAGTTAGGTGATTTTATCAGGACTTTACCTGACAGACCACAGGATTATACCGTTTAAAGTGCAGTCGAGCCATTACTGACTTCCAAGAAAATATCGATGCACTTGAACCGGTGTAATTCAGGTTGGTTCTGCCACAGTGAGCGAGGGAAGCTTTGGGTCGGTATTTGTAGAGAGGTGACGCGCGACAGAAGGGAGGGAGTAAGCGTGCAGCTGGGCGCAGATCGACGGCATCGTCGCCGTGCCCCATCGGGCACCCTCGGCCGCATGGCGGCCTCGGTACCGGCGACTCTACATGGCGGGGTGGGGGGGAGCCAGTAGGGGCGGCGCGGGCGGTAGGCGGGCTAACTAGGAGCCACGTGGGGTGGAGGAGAGCGGCGCAGAGTCAGCTTGGAAGCCCGGGCAACGGCCGGCGGGCGGCGGATTCACGGGCGCGAGCAGAGCAGAGGAGGAGGACTGGAGGTAGAAGACAGGGACTACTTTGCAATTTCCAAAATTACAGGGAGTCCACTGTAAAACCGAGTTAACTTTCAAACCATAGCTCAAATGAAAATGTGCCCAAAAGCAAAAGTGTAGAGTTTAGCAAGATCTACAACTCTGCTTTAAGGTTTAGTTTCAAAAGAGTTCAGGATTTGAATCTAACTTAAAACTTGGCAAATGTTTAAACTTCAGAGAAATCCTATTTAAAAACTACACTCCACTTGAATCCATAGGGTAGTTTCACTTCTATTTGTGGTTTAAAAGCAAGTACTTGTTTCTTGCAAAGTAACCCTTTACATAAATTAATTTTACCTACCATTCTCACCCATTTTGCACCAAAAGACCTAATTTTTCTTCCAAAATTACTAAAAGATCCTTTTGCCTTTGCATTAAAATTTTTAAGCACACAAACAAAAGATCAAACACACAACTTATACTAGAATTTGGGGTGTTTTTAAATCCTAAGTACCTGAATGTCACACCTACGAGCTAATCCCGGAACCCGACGAGGGTATTTTTGAAGCTCAAGTAAACATTGACAAGGGTCCTTCTGAAGCCCCGAACCTAGGTTTGGAAGATACTGACATCACTGACCCCAGCCTCACCAGTGAAGGCAAGCCCTAGTGCATAACCCAGTATTTTAAATTATGCACTTATATTGTTATATATCTATATTGTGCATTAAGTTATAGGAATTGTTATGAAACCCTAGTTGCATGAAACCTAGGAACCTATGTAATGTTTCCGAGTCCTTATCGAGTAGATGCTCTGCTAATAGGACCGGCAGAAGTCGAGTGATTTCCTGTCACTTGCGTGATATAGGAGTTGATTATTTACCATTTTACAATCACTATAAGGATCGCGGACGGGGTTATGTGCAGTACCATGACATGGAATGGTACCCCGTCTGTGTTGATAAATTTGATAAGGCTGCAGTGTGTGGTAGTGGTGATCATGTGTTTGAAAGTACTACCCACATACCGTAAATATGGTACGCAGTAAGCCTAGAACCTGATTGGTCCGACAAGTGGACATATCCCCCACCACTCGAATTTTGTTTATGTACACACGCACCGACGTGTGGGAGTACGTTCTGCATAGCAGACGGGAGTACGGTCATATAGTCACGCTGTAGACGTACATCCTGCACATTGGATCTGCGTATGGTCCTGCAGTTGCTTGTGGTGGCGCTGATCCACGACCCGGAATATGAGGGGAATGGTTGTCCGGAAAGAAAAGTTTCCGAGTGTGTGAGTTAGGATCCCTTGCAAGGTTATGAAATTCGATTTAGGAATCGTCCGTTTCTCACGGTGATTGAGATTGCTTGATACTTCTGCCACATAGAGTAACAAGAGCAACAGTTGGTGGAATAATATTGATGTATGATTTAATACCTAACTTGCTTGTCTAGTATAGATGCTTATTTAGAATGGCTAATTGAACTAGAATCTGAAAACTAAAATATGGAAATAAGGACATACTCTTTTTGTTTTCAGCAAAAGAAACCTAGAACCTTTCAACCTCTCATGGTCTAGTTATGGGCTAAGTATACCCAATTGACGGGTAAGCCTTGCTGAGTATTAGTATACTCAGCCTTGCTAGTAATGTGGTTTTCAGGTATTTCATTCGAGGACTCAGTTGCTAGTTCTCCTTGGCCCTGCACTTTACCGCCCGGCTGGTCCGTGGAATGGGATCCATCCCCAGCCGGCAATGACCCTTCGGAATGATGCCATGCTTTGGGCTAAGTATGGTGCCTGCTTTGCAATGAGTAGTCGCGTTGTTGTATCTTTTCCGCTGCCATCTCTGAATAGTGTTCGTTAAAGCTTGAAGTTTTTGAACAATGTCTGTATAAATTTGTTTCAGTAAGGTTTGCAGGACTCTACTAGAAACCGGTTTGTAATAACTACTATGACTATGTTGTAAAAATGTAATGGTGATTGTATCTCTGGACTCGCCTTAGTGCGAGGTACACTTGAATGATCCGGAATCCGGTGGTTTCATCAGGACGTTACCCGACAGACCATTGGGTTATTCCGTTTGAAGTGTGTTGATGTCATATCGCCAATATACAATGATCTACGCACTTGAGCCGGAATAATTCAAGCGGTTCCGCCACACTTTTTGTACAAGGAAAGAAAGAGTCCAAATCCAACACGTTTTGGATGTTGGATTCGGACTGCAGGACAGAACAAAGTTGTAACGGCTGCCACGACTTCATATGGACTCCGATTGGGGTGTTCTTGGACTTTACAGAAAGCTTATAAATTCTACTTTCATATAGATCTGGACTCATGTCCATATCTTCTCCGTGGCTGCTGCAATAGTTGATTTACTACAAAGACCTTTTCCATCCATGGTGCTATGTCACCTGATTTTGGCCCGATGGGGTGTGTATCAAGTGGGGCCCAACAGGGGCTCATCCTAGTGTTTAGGGACGACCTCCACCACATCCTGGTCATCCTCTACCCTCTCACATACCTCCATAGCCACCACTAACAAATTGGGTTTTGTTTTGTTAAAAGTTTAGCCATTGCTACTTGCTTGTAGACGCATGTGTCGGCTAGACCATCCGTTCTACTCGATTTAGAACCCTACCTTTGTGATTTAAGATTGGTTGTTACTTCCATATTTGCAATTGAGTTGATTGTTCTACTTGTTCTTGCTCGTTTTCTTCGATTGCTTGCAGAACGAGTTCCCTAGTGGCCGGGTGTTGCGCTCCACACGATCGCGGCAGCTATTGGAGGTGGTGTATCGGTTGCTAAGGCGCAGCATCCTTGGAAGGCTGTAGTCGGGCCGTGAACATCGTCTCGATCCACCAATTGAGTTGTTCCTGATCTTTCAATGAGAGATGTGGGATAACTCGATTGGTGGATGGAGACGACGTTCCCGGCCCAACTACAACCTTCCAAGGATGCTGCACCATAGCAACCGATACACCACCTCCAATGGCCGTCGCGATCTTGTGGAGCGCAACACCTGGCCACTAGGGCACTCGTCCTGCAAGCAATCGAAGAACAAGCAAGAACAAGTAGAACAAGCAACTCAATTGCAAATATGGAAATAACAACCAATCTTAAATCACAAAGATGGAGTTCTGAATCGAGTATAATGGATGGCCTAGCCGACACACGTGTCTACAAGCAAGTAGCAATGGCTAAACTTTCAACAAAACAAAACCCAATATGTTTGTGGTGGCTATGAAGGTATATGAGATGGTAGAGGATGACCAGGATGTTGTGGAGGTCGTCCCTAAATCCTAGGACGCACCCCTGTGGGCCCCACTTGACACACCCCATCGGGCCAAAATCTGGTGACACAGCACTGTGGATAGAAAAGGTCTTTGTAGTAAATCAACAATTGTGGCTGCCTCGGAGAAGATATGGGCATGAGCCCGGATCCATATAAAAGTAGACTTTATAAGTTTTCGGTGAAGTCCAAGAACCCCCCAATCGGAGTCTGTATGAAGTCATGGCAGCCGTTATAACTTGGTTCTATCCTGCAGTCCTAATCTAACATCCAAAACATGTTGGATTTGGACTCTTTCTTTCCTTGCACCAAAAGTGACGTGGTGGCCTGGTGGAGAATATTGGAAAGACTTGGGCTTGGTCCCGAATCAATTTCTTTGGTCCTCCATATTTTCCATGTAATTTCCACACACGGCTTTATCCAGTCAAGTAATTCTGAAAATGAGAATGCACAGAAATCATAGTGCAGCATTAATTGTTTAAATGTATCAAATTTAATCTTGATATAGAGTTGATTCACCTATGGGCAAGAAGGCACTAATATGGTCGTATCCATGCTAGTGATGTCCTCATCATCAAGTTGATGAGGATGAAATTCAAGAAGACTTGGGTGGGCGTGAGGAGTCGGATGAGGATGAAGAAGAAGACATTCCCACTGCCAACACACGTACCAATGAGGAAGAGTATGATGCAGAAGATGATGATGACGATGAGGAGTAGTGGCCAAAGGGGGAGTGAGCTCACCATAGGTGCCACTTGGGAAAGATTTGTGGCTGCTTTATCTATCTTAGCTTCGTTGTTGATACGTTGAACTTTAAACTCTAGTGCTTGTGGACAAATGAGACTTGTATTTGTGTAATATGTGGTGTGCCAAGTGAGATTTTCAATGTTATAAGACTTAATTGAGTTTCTCTATGCTAGTGTGATCTTAGAATCTTATTGCTTTTGTGATGTTCATGACTTGGTGTTTGTTTATTTCCACTTTGTTGTTGTGATATATCTTGTCATGTGCATCACATTGATATTTATCACACGTTGCACTCTATGAATGCAATTATATAGAAGAAATCTTTCTTAATATGTGCAAATAGCATTTGAGGCTATTTTTGAATTTATCTTGATGAATGCACATATTAAGGGGGAGTTCAACCATATGATTGAATTCAAAATGTTTCATTGAATTTATTGTGAGCCTTAACTGTGTTGTCATCAATCACCAAAAAGGAGGAGAACTGCATTTGGCCCCCTAAGTGGGTTTTGGAGTTGATGACATATAAAATTAAGGAGTTATGGATAGCTTAAAATTCAATGAAATGAAAAAGAGCAAGAAAAGACGCCAAATTTGCTTAAAGGATGGTGCTGGGCTTGAAAGAAGATCTTTATTTATTTTATATTTTGAATTTGAGTTGAGGAAACATCGTACTATTAAGAGGGATGCGAATCGATAGCATGAAAGTGTTAAAGTGCTTATTTGAGATGCTAGCCGTCAAGGAGAGACACAAAATCACACACTTGTGCACCTAGTTTTCTGACTGTTTCAGTGTGTGTCAGAAGTTCCAACCCCGTGTCGGAAGTTCCAACACTTGTCGGAAGAAGCTGGATTCTTCCAACAAGGGGTCCTCGGCTTGCTGTTTTTAAATGGTTGGAAGTTCCAACCCTGTGTCGGAAGTTCTGACAATCACTTAACTAGTGCACTAACGGCTAGTTTTTGGGGCTTGGTTATTTATACCCCCTTAGCCCCTCCTTCATTTGCTGCTGACCTAACCCGAGGCAAACACCTCAAAGAGCATTTACTACTCCTCCCCAATCCCTCCTTGAGCTAATCCTTTAGTTGATTTGAGCTAGGGCTTGGGTGAGAGCAAGATTGAGGTGTGAGACTCAACCATTTGAGAGAGAAGGCAGCCAAGTTCATCTCGAGAGCACTTGAAGCATCTTCATCCTTCGATTCACGTTTGTTACTCTTGAAGCCTTCTTCTAGACAGTTTGGTGTTGCCCGTGGAGTGTCCTCTCATTTGTGTGCGCCCCGGAAGTTTGTATTACCCTAGTGGATTTCATAGTAAGTGACTCAATCCTTCTTTGTGGTTGATTGAGTGAGGTAAAAGGTTGGTGGAAGACCCGGCTCTTTGTGAGCTCCTCAACGGAGACGTAGCTTTCTTAGTGGAAGTGAACTTTGGGAAAAATCCCTTGTATCTTGTGCTTATTACATCTATTTAGTTCTTATTGACCTAGAGTTTGTTTTGTGCCGATCAACGTACTCGAGTTATTGTGCTTGCAAAGATCACCTGCAGAAGTCTCCTAGTATCATTGTGCAAATTTTGATTCAGCCAGGTTCTACAGTTTCAAGTTTAATTTTGAATTTCGTATAAGAGAGAGGATACATAAGGAGAAAAACATGCTTGATGATGGAGAACTTCACTTCATGTATGATAGTGCATATGGTGACATTAAATTTGGACAGTAAATGGTTTGACACCTTACTACAAGCTGCTCAACCAACTCTTCCGCTACACTCTGTGTCCCAAAAGTGGTGATTTGGACAACATCTCCAACATGTCCAAGAATCTGCTTGCTAGGATGGCTCCCAACAAGAATGAGTTCAGCATCTTTGACTTCATTTGGGAGGAAATCATCATTTGCTCTGTCTCACCAAAGAAAGCCTGTTCTTATGTACCATACACTTTCCCAGGATCAAAGAAGTGACCGGTGTCAACATCTTGATCGACAAGGGCCATCAAGTATACAAGCCTAAGAAAGGTCAACTTCAGTGCCTTCTCAAGCTTGGAGCTCATGCACCTCACCGCTCCACTTAAGGACCATCAAATGCTCCTAGCTCTCATGGTCCTTCAAGTTCTTATGGTCCATCTAGCTCTCAAGGTCTCTCGAGCTCCCATGGTCCACCTCCTCGTGCCCCAAAGAAGAAAGAAATTCTAAGTTTCATCTCTCAAGGCTTATTTGCATGCTTCAATGTGGGTCATCACAATGCGCAAGAAATTCGTGACCACAAGAAGCATGTGAATGAGCAGCTCCTCAAGATTGAGGTAAGACAAAAGGAAATCATGGCCAAGTATGACATGCCTCACTCACCTCTTCGTGCTCCCATGGATTTTCCTCCTCCACTGACTTTTTACAACCCTTGGGAAGAGATAGAAGACTTGGGTGGGCATGAGGAGTCGAATGAAGGAGAAGAAGAGGATATTCCTGCTGCCAACACACCTATCGATGAAGAAGAAGATGATGAAGATGACGACGATGATGACAAGTAGTTGCTATGGAAGGGCCTCTCCTTTTTGGTGCTCGATGCCAACGGGGGAGTGAGCTCACCATAGGCGCTACTTGGGAAGGATTTGTGGCCGCCTTTATCTATCTTAGCTTCGTCATTGAACTTTAAACTCTTGTGCTTGTGGACAAATGAGACATATATTTGTGTCATGTGTGGTGGTGTGATAAGTGAGATTTTTAACTTTGTAAGACTTATTTGAAATTCTCTATGCTAGCATGGTCTTAGAACCTTATTGCTTTTGTGATGCTCACAACATGGTGCTTGTTTATTTCCACTTTGTTGTTGTGATTTATCTTGTCATATGCATCATGTTGATATTTATCACACATAGCACCTCACGAATGCAATAATATAGAAGAAATCTTTCTTAATATGTGCAATTGGCATTTGAGGCCATTTTTAATTCATCTTGAAAAATGCACATATTAAGGGGGAGTTCAACTATATGATTGAATTCAAAATATTTTATTAAATTTATTGTGAGCCTTAATTGTGTTGTCATCGGTCACCAAAAAGAGGGAGATTGAAAGTGCATTTGGCCCCCTAAGTGGGTTTTGGTGTTGATGTCATACAAAATTAAGGAGCTAATGAGTTTATCGATTTATGGAAGGGTTAAAATTCAATGAAATGAAAAAGAGCAAGAAAATACGCCAAATTTACTTAAAGGACGGTGTTGGGCTCGAAAAAAGATCTTTATTTATTTTATATTTTTAATTTTAGTATAGAAAACACTGTACTATTAAGAGGGGTGCGAGGAGATGCCTTGAGGATGTCAAAGTGCTTAATTGAGATGCTAACTATCCAGGAGAGACACGTAATCACACACTTGTGCACCTAGTTTTCTGACTATTTCAGTGTGTTTCTGAAGTTCTGACAGGGTGTCGAAAGTTTTGACACCTATTGGAAGTAACTTGATTCTTCCAACAGGGGGTCCTCGGCTAGCTGGTTTTAATGTCAGAAGTTCCGACAATCACTTAACTAGTGCACTAACGGCTAGTTTTTGGGGCTCGGGTATTATACCCCTTTAGCCCCTCCTTCATTCGCTGCTGACCTAACTGGAGACAAACACCTCTAAGAGCATTTACTACTCCTCCCCAATCCCTCCTTGAGCTAATCCTTTAGTTGATTTGAGCTAGGGCTTGGGTGAGAGCAAGATTGAGGTGTGAGACTCAACCATTTAAGTGAGAGGACAACCAAGTTCATCTCAAGAGCACTTGAAGCATCTTCATCTTTCAATTAGCGTTTGTTACTCTTGAAGCTTACTTCTAGATGGCTTGGTTTTGCCCATGGAGCATCCTCTCGTGTGTGTGCACCCCGGGAAGGTTGTATTACCCTATCCTTTGTGGATTTCATAATTAGAGACTCAATCCTCCTTTGTGGTTGATTGAGTGAGGTAAAGGGTTAGTGGAAGACCCAGCTCTTTGTGAGCTCCTCAACGGAGATGTAGCTTTCTTAGTGGAACTGAACTTCGAGAACAAATCTCTTATGTCTTGTACTTATTGCATTTATTTAGTTCTTGTTGATCTAGAGTTTGTTTTGTGCCGATCTACGTACTCGAGTTGTTGTGCTTGCAAAGACACCTGCAAAAGTCTCCTAGTATCATTGTGCAACTTTTGATTCAGCCAGGTTCTGCAGTTTCAAGTTTAATTTCGAATTTCATATAAGAACTTTATTTTTTCGAAAGTTTCAGTCTAGTGTCGGAAGTTCTAACAGATTGAATTGCTGCGAAGAATTTTTAGGTTTCTCAGTTATGCCTATTCACCCCCCTCGCCTCTAGGCATGACCAAGATCCTTCTAGTCACTCAAGCTTGGAGGCAGTGGCGCCGGAGTACTCTTCATCAGTCTAACAGGAGAACAACTCAAATATGTATTCCAGATACTATTTGAGGTCTCAAACAACGAAGCCGAGTACGAGACTCTACTGCACGGGCTATGCCTGGCAGTCTCTCTGGGCATCAAGCGACTACTTGTCCACGGCGACTCCATGCTGGTGGTCCAACAAGTCAACAAAGAGTGGGATATCAACAAGGACACCATGGACGCGTACGTTGTAGAGATGCACAAGCTCGAGAATAAGTTCTCAGGCCTAGAAATTTATCATGTGATTCGCGTCAACAACGTGGGGGCGGATGTGCTCTTGAAGCTGGGCTCCGATCAAGCAATTGTCCTACTAGGAGTTTTTGTCCACGAGCTACATCACCCATCCATCAAGCTACCAGATCAAAGCACCATCACTTAGGGTCCAACAGAGCCCGACTGAGAGGTCATGATTATCAAGGTTGACTGGTGGGTGACCTTTATCGACTTCATCAAGGAGCACAATCTACCCCCCGATGTCAACAAGAAGAGCGCCGAGGCTACATGCATCTTAGGGCAGAGCAAAGGGTACCTTCTAGTGGGAGATAACCTATACAAGCAAGGATCAGCATCAAGCATACTCATGAAGTGTGTCCGCACGGAGGAATATAGAGAAATACTCTAGGAGATCCACGAAGGCGCGTGTGAGAACCATGCTGCTTCTCGCATGCTGGTCGAAAAGGCTTTCAGATCCGGTTTCTATTGGCCGATGGCTTTGGCAGACGCTGAAGAACTCATTCGCTGGTGTACCAACTGCTAGTTTTTCAGCAGGCAACCCCATGTCCTGGCTCACAATCTAATCACCATACCACCTTCATGGTCGTTCGCATGCTGGGGTCTGACATGATAGGGCCCTTGACAACTGCGCCAGGAGGCTTTACTCACGTGATGGTGGCCATCGACTAGTTTACAAAGTGGATCGAGTACAAGCCAATTACAAAACTCTCCGCAGATCGAGTGGCCAGCTTCATCTGCGACATCTTGCACCGATTCGGCTTCCCCAACACTATCATCATGGATCTAGGATACAATTTCCACTCGCACGAGTTCTGGGAATTTTGCGAGTGCAGTGCCATTATGGTCAAGTATGTCTCAGTGGCTCACCCGCGGGCCAATAGCCAGGTTGAGCGCGCCAACGGGATGATCCTTGATGGACTGAAGAAAAGACTCTACAACGAGAATAGCAAAAAGGATGGCAAATGGATCCATGAAATCTCATCAGTGGTCTGGGGGCTTCGCACACAATCAACCAAAGCCACAGGACAGTCACCTTTCTTTCCCGTCTATGGGCCCGAAGCCATACTACCGGCTGATGTCATGTGGCAATCTCCACGGCTGGAGATGTTCGAGAAAGGCGAGACCGATGATGCAAGACATCTTAAACTTGACTCAGCAGAAGAAGTCAGATGCAATGTCCTGCTCCAGTCGATCCACTACTTACGAGGCGTTCGTCATTACCATGACCGGAACGTTCAAAAGAGATCCTTTAACATTGGAGATTTTGTCCTTCACCGCATCCAGGATGAAACTGGGCTGCACAAGCTCAACTCGCGATGGGAGGGACCCTTCATCGTGCTCGTGCTCAAGGTTACAAGATCAGGGTCGTATCACTTACAATACCCTAATGGGCAGGAAGTCTCAAACTCTTGGAATATCAAGCACCTACGCCATTTCTACCCTTAGATAACTTGTATCCAAAGTTGTCAGCTGCAACGTAGCATCTTGTCATTAATAGAGAATTGATTCAGTCTCACAATGACTACTTTTTCTTTAGCAACATTGAAAGAATTTGGGGGCTACAGTCACAATTACTAACAACATGCTAACTACGATAAGTCTCCAATTATATTTGGGGGCTATGCCACGAGTACTTTTTGACATGACTACTTCGTAACGGCCCTACAGGTCACCAAGCACTATGTAATTGGAAACACTACCGACTACTTCAAGTACTATCCTACACAGTTCACCAGAACTAATGGCTCTATTACTACGATACAGTTGGAGAGGCTTCTATGCCTACAAAACAATCTAGGACATCGCAAAACATGATTTCATCCTAGTTTGAATGTACAATCATTGACTACCTCCAGAAGCGTTGCCTTCTGGGTAGTTCTATACGGGTGTCTCTACTATTTCTAAGTCTGACGATTTTTGGTCCTACTCTACGAGTCAGCACACTGAACACATCACTAGGCAAGCATCTAGTACATATATTTACAGTTATACATAGCTACAACAAAGTTTCCAATGTTTGCACATCTGAACCTACTCTTGCTCTAAGCTATTGACTAGCTTCTAGTCTACCAGCTTCACCTCTTCAACAAGTTCCTTGAACTTGTCTTTGGTGCAGTCTGCAGACATCCCAGTCGCTAGTGGCTTCAGGTTGGCCTTGGGCCAATAGGACTTGAAGAGTCCTAGGATGTGCTCCACGTAGGTCCTGGTGGTCTCTAATACATAATTGGAAATTTTTTGGGGGTTTTCGCCAAGTTGCTCCAATAGCGTCTTGCTACTCACCACCCCTTCTTCTGGCGGACCCACCATGTCGACCAAAACCTGGGCAACACCCTTGAGCTCTTCAAGTTCCCTCTCTTTTTGCTTTTTTGCAACGGTCCTCTCCCTGATCTGTGTCATGCACTCCATGAGTTGTACATCTGCATCTTGGAGGGATTGAACTAACTTCTCCACGTTATTGGAATGATGGTACAGAAGATTCTTTAAGTCAGTGATCTTGTCATCCTTATTTCTTATGATATTATTAAGTTTTGCAAGCAAAGGAGACGGAGAAGCAATTCTACTAGTTCAGATATGACTCCTCACTTATGGCAAGCGAGGATAAAGCAATTGATAGAGTATTACCTTGATAAGACATGGCCTATAGTCTGAATCTGTCCTTTAGATTTTCAATCTCTATCCGCAGCAGATAGATCTCCCGGGTGTGCTCGAGCTTCAAGGTATCCAGTTCAAAGGGCACCTTAGCATTTTTTGCTGCTTGTGCTTTGATCTCTTGCTCCCTGGTCTGCAACTGCTGGAATTTGATCTCCATGGCTCGCAATTTATCCAACTCGATGCGGGATTTGTTGGCCATGGTCGGTTTGACATTAAGAAGAAGTCTTGAGAAGCAATACTACTCGACAACATCAAACATGGACAGTTCAGGGCACTAACCGTGGAGAACCGAAATAAATCCCGGAATGAATCATTGAACTCTTTCATCTGTTCATTTATGAGCATTGTGATGTAGACTAGGATTCCCAATCTTCCGAAAGGTTCTGATAGCTCTCGATTTGGTGGAGTCGCTACACAATTCGATCCGGCTTCTGAACAACACGTTCCAAATCCCACAATCACAGCACAACGTCTTCTTTGGTTTTCGACCAGCGGTGCTTGGTTGACCTCACCAAGAAGGCTAATCCTTGCCTGTGAATCGAAGAACACAAGAAAGAACAAGGAAGAATGCAACCAATTTGCAGATGAATGATTAAACTCACAAGTTGGGGTCTCACAAACCGATGATCGACGACACTATTTGATGACAGATTGAATCTTAGCAAAACACAAACCCTAAAGTGGCGATGGCTACTGAATAAAATGGAGTTAGGGGCATGCAAGTGCCCTGGACGCAACCCTAACGGGCTCCAACATGATACACGGGCCAGCGGCCCAAAAGATGGTGATGCAGCACTCTGACAGATTCTGGACGTCCACTTGTTTGGACGATTCCTGTCGACTCAGAATGAATTTTGAGGTGGGACCAGTGCGATTGGAAGCCTTATGAAATTCTAGTTCCAACTATATATAGAATGTCCAAATCCGACTCCATATGTGGCCTGGGCATCAAATTTAAGGCACACTACTCCTGGACTCTGAGGTGGACTCGAAGTCGACTTGGATTGGGTCTCCAACTTGGCTTGCACTCCCTTACTGTACCTCCACGCCTCCAAGCCCTTCTCCATGCATCTCCTGACCCTCTCCTTGGTTCCTAATCATAATATAATCATTAGGTAGCAATCTATTATTAAAATCATAAGTTGAAGTGCTTAGGAACGAGCTCACCTCTAAATTCAATTGTCGTGCACGAGCTCTAGTGATTGGACCTTGAATGTCCAGCGGAGAAGTGTTGTGTGCATCCAAATGAGTGATGTCCTCATCATCCTCCCCCTCTTGAATCGGAGTCATCCTCGACTCAAGTGTATCTTCTTCTCCCAAATAAGGCTTCAGATCTGAAATGTTAAAGGTAGGACTAACCCCGAACTCGGGAGGCAACTCAAGTTTATATGCATTATCATTAATCTTCTCAATTATTTTAAAAGGACCATCAGCTCTAGGCATCAACTTAGACTTTCTCAAATCTGGAAATCTATCCTTTCTCAGATGCAACCAAACTAAATCAATCGGTTCAAGCTTAACTTCCTTTCTACCTTTACTACCAGCAATTCTATACTTTTCATTCATCTTTTCAATGTTGTGCTTAGTTGTTTCATGTATTTGCAAAATAAAATCAGCACGTTCTTTTTGCATCACTATGAATCCTTTCACTAGTAGGCAAAGGCAAAATATCAATAGGAGCACGGAGGTTGAAACTATATACTACCTGAAAAGGACTTACCTTGGTTGTAGAATGTACTGCCCGATTGTATGCAAACTCCACATGAGGCAAACATTCTTCCCACATTTTCAAATTTTTCTTCAAAGCAGCCCTCAACATGGTGCCTAAGGTGCGATTTACCACCTCAATTTGTTCATCCGTTTGTGGGTGACAAGTGGTAGAAAATAATAATTTGGTACCCAACTTGTTCCACAAAGTTCGCCAAAAATGACTCAAGAATTTTGCATCATGATCTGAAACAATAGTAGGAGGCATACCATACAAACATACAATCTCTTTGAAAAAGAGTTAAGCTATATGGATGGCATCATCACTTTTATGATATGGTATAGAATATGCCATCTTAGAAAATTGATCTACCACAACAAAAATGCTATCCCTCCCCCTCTTAGTCCGAGGCAAACCCAAGACAAAATCCATAGAAATATCCGCCCATGGAATAGAAGGAACATGAAGAGGTATGTACAACCCATGTGGATTCAACCGAGACTTAGCTTTTTGACATGTAGTGCAACGACTAACGAATCGCTCAACGTCTCTCCTCATCTTTGGCCAAAAGAAATGTGAGGTCAAAACATCTTCCATCTTCTTAGCACCAAAATGCCCCATCAACCCTCCTCCATGCGCTTCCTGCATCAACAAAAGACGAACAGAACCAACTGGAATGCACACACGGTTAGCTCTAAACACAAACCCCTCATTGACCATGAACTTGTTCCATGTCTATGATTCAGATAGTTTTGAGAACGAAGGTACTTAAGCGATTCATGATCAGAATGTATAACAAATTCCTTAGGCCACAAATAATGATGCCACGTCTCTAAAGAACGTACAAGAGCATACAATTTCTTATCATACGTAGAGTAATTTAGAACAGGACCATGCAATTTTTTGCTGAATTATACAACAGGCTTACCATCTTGCATCAAAACACCACTAATGCCAATTCCACTAGCATCACATTCAAGCTCAAAAGTCTTACCAAAATTTGGAAGTTGCAGCAGTGGCACGTGCGTAAGCTTGTCCTTCAAAGTGGCAAAGGACTCCTCTTGTGTTTGTCCCCAACGAAACACCACACCCTTCTTCGTCAACTCGTGCAGCGGCGCAGCGATGGTGCTGTAATCTAAACCTGCAGGACCAAGAAAACTCCTCACCAGTGTGATGGATTAGGGAGTCAGCCAGCTGTTTATGGCTTCATTTTTATCTCATCCACCTCAATTCCCTGTGGAGTTACAACATATCCAAGGAAAGAGACTCGATCCGTGCAAAAGATGCTCTTCTCAAGGTTAGCAAATAAACGTGCATCTTGTAAAGCATTAAAAACAGCATGTAAGTGATCCATATGTTCATCCAAAGACTTGCTATAAATCAAGATATTATCAAAGTAAACCACCACAAATCGACCAATAAAAGCCCTCAAAACCTCATTCATTAATCGCATGAAAGTACTAGGTGCATTAGTTAAACCGAAAGGCATTACTAACCACTCATACAAGCTGAATTTGATTTTAAAAGCTATTTTCCATTCATCTCCAAGTTTCATTCTAATTTGGTGGTAGCCACTACGCAAGTCAATTTTTGTGAAAATGATAGAGCCACACAACTCATCAAGCATGTCGTCTAGCCTAGGAATAGGATGACGATACCGAATAGTAATATTATTGATAGCTCTACAATCGACACACATACGCCAAGTACCATCTTTCTTAGGAACCAAAAGAACAGAAACGGCACAAGGACTAAGGCTTTCGCGTACATACCCACGGTCCAAAAGGTCTTGGACTTGTCGCTAAATTTTCTTAGCCTCCTCGGGGTTGGTTCTATAAGCAGCACGGTTTGGCAAACTTGCACCAGGAATCAAATCAATTTGATGCTCAATCCCTCTCATAGGTGGTAGTCCTGATGTTATCTTAGATGGACAAATGTCCTCATACTCCTGCAAAAGGTTAGTGGCAACAGGAGGTATCGAGCTAGCAATATTATCAAGTGAAAACAATGTTTGCGTGCACACCAAAGCATAGCAAACATCATCATCAGAAATTTTAGCAAGGTCACATTTTCTGGCAAGCATGACACCACCCTTCATTTTAATTTCTTTATCCTTTTTAGGTGGGTATAGAGACTTAGCAACTTGCTGATTTTCAGAATTAGTATCATTCAAACTAGCAGCTCGTTCTTTATCAGCTTGTACAATTTCAGTAGGGGTCAAAGGTAACAAAGTAATTTTCTTTCCTTTATCCATAAAAGTGTATGTATTACTTCGACCATGGTGTGTAGCATCATTATCAAATTCCCAAGGATGACCCAATAAAATTGAACAAGCTTCCATAGGTACCACATCACAATCAACAGAACTAACATAAGAACCAATGGAAAATGAAACTGTGCAAGTATGTATTACCTTAGCTTTTCCAACATCATTAAACCACATAAGATGGTATGAATGGGGGTGGGGGCGTGTGGTCAAGCCTAGCTTCTTGACCAAATCTGAACTCCCCAAATTATTGCAGCTACCTCCATCAAGGATGACATGTGCTCGTTGATTGTTGATGACAAAGAAAGTCTGGAATAAATTATGGTGTTGAAGCTTCTCTGGTTGTTGTAACTGCGTGCTGAGTACTTGGTGCACGATGATGCTCCTAAAAGCCGCCGTGTCCTCGCTACCAAGAACATCACCGTCCTCCGCAGTAGAATCTTCTACTGCATCATCTTCCATGTCGGAGGAGCTGATGTACCCATCGTCTGTAGCCATGTATGCCCGCTGACTTGGGCAATCCTTCTGCACATGGCCAAAACAAAGGCAACGGTGGCATTGAAGTCTGGTCGTGCGTCCTATAGAAGCCACAGAGGATGCACCTGCTGGAACCTAGAAAGACTTTTTACCTGAATCCGAAGGTTTAGACAGTGCAGCAACTGCGGCATCTTCTGGTCGCTTGCTCGTTGGAGGAGGCGCTCGAAAGGAGGAGGGTCTGGTCAGACCGGATGATGGTGTCGAACACGGAGCGTATGTGGTGCCAACCTTGCTCGTGCCCTACAAAGCACGTCCCTGCAACTCCTTTTCTGCAAACATAGCCAACTGAAACAACTGGTTGATGGTGTTAAACTCATTATAATCCACTATGTCCTGAATATCACGTCGCAAACCCGAGTAAAAATGACAAATAGAATCCTCAGTTTCCTCTACTATGCCGCAACGCATCAAACCCTTTTGAAGCTCACCATAATAGTCCTGAAGAGACTTATCTCCTATTCTAAGTGCATCAAGCTCTTACGCAGATCTCTATGATAAGAAGGGGGAACAAATCTATCGCGCATAGCAACCTTAAGTTCTGCCCATATAGTATGTGCAAGCCCCGCTGAAGTTAAACCAGTCCACCAAATGATAGTAAAATCCTTAAATTCACTAGTGGCTTGTCGAACTCTATGTTGTTCAGGTACAAGATGGGCACTAAATTTTTGCTCGACAGTCATCTCTCAATCAAGATATCCCTCAGCATCATAATATCTAGAAAATGAAGGTATACTGAATTTAATCTTAGCATAAGGGTCATCAAGAGCACGATTACGATTACCGCCCATACCTATGGTGTTGGTGCGTAGACGACGTCGAAGTCGCGCGTCTCTGGTGGCTGCTTCATCTATGTTACCATGGACATCATAGACCATGTCCTCATCTTCATTGGGTGGGGATGAGTTTCCAACGCAACCACCCTGTCGGTTAGAGTGGATATCCATTTATCCAAGCGCTCAATGGATTCATGGACCCTGAGGTCCTTGATGGCGGCGGTGATTGCCTGGGTGATAGTGTTTGTCATCACCTACTGCCCCTACTCGATGGCCTCACGTAGTTGATCTTGGCTCGCACACTCGTGGAAGTCTTTAGGGGTGCCACATCCATCATCACCTGCCATTGTAGACACAAGAACAGGAACAAACAATGAAGGTTATCCCTAATAATCTACTACGCAGGGACAGTGGTGCCTCTCAATCAACATCGCAACAGGAAAACACCTTACCAAGCTCTTACAAGAGTCTTACCAGCAAGGCAAAGGATACTTGGGAGGCGCGCTCTGCGATTGCAAGGCTCAAAAACCTGCTGTCCAGAAGTTGTATGTGGAGCTATAAGAAGGCTAAATATGTGAGTGGAACACAATTCAATAATAGATAGTAATGCTGAATAAATGTCCAAAGCTACTAGTCCTTAATTGCTGGTCTACTCATGTCACTATAATAATAGTGTCAACAAGAAAGGCACAAGGATGAATATGATGAAAAGTAATGACAAGATCAACAAGTATCTAGCAGCACTATGAGAAACAACAGTGAAAGCCTCCTGTTTTGTCTTTTAGCACTAGTAGAAATCAAATTTTTATTTTTTTACTTTTAATTTTTTGATATTTTTTCTCAACCAGGGGCACAAGAATAGGAACAACACCAAGGATCAGCTCAAACCGATGAAAGATGTGATCCTTAGAAATTCGCGAGCATTTGGAAAAACTGGTGTTGGAACTTCGGAGCTCGGATCAAGTGCCTTTATGATTTTTTCAATTTTTTTGAGATCTTCGCACCCAGCGTAGCGGGGGAATCGATGTGCAATTTTTCAAGAGCTTTCCAAAAAAAATTCACCTCAATCGGAGTTCCGAGCGAAAAGTTATGCCCATTTTAAGGAGGACCCTCCGAATTAGGTTTTGCTGGTGATTGAATCGGAATCGGATGCGAAACAGGTGGGGGAAATAAATGTGGAAATGATGGAAGCAGAAAAGGGAAACACAACCAAACTAAAAAAATGAACTAAACTAGGAACAAAGACATGAACTAGGACACAAACTCAACACTACAGGCTCTGAAACAGAATTATGCAAATGGCTAAACACGGTCTAGGAAGGAGATAAAATTTTTTGGCTTTTCTATGGACTCTAGGATGAAGGCAAAATAAATCTAATAAGGGTAAGATGAACCTGAAGGTAAACCTATCTCTGGATACCACTTGATGTAGACTAGGGTTCCCAATCTTCCGAAAGGTTCTAATAGCTCTCGATTTGGTGGAGTCGCTACAAAATTCGATCCGGCTTCTGAACAACAAGTTTCGAATCCCGCAATCGCAGCACAACATCTTCTCTAGTTATCAACCGGCGGTGCTCAGTTGACCTCGCCAAGAAGGCCAATCCTTGCCTTCGAATCGAAGAACACAAGCAAGAACAAGGAAGAATGCAACCAATTTGCAGATGAATGATTAAACTCAAAAGTTGGGGTCTCACAAACCGATGATCGGCGACACTGTTTGATGACAGATTGAATCTAAGCAAAATCCACACCCCAAAGTGGCGATAGCTACTGAATAAAAAGGAGTTAGGGGCGTGCAAGTCCCCTGGACGCAACACTAATAAGGACAGTGGTGCCTCTCAATCAACACCGCAATAGGAAAACACCTTACCAAGCTCTTACAAGGGTCTTACCAGCAAGGCAAAGGATACCTGGGAGCCGTGCTCTGCGATTGCAAGGCTCAAAAACCTGCTGTCCAGAAGTTGTATGTGGAGCTATAGGAAGGCCAAATATGTCAGTGGAACACAATTCAATAACAGATAGTAATGCTGAATAAATGTCCAAAGCTACTAGTCCTTAATTGCTGGTCTACTCGTGTCCCTAGAATAGTAGTGTGAACAAGAAAGGCACAAGGATGAATATGATGAACAGCAATGACAAGATCAACAAGTATCCAGCTGCACTATTAGAAACAACAGGTGAAAGCATCCTGTTTTCTCTTTTAGCACTAGTAGAAATCAAATTTTTGTTTACTTTTATTTTTTTTGATATTTTTTTCTCAACCAGGGGCACAAGAATAGGAACAGCACCAAAGATCAGCTCAAACTGATGAAAGTTGTGATCGTTAGAAATTTGCGAGCGTTTGGAAAAACTGGTGTTGGAACTTTGGAGCTCGAATCAAGTGCCTTCCTATTTTTTTATTTTTTTTGAGATCACCGCACCCAGCGTAGCGGGGGAATCGATGTGCAATTTTTTGAGAGCTTTCCAAAAATAAATTTACCTCAATTAGAGTTCCGAGCGAAAAGTTATTCCTGTTTTAAGGAGGACCCTCTGAATTAGGTTTTGTTGGTGGTTGAATCGGAATCGGATGCGAATCGGGTGGAGGAAACAAATGTGGAAACGATGGCAGCGGAAAAGGGAAACACAACCAAACTAAAACACAAACTAAACCAGCAACAAAGACATGAACGAGGACACAAACTCAACACTACAGACTCTGAAACAGAATTATGCAAACCGCTAAACACGGTCTAGGAAGGATATAAATTTTTTTGGCTTTTCTGTGGACTCTAGGATGAAGGCAAAATAAATCTAACAAGAGCAAGATGAACCTGAACATAAACCTGTCTCTGGATACCACTTGATGTAGACTAGGGTTCCCAATCTTCCGAAAGGTTCTGATAGCTCTCAATTTGGTGGAGTCGCTACACAATTCGATCCGGCTTCTGAACAACATGTTCCGAATCCCGCAATCGCAGCACAACATCTCCTTTGGTTATCAACCAGCGGTGCTCGATCGACCTCGCCAAAAAGGCTAATCCTTGCCTGCGAATCGAAGAACACAAGCAAGAACAAGGAAGAATGCAACCAATTTGCAGATGAATGATTAAACTCACAAGTTGGGATCTCACAAACCGATGATCAGCGACACTGTTCGATGAAAGATTGAATCTAAGAAAAATCTAAACCCTAAAGTGGTGATGGCTACTGAATAAAAAGGAGTTAGGGGTGTGCAAGTCCCCTGGACGCAACCCTAACGGGCTCCAACACGATACACGGGCCAGCGGCCCAAAAGACGGTGATGCAGCACCCTGACAGATTCTGGACGTCCACTTGTTTCGACGATTCCCATCAACTCAGAAGTAATTTTGAGGTGGGACCGGTGCCATTGGAAGCCTTATGAAATTTTGGTTCCAACCTTATACAGAACGTCCAAATCTGACTCCGTATGTGGCCTGGGCGTCTAATTTAAGGAAGACTGCTCCTGGACTCCGAGGTGGACTCGGAGTCGACTTGGATTGGGTCTCCAACTTGGCTTGCACTCCCTTGCTGTACCTCCATGCCTGCAAGCCCTTCTCCATGCATCTCCTAGCCCTCTCCTTGGTTCCTAATCACAATATAATCATTAGCTAGGAATCTATGTCAGACCCGGGGCCACGGGACTGTGTACATAACGTAGTTTAAACAGGTTTAAGAGATTAAGTCCGTTTTATCTCTTATTCATCTCATTTATCTCTTATTTATCCCGTATGAGTAGAAGATAAAACTAGTCGGTACAGAGGGAATCTACTTGAGATATGTTCTGGTACGATTCCTTGGCTAGTATCGGTTAGGATTTTTGTAACCCTGGCCTCCCAGATATATAAGGGGGGACTGGGACCCTCTCAAAAGAATTTCATCAGATCATTCTACACCCAAGGCAATACAGACCACCATACAGGACGTAGGGTATTACACACCTCGCGGCCCGAACCTGTCTAAGTTTTGTGTTCCTTGCACCTTCGAGTTCCTAATCTCGGCGTCTCCTCACCTAAAACTTACCACCTTGGGCATATCCTTCGGTGGGCAGCCGGTAAAACACCGACAGCTGGCGCGCTAGGTAGGGGAGCGCATCAAAGATCCATCGGTGAACTCGATGGCATCTTTCCAGCTCACCAGTTCAGTACCTTCTCAGGGTACAACTTTTGTTTTTGGCTCGTGGGTCTGCATCACAGATGGCGAGGGCGATTTCCGTCGTTTCCTCGTCGACATGAAGCCGAAAACCCCCGCGGCGTTCTCTCAAAGCGACCTCGACAAGTTCGTCGATGATCTCGACGATTTGTCAATTCATGGGTTCGCGACGAGGATCAAGGAGGAGTCTGCTTCCAGCGTGACTTCATCCAGTGCTGCAACAACTTTCCTTAGGTTGGACTTGTTCCAATCTGAGGACTCGCGTAGCCGATCACGACTCGGCCAACGCGATTTGGCCACTGATCTTCAGGAGGCCAATGCCTCCGAGTCCCTCTACATATTGGAGGAGGACTTGGATTCTCTACTCCAAAAGCCTGAAGCCATCGTATGTTGGGGGCTTCAGGTTGTTTTGGCACCAACAGTCTGATGATCACCTCCACTCCGGGGTGCGCTTCGTGCATTGGAAGGGCATGAGCCTTTTTGATCTACTCAAAACCGATGATCGAGTTGTGGCACACCTCGAGCCTTTGCCTTTCCAGGAGGGCAGGCCGTTGGCCACCGTGGCAGAGGAGTTGACTGAACTAGTCCACGCGAGCTCTGATGAGCTCATCTCTCGCCAGGTGCTGATGGCGGAAGAAGGCGAGGACGATGGCGATTTCCCCATCGTCGAATTCGATGCTGTATCTGAAGATGAGGTCACAGCCAATGTCGGTGATGAAAATGACACCGATCGTGAGGCATGGAAGGCCAGGAACAGAGCCAGCTCAATCCGGTGGAGGAGGGTCAACGAGCGCAGGCGATCTATGCATCGCGAGCTTGACCCTGAATTCACTGCCGTAAGCGAACAGGGCTTCAGGACTCCGGTGGCCAACATCGCCAGGGTTACGGCCATACTCGAGTGCAGTAATGATCCGAATGTGCGTCAAGCACTTCTTTACATGCAGAGGGCCTAGATCCAGCTGGATCAGCAAAACCCGATGTCTACAGTCAGGGAGGAGCACGTGGGCGAGAGCCGGAGCCAGGCTCACAGCCGAACGGCTAGCGGTCGTCCTCGACCTCAGCCCAGCCACAACAACAACAACACTCGCGGGAGCCAGGCCCCTGGCGGGAGGCAGCAGCAACCTCAAGGGGGTAACCCGCAATAGGCCAATCATCGGCCTCCTCCAGAAGACCTGCATCAGCACATCAATGAAGGTCGCGATGCGCGGTCCGTGATCGACTCCAGGTGCAAGGTTCACGAAGAAGTCGGGACCGAAGGTACTGACTGTAGCGACCATTTCCCAACTTTCTCTGCACGGTTCAGCAGCTACAAGTACCCTGAATGCTTCAAGCCAATCGGCATCACTAAGTACGATGGCAAGCAAGCTCCTCAGCAGTGGCTACGTTGCTACTCCACGGCCATTGAAGTCGCAGGGGGCTCAAACATTACCAAGGTCGTCTACTTCCCGATGGCTTTGGACCCTACGCCGCTCATATGGCTGGAGAGCCTCAGCAACAACTCGATCGACTCCTGGGAGTGGCTCAAGAAGGTCTTCATCGACAACTTCCAGGGGGGCGATCGCTCGCGTAGGTACTCGTCACGATCTTGCTCAGTGTAAACAGGAACGTAACGAGCTCCTGCAGTCCTACACACATCGCTTCTTCGACGTTCGCGCTACCATCACGAACATCTCGGAGGACGACATCATTGACTGCTTCTACAATGGCATCATCGACCTAGGCATCTACAGAGACTTCAGGCGGAACAGGCCAAAAACTGCTGCGGGCCTTTGTGGTATGATGCACGACTGGTCCAAACAGGAGAAGAAGATGCGGGAGTGGTTCCCGCGGCGCCAAGATAGCAATCTGAGGCGTCCAAATGACAACCGCAATGATAAAAGCCAGCGAGACTATTCGGGTCCACACCATAAACGCAAGCCATATGATCTCATCGCGGCTGTGGATCATCCCTCACACGGCAAGAAGTCGACGATGCAGGAGGAGTTCGAGAAGCTCCTGCAGAAGAAATGCCCATGGCATCTAGATGCCAACCACGCGGCCATCGACTATTACTACCTCCAGAGGACATTCAGCAACTCCGGTGGTGGTAAGAAGAACAAGAAGCCAGTGGACAAGGAACCCGAGGATGACGACCAAGAGGATCAAGAGCGCAACACGAAGTTCCAGGATGCTTCGAAGACCGTCAACATCATCTTCAGGGGCGATGGAGACTTCGGCTCCAGGCGGGACCAGAAGCTGCTTCTCCGAGAGATTATGTCCATCGAGCTGGCGGTACCATGACCACTCCATTGGTCGGAGATCCCCATCTCGTTCTCCCACAACGATCAGTGGACAAGCTTCTCGGAGCCCGGTAAGTTCCCCCTGGTCCTAAATCCAGTGGTGGCAGAAGTCAGGCTCACCAAGATGCTCATAGACGGTGGGATTGGTCTCAACCTCATCTTCGCCAGCACTCTAAGGACGATGGGCCTGGACTTCACGGACATGCTGGTTCCGAGCAAGTCCCCTTTCTATGGCATCGTACCAGGTAACGCGGCTCACCCACTTGGTATGGTGGTTCTTCCAGTCACCTTCAGCATGAGGGAGAACTTGTGGCAGAACCGCCTGAATTATTCCGGCTCAAGTACGCTAATGATCGCCGTACAGCTGTAATCAGCTTAACGCACTTCAAACGGAACAATTCCTTGGTCTGTCGGGTCTCCGCCCGATACAACCACGGTTCAACAGGATCGAAGCAGGTTTACCTCGCACGAAGGCGAGTCCACATCACAGATTAGCTCGTCAACATTTAATTTACAGATATTCATACATTATTACAAACCGGGTTCAAATATAAATATATTTATACAAACGGTGTTTAAACTGACAAGCGTAACAGCTTGTCCAAACTCACAGCGGAAAGAAAAGTTTATGCGACTACACACGTCGCGAAGGCGGACACCAAGCTTAGCCCAGGGCCGGGTGTCACTCCGGAGGGTCACTGCCGGCCGGGGACGGGTCCCACTCCACGGACCAGCCATAAGGAACGGGCATTGGCCACACAAGGTTGTCCGTGGGGTTCTCGAAGGTCATACCTGAAACAGATATTAGCAAGGCTGAGTATTCTAATACTCAGCAAGGCTTACCCGAGTTTGGGTATACTTTAACCCGTATCTAGACTCATGGAGGCATGATAAGGTTCTGGGTTTATTTTTAGCTGAAAAGCATCTAAGGGTATAGCTACTTTTCAAGTTTTAGCTTTCAGATTCTAGCTTGATTAGCCATTCTAGGTAAGCACCTATACTAAACAAGCGAGATAGAGATTATCATCCTTCAAGATTAATTCATCAACAATTACACTTTTTACTCGATGTGGCAAAAGGGATAAGCAGTCTCAATCCTCGTGAGAGACGGACGATCCGAATCGAATTTAACCTTGCAAGGTAAACCTAACACACACGCTTGAAATACCAACAGGGCATTTCAAGCAACCGTTTCCCTCACATTCCGGGTTACGGATCAGGGCCACCACAAGCGACTGCAGGACCGTACGCACATCACTCGTGCAGGACATACGTCTGTAGCGCGACTACAAAACCCGTATTCCTGTCTGCCATGCAGAACGTACTCCCACACGTCGGTGCGTGTAAACATAAAATAAAAATCGAGTGGTGGAGACAAGTCCATTTGCCGGGCCATTCGTGTACTAGGCTTACCGCTTACCATATTTCGCGGTATGTGGCTAGTACTTTCAAAAGCTTAGCCACCACTACCACACATTTCGACCTTAAGACTTTTATTAAAACAGACAGGGTAATCCTCAGGTCATGATACAGCATATGACCCTGTCTGTCATCCTTATAGTGGTTGCAGAATTGTAAACAAGCAACTCCTATATCGCGCAAGTGACAGGAAATCACCCGACTTTTACCGGCCCTATTTAGCAGAGCATCTAAGCGATAGGACTCGGGTACAATACATTGGATTCCTAAGATCTTATGCAACTAGGGTTTCATTTCAACTCCTAGACGTAATGCCAGATATATAATATAATAAGGGAATTGTAATAGATTGAAATACTGGGATATGCACCGGGGCTTGCCTTCTTGAGTGGGGTTGGGGGCAGGAGTGTCAGAGGCTTCCGAACTCAGGTTCGGGGCTTCAGTTAGTCCCTCGACGACTTGCGTTGGGTCTTCTGGAAAGCCTTGGTCTTCTCCTAAGACCAATTCGTAGTCCCCGTCGTCAAGCATCATTGATTCTATATGAGATGCAATAAATTAAGTAAGGTAAAATTTAAATTTAAAATTTTATATTTCAAACGTTATAACTTATCCGATTAACACACAAAAATTCATAAAATAAAGAGAGTTTAGGTTTGAAACACTATTTATAAGAGAATCATAAAGACATTGCTGAGTTTGTTGCAAACAAGTACTAAAACATTTAAATTTGAATTTGAAATGAACCAAAACAAATTCAAAACTTTAAATAAAAGATCATAGGGTTTGGAAATTTGATTATACATTAAACATCAAATAATATCAAATTAAAGAAAGACAATTGATCTTAATTAAAAAGGGTTATACAATAGGTTTAGTTAATATCTCAAATTTGAATGTCTAAATCAAAAGAAGTTGAGTTTAAAACAAATTTGAGTTTGAAATTTTGCACAAAGTTACATAGAGCTTATAGAACATTCATGCCAAACTTCATAAGCAACAAAGCATGAAATATCAAGGTTAAGCATAAACTACCCCTTAATCTTAGGTTTAAAAATAGAGGTAAAAGTATTTTGTTTCAAACTAAACTTTATTAACAAAAGTTATAGAGTTTGAAATCTAATTTCTAACAAAACTAATTTTACCATTTTTGGATTTTTCTGTGAATTACTACAAATTTTGCAAGACAGAAAACATACCCACATGAAATAACAGACACTCTTGCACATAAGTCCTAAACACTACTATTCCCCTGAGTCTTATAGTTTGCAAATAGCCCCCTGGGCTTTTGCTCCTTCTAACCCGAACTCCCTGCCGGTCCAACACAGAGGTGGCGAGGTTTGACCGGCGTGCACTGGTGACGGCGATCACCGGCGGTGGAATTGGAGGGGAGGGGAAGCATCAGCGACCCTTTGCGCACCTGAGGACGGTTGGAAATTGAAGTGGGGTGGTTAGCAGTGGCGGCACGACAGAGGCTGGCGACCGGCGATGAAGATGAGCGGTGGGAGCAACGATCCAGTGGCCAGAGGCGGCGTGGAATGGGCCGGGAAGCTTCACTGGAGCACAGAGAAGCCGGCCGTAGGGTCCTGGTGGTGCGGGGGTGACCGAGGTGGCCGGCCCACGGTGGCCAGGAGGCGGTGGCGGGCGGCGCTGGTCGGGGAGGTTCCTCGGCCGGAGTTGGGGAGGTGGTCGGGGGCTAGGAAGCATGGGCAAGCACCGGGGGAGCCTCTGGAGGGTTCGGTGAGGGCGATGGTGGCCGGGACGTGGCGGCCCACGGTGACCCAGAGTTCACCGGAGAGACGGGTTGGGCGGCGAAGGCGAAAGGGGCTCGGAGTAGGTTGGGCACGCAGACTAGCAGGGCAAATGATGCGAGTGTGAGCTACTAGTGCTATTGAGCAGAAGAGAGGGGGAAATAAGGTGAGCCTGCGGGAGAATTGCGGCGGCGGCAGGAACGCCGACGGGCGATGTTGGCAGCCTACAATTGACGTGGCGCTCGGGCGGGGCACCAGTAGAGGGGGGGGGGCTAGAGCGGTGAAAGGATGGTGAAGCGACGCGTGGCGAGGGAGGCACAGGAGGTGGCCGGCGGCAGGGGGAACCAGAAACGCAGAGCAGAGAGCAGAGGCGCCAGGAAGAAGAAGGGGGTAAGAATAAAGCTGGGGACTGATTTGCCATTTCAGAGAAAAGCAGGGACCTCACTGTAAAGAGTTTGCAACTTTTAAACCAGTGCTCAAATGGAGATGGTCCAAAAAGCAAAAGTGCATAGTTTTTCAAACTCTACAACTTCTCTTTAAGGTTCATCTGCAGTTGAGCAATAGTTTTGAAGATACTATAGACTTAGTAATATTTTCACATTTTATGTAAGTCCTATGGATAAAATTACTTTTACAAATATACCCAAGGGTAATTTCCCATATTTTTACAGTTTAACCACAGTTACCACCTTTTGCAAAACAACCCTCATGCTTTTAAACTTTTCCCTCCATTTCCACCCATTTTGCATAAAAGGACCTCTAATTAAATTTAATTACATAAATAACACTTTTTCTTAGACATTGCATATATTAAGCACACCTTTTGCCATACTTTACACATAAAAACATATCAAAACTTTAGGGTACGACCAAGCTAATTACCTGAGTGTCACAGCCTTCCCCCCTAAAAAGAATCTCGTCCCGAGATTCCGGAATAGAATGGAATGGAATGATTAAGCTCGGAGGTTGGCTTGGAAGAAGTCGGGGAAGTTATGCTGAAGATAGGATTCGGTTTCCCATGTTGCTTCTTCTTCCGTATGATGGTCCCATTGAATCTTGTACATTTTGACGGTCTTTCTTCTGGTGCTTCTTTCTTTAATGTCTAGTATCCTGATCGGATGCTCGATATAGGTCAGATCTGGTTCGATTTCGATAGCTTGGGATTCGATGATTTTGGTAGGGATCTTGACACACTTCTTGAGTTGAGATACATGGAAGATGTTATGAATGGCCGCTAATTGAGGAGGAAGTTGAAGACGGTAAGCTACAGGTCCACAGACTTCAAGGACTTCAAAGGGTCCAATGTACCGAGGAGCAAGTTTTCCCTTTACACCGAATCTTTGAACACCTCGAGTAGGAGAAACTCAAAGATATACGAAGTCTCCAACTTGAAATTGTAAGGGTTTCCTTCGTACATCAGCATAGCTTTTCTGTTGAGATTGTGCCATTTCGAGATTTACCTGTATAATTCTTATTTTCTCTTCTGCCTCACTGACAAGGTCGGGTCCAAAAATTTTACGCTCGCCGGTTTGTGACCAATTCAAAGGAGTTCTACAATGGCGACCGTACAAGGCTTCGAATGGGGCCATCTTGAGACTGGTCTGATAACTGTTATTGTACGAGAATTCTGCCAACGGCAAGCATTTTTCCCAATTCTTGCCGTATTGGAGGACATAGGCTCTAAGCATATCCTCCAGAACCGGATTCACTCTCTCAGTCTGCCCATCCGTCTGAGGATGATATGCCGAGCTTCGAATTAACTTAGTCCCAAGAGCACTTTGAAGTTGCTCCCAAAATCGCGCGACGAATAACGTCCCATGATCAGAAATGATTGTTTTAGGTATGCCATGAAGACGAACAATTTGATCCAAATAAATCTCGGCATACCTTTTGGCCAGATACGTAGTATGCACGGGAAGAAAGTGCGTGGTTTTGGTTAATCGATCCACGATTACCCAAACAGAATTATGTCTCAAGGAAGTGTTAGGCAGACCAACAATAAAATCCATGCTAATATTGTCCCATTTCCAAGAGGGAATGGTTAAGGGTTGGAGGGTACCAGCAGTCTTCAGATGACTGGCTTTGACTCTTTGGCAGATATCACACTCTGAGACATATTTGGCAATTTCTCGTCTCATACGGGTCCACCAAAAGCTTTGTTTCAGATTTTGATACATCTTAGTACTGCCCGGATGTATAGAAAATTTGGACAGGTGGGCTTCGTCCATGATTCGCTTCCGGAGTTTATGGTCCTTAGGTATCACAAGACGTTTGTTGAACCACAAAACTCCCTCGGAATCCACCTGGAAACATTTATACTTTTTCTCTCCCTGCATTAGCTTCTGCTTATAATTCCAATTCCCTCACTACGTTGCTGAGCGAGAATAATGTCATCCCTAAGCGTGGCTTCAACCGAGAGATGGTTTAAGTTACCTTGGGGAATGATTTCTAGATTAAGCTTTCCCATTTCCCAACAAAAAGTTTCATTGAAAGCTTCAACAGATAGGCAGGAACAATGTGCCTTGCGACTAAGGGCATCGGCAACAACATTAGCCTTGCCAGGATGATAGTGTACCTCTAAATCATAATCCTTGATTAGTTCTAGCCAGCGTCTTTGCCTCATATTCAAATCTGCTTGGGTAAAGATATATTTGAGGCTTTTATGATCAGTATAGATATGACACTTTGCACCCATTAGATGATGTCTCCAAATTTTCAGAGCATGGATGACAGCTGCTAATTCGAGGTCATGGGTAGGATAGTTCTGTTCATGAACTCTGAGTGCTCGCGATGCATATGCAATTACTTGGTGATTCTGCATAAGGACACAACCCAGACCAGTTCCAGATGCATCACAATAGATGTCAAAGGGTTGTGACACATCGAGTTGAGCCAAGACTGGGGCAGTAGTAAGGTGATTCCTGAGAACATGGAATGCATCATCACACTTTTGATCCCAAGAGAATTTTACGCCTTTCTTTAATAGCTCGGTCATAGGTTTGGCTATTCTGGAGAAATCTGGAATGAACCGACGATAATAGCCGGCTAGACCAAGAAAACTACGGATCTGATGGACTGAGGTTGGAGGTTTCCAATCCATCACTTCTTGTACTTTACTAGGATCGATGGATATTCCATCACCAGAAATGGTATGGCCCAAGAATTTTACGGTATCCAACCAGAATTCACACTTGGAGAATTTGGCGTATAGGTGGTGGTCTCTTAATCGTTGAAGGATGACATGGAGATGTTTGGCATGATCTTCTAGAGTTTTATAATAGATCAAAATGTCATCAATGAAGACCACAACAAACTTGTCAAGTTCTTGCATGAAGACAGAATTTATGAGGTACATAAAGTAGGCTGGAGCGTTAGTGAGACCAAACGACATGACAAGATACTCGTATAGACCATATCGGGTGGAGAAAGCTGTTTTTGGAATATCACTGGGCCGAATCTTAATTTGGTGATAGCCAGAACGAAGATCAATCTTGGAGAACACCTTGGCTCCGGCTAGTTGATCGAAAAGAATGTCAATGTGGGGTAGAGGATATTTATTTTTGATGGTCACCGCATTGAGAGGACGATAATCAACACACAACCTTAAGCTATTGTCTTTCTTTTTCACAAACAGGGCTGGACAACCCCATGGTGATGCGCTTGGACGAATGAAGCCTTTGTCTAAAAGATCCTGGAGTTGGATTTTTAATTCAGCCAACTCGTTAGGAGGCATGCGATAAGATTTCTTAGAAATAGGGGCTGTACCAGGTTGGAGTTCTATGATGAACTCGATATCCCTGTCTGGGGGCATTCCAGGTAAGTCATCCGGGAAAACATCCAGATATTCACAGACAACTGGAATATCCTCTAGTTTGACCCCTGACGTGGCATAGGTGCATGAGTTGAAGGACTTTGGGGGTGGAAGATAAAGAATGGTAGGCTCGCTTTCTGGTGAACTTATCTCCACGGTTCTTGAAGAAATATCTAAAGACACATGATGTTGGGTCATCCAATTCACTCCTAAAAGAACATCTATTCCTTTTAGGTCTAGTAAGAGTAGATCTGTCTTCATCAGATTGTTACCCATCTGAATCGGTACACTTCTACAAACTTGGTTTGAGGAGATATTACCGCCCGGAGTGGTTATCATATATACTCCATTAACAGGATAGATATCCAAGCCTATTTTAGTTCCAAACTTTGTACTGATAAAACTATGGGTGGCACCGGTATCAAAAAGAACAGTAACAGGATGATAGTTGATAGAAAATTTACCAGTCATTATCGGTGTCCCCTCAGGAAGTTTGGAGAGCGTGGTAAGATTCACCCTCCCTTGACGGACCTGCACCACTTGCCTCTTACCCTTCCCCTGATGGTTGGGATTAGATGCCTGCCCTTGGAAAGATTTCCTAGGTTGAGGGCAGTCCTTGATGAAGTGGGACGGGCTTCCACAATTGAAACAACGGTAATTGCTGTTTCCTGGAGTAGCTGGTGGAAAGTTCAGTCGCAGACCTTGTCGTGGTTGCGGTTGATTTTGTGGCAACGGTGATCGGTTGAATTGTGCTTGTTGGGGAGGTCGGGCTACCCATCTGCCAGGTAAATTGCCTCGAAGCGGAGCTCGAGGGGCGTTACTCGGGACCAACCGATACCTTAGCGACTGTGAAGTTGCAGGCCCTGTAGGTGCTTTCCGTTTCTTTTCTGCTCGGTGGGTGGTAATACAATCCTCTTGAGTAATGGCCATATTGACCAACTCATTAAAATTGTCGGCCTTCACTAAATTCAGCCATTCTTTAAGCTTGGTGTTTAGGCCTCGGCGAAAGCGATCACATTTGCGGGCATCAGGGTCCACATGAGACCCTGCATACTGGCACAGGTGATTGAAAACCTGTGCATACTGTGTAACCGTGCGGGTACCTTGGGTCAGACTCAAAAATTCATTGAGCTTCCGCTCAATGAGTCCTGCTGGTATATGATGTGCTCGGAATGCAGTCCGAAACTCATCCCAAGTGACAACGTGATCGGCGGGTTGCATCACATGAAACTGGTCCCACCAAAGACGGGCAATGCCTCGGAGTTGCTTGGCTGCAAAGAGCACCTTATTCTCATCTGAACACGGAGCTAGTAATAAGGCGAACTTGGACTCAATAGTTCGCAACCAGGCATCTGCGTCCAAAGGCTCATCGGCCTTATGGAATAATGGCGGTTGAGTACTAAGGAAATCCTGGTAACTGGCCGACAGGGGTTCACCTCGGCCTCGAGGTTGCTGCTGAAAGTGGCCCATTTGAGCTTGTACAAGTTGATTAAGAAGCTCAGTTTGCCGGGCCATAACCTCGGCCAGATTGGGAGGTAGCGGTGGTGGTTGCTGAGAACTACCAGGCTAACCTGCCTGGAATCCTTCCGGGGTTCCTCGAGTAGCTCCAACCATCTGAAATAAAGGAGACATCCATTATCAACCATAATCTTACTCCAGTTTCACATAATATGCAATTACCAAACGGAAATGTAATGCATATGCTCCATTCAATCCACTTATAACAGATGCACAGACATTGAACAAGATAACCAAAACACAGAATTTGGATTACTATACAGATACTGATATCCTTACATCTCGTATCAACATACTCAAACTATTACAAACATTTTCCTAACAACACATGCCACACGTATAACAAGTGGATCTATAACTAAATAACCTACACACCACTTATATTACATCTTTATACACTAATTACATCTAAACCATCATCCTCTCAGCCACAACTAAAAGTCATCAAAATTTCCTACTGATGACTGGCTTCCAGAAGAGGAATGGTAGGGACTGATGACAGGATCCCCATGCTCAGAATCAAGTTCGGAGACCCCTTCAATTTCCTCGGGATCTTCCTCTTCAGCCTCAGGTACTGCCGGTGCAACAGGAGGAATCGGGGGCTGCTGCAATTCCTCAATCTGAGCTTGAGCATCATCAACCGCAAGGATCAGATCCTGGACTTGTGTCTGTAGAAATTCAATAACAGTATCCCGTTGAGTGATTATACGGTCACTCTCATTGATCTGATCTTCCCGATGATGGATAGTCTCATTTTGAGTAGCAATAATCCCATCCTTCTCAATCACCACAGCTCGAAGTTGATCTACCTGGGTAATGTGTCGAGCAGCTTCCCCATGGAGACTTCGCGCAGCATTAATCAGATGGCCTATCTCACAGCGTAGCAATGAGTGATAGTGGTATTGCGCACTCGTGAAATGCCTCATCCCTCGTAAAACTTCTTCTGGTGGACCTTCCAGTCTATGACTCTCAGGAATTGCCCTGAGGTCCCACTCTGCTTCACCAGGATCTGTTGTAGCAAACAACCCAATAGGTTGTCCTACGATTTCCTCAGGGTGTTGACTGCAAAAAGCATAAATGGCTTCTAGTGCCACCGCTTCGATAGTATCCACAATTCAGTAGCCTATCATGCTGATCTCAATAGGCTGCCATTGTGAACAAAAAGGATGCTGAGGGATAGTCATCCTGACATGAGCTCTATGGATTCCTTCTTCCAAATGTTCGATAGCATCATACTGAGGAGGTTCTGTATAATGGAAGATCTGCAAGGACTCCCAAAGTAAACGGGGAAAACCCTCCCAATGAAGGGCATTGGTGTGAAGGTGCCCTTCCGGATCCCAGAAGACATTAGAAGGTGCTGCCATCTACGACCAGAATGCAAATGGTGAAACTTTTTATCTTGTTAGGAGAGTACAAGATAAACAGAACAGGATAACCAATTCTGATAACAGCAAGGGCTGAAAATCAGATGAAAACCTAGAATTCTATATAGGATACCCAACCTAATACAATCGTTAGAACTCCATTAGCCCATTCCAAAGACAAACCACATATTCTTCATACATGAAAATTCTTTTATTAACAAATTATGCATGCACGCACTACTCGTCCTCACAACCAAAATAACTGCTGAATATGTTCGGACTTACGTAGTTAATTCCGGTGGCATAACCATACGTCTCTCACTATATATAACTAATCGATAAACCCTACGCATCCTAGTAGCGTGAACGTGGTCAGTGTACCTGCAGAAGAATACACATATATATATCTCATGAACCTTCCATGGCAGCATGACATGAAAGCGTCCCCAATCATTACTGCTCACTATAGAAACAGCATCTGTACAATTACCGCCGTACAGACAATGTTAACATACGTTATCAAGACAACGTATTCACGGGGGGTACCTCCAAATGCGGGGGTATGAACAGCGATCGCCATACCCTGCGCCGAACCATATACTCCAAATATAATCAACCTAAGTTGGTATATTGGCAGCATCTCAAGTAGGCCACTGCTTGAGAAACAGCGTTCGGTTCGCATCACCGACGGGAAGGCCAAGCTCCCTCAGTTGGCTGAGGATCCTTACCTTCTTACCTCACAATCGTAGATGTCGTTACAGGAAGTAAGGTTGAATTATACAGAAATTTAAGTTTTGACAGAAAATAGTGCTGCAGGTCAGAACTATCTATACATATATAGATACTAATAGCCACCTGATACTTTCCCATATAAACCCCTAGGGCTTTACGTTCTAATCATCAACCTTAACGGATCCAACGTGCTTTGTAAATTCATTTGTTGGCAAACTTTTATCCATAAAACACTTTTTAAGAGCTTTTCCAGATGTAAAAGTAAACCTACGGCTCTGATACCAGCTGTGGCAGAACCGCCTGAATTATTCCGGCTCAAGTGCGCTAATGATCGCCGTACAACTGTAATCAGCTTAACGCACTTCAAACGGAACAATTCCTTGGTCTGTCGGGTCTCCGCCCGATACAACCACGGTTCAACAGGATCGAAGCAGGTTTACCTCGCACGAAGGTGAGTCCACATCATAGATTAGCTCATCAACATTTAATTTACAGATATTCATACATTATTACAAACTAGGTTCAAATATAAGTATATTTATACAAACAGTGTTTAAACTGACAAGCGTAACAGCTTGTCCAAACTCACAGCGGAAAGAAAAGTTTATGCGACTACACACGTCGCGAAGGCGGACACCAAGCTTAGCCCAGGGCCGGGTGTCACTCCGGAGGGTCACTGCCGGCCGGGGACGGGTCCCACTCCACGGGCCAGCCATAAGAAACGGACATTGGCCACACAAGGTTGTCCGTGGGGTTCTCGAAGGTCATACCTGAAACAGATATTAGCAAGGCTGAGTATTCTAATACTCAGCAAGGTTTACCCGAGTTTGGGTATACTTTAACCCGTATCTAGACTCATGGAGGCATGATAAGGTTCTGGGTTTATTTTTAGCTGAAAAGCATCTAAGGGTATAGCTACTTTTCAAGTTTTAGCTTTCAGATTCTAGCTTGATTAGCCATTCTAGGTAAGCACCTATACTAAACAAGCGAGATAGAGATTATCATCCTTCATGATTAATTCATCAACAATTACACTTTTTACTCGATGTGGCAAAAGAGATAAGCAGTCTCAATCCTCGTGAGAGGTGGACGATCCGAATCGAATTTAACCTTGCAAGGTAAACCTAACACACACGCTTGAAATACCAACAGGGCGTTTCAAGCAACCGTTTCCCTCACATTCCGGGTTATGGATCAGGGCCACCACAAGCGACTGCAGGACCGTATGCACATCACTCGTGCAGGACATACATCTGTAGCGCGACTACAAAACCCGTATTCCTGTCTGCCATGCAGAACGTACTCCCACACGTCGGTGCGTGTAAACATAAAATAAAAGTCGAGTGGTGGAGACAAGTCCATTTGCCGGGCCATTCGGGTACTAGGCTTACCGCTTACCATATTTCATGGTATGTGGCTAGTACTTTCAAAAGCTTAGCCACCACTACCACACATTTCGACCTTAAGACTTTTATTAAAACAGACAGGGTAATCCTCAGGTCATGATACAGCATATGACCCTGTCCGTCATCCTTATAGTGGTTGCAGAATTGTAAACAAGCAACTCCTATATCGCGCAAGTGACAGGAAATCACTCGACTTTTACCGGCCCTATTTAGCAGAGCATCTAAGCGATAGGACTCGGGTACAATACATTGGATTCCTAAGATCTTATGCAACTAGGGTTTCATTTCAACTCCTAGACGTAATGCCAGATATATAATATAATAAGGGAATTGTAATAGATTGAAATACTGGGATATGCACCGGGGCTTGCCTTCTTGAGTGGGGTTGGGGGCAGGAGTGTCAGAGGCTTCCGAACTCAGGTTCGGGGCTTCAGTTAGTCCCTCGACGACTTGCGTTGGGTCTTCTGGAAAGCCTTGGTCTTGTCCTAAGACCAATTCGTAGTCCCCGTCGTCAAGCGTCATTGATTCTATATGAGATGCAATAAATTAAGTAAGGTAAAATTTAAATTTAAGATTTTATATTTCAAACATTATAACTTATCCGATTAACACACAAAAATTCATAAAATAAAGAGAGTTTAGGTTTGAAACACTATTTATAAGAGAATCATAAAGACATTGCTGAGTTTGTTGCAAACAAGTACTAAAACATTTAAATTTGAATTTGAAATGAACCAAAACAAATTCAAAACTTTAAATAAAAGATCATAGGTTTTGGAAATTTGATTATACATTAAACATCAAATAATATCACATTAGAGAAAGACAATTGATCTTAATTAAAAAGGGTTATACAATAGGTTTAGTTAATATCTCAAATTTGAATGTCTAAATCAAAAGAAGTTGAGTTTAAAACAAATTTGAGTTTGAAATTTTGCACAAAGTTACATAGAGCTTATAGAACATTCATGCCAAACTTCATAAGCAACAAGCATGAAATATCAAGGTTAAGCATAAACTACCCCTTAATCTTAGGTTTAAAAATAGAGGTAAAAGTATTTTGTTTCAAACTAAACTTTATTAACAAAAGTTATAGAGTTTGAAATCTAGTTTCTAACAAAACTAATTTTGCCATTTTTGGATTTTTCTTTGAATTACTATAAATTTTGCAAGACAGAAAACATACCCACATGAAATAACAGACACTCTTGCACATAAGTCCTTAACACTACTATTCCCCTGAGTCTTATAGTTTTCAAATAGCCCCCTGGGCTTTTGCTCCTTCTAACTCGAACTCCCTGCTGGTCCAACACAGAGGTGGCGAGGTTTGACCAGCGTGCACTGGTGACGGCGATCATCGGCGGTGGAATTGGAGGGGAGGGGAAGCATCAGCGACCCTTTGCGCACCTGAGGACGGTTGGAAATTGAAGTGGGGTGGTTAGCAGTGGCGGCACGACAGAGGCTGGCGACCGGCGATGAAGATGAGCGGTGGGAGCAACGATCCAGTGGCCAGAGGCGGCGTGGAATGGGCCGGGAAGCTTCACTGGAGCACAGAGAAGCCGGCCGTAGGGTCCTGGTGGTGCGGGGGTGACCGAGGTGGCCGGCCCACGGTGGCCAGGAGGCGGTGGCGGGCGGCGCTGGTCGGGGAGGTTCCTCGGCCGGAGTTGGGGAGGTGGTCGGGGGCTAGGAAGCACGGGCAAGCACCGGGGGAGCCTCTGGAGGGTTCGGTGAGGTCGATGGTGGCCGGGACGTGGCGGCCCACGGTGACCCAGAGTTCACCGGAGAGACGGGTTGGGCGGCGGAGGCGAAAGGGGCTCGGAGTAGGTTGGGCACGCAGACTAGCAGGGCAAATGAAGCGAGTGTGAGCTACTAGTGCTATTGAGCAGAAGAGAGGGGGAAATAAGGCGAGCCTGCAGGAGAATTGCGGCGGCGGCAGGAACGCCGACGGGCGGTGCTGGCAGCCTGCAATTGACGTGGCGCTCGGGTGGGGCACCAGTAGAAGGGGGGCTAGAGCGGTGAAAGGATGGTGAAGCGACGCGTAGCGAGGGAGGCACAGGAGGTGGCCGGCGGCAGGGGGAACCAGAAACGCAGAGCAGAGAGCAGAGGCGCCAGGAAGAAGAACGGGGTAAGAATGAAGCCGGGGACTGATTTGCCATTTCAGAGAAAAGCAGGGACCTCACTGTAAAGAGCTTGCAACTTTTAAACCAGTGCTCAAATGGAGATGGTCCAAAAAGCAAAAGTACATAGTTTTTCAAACTCTACAACTTCTCTTTAAGGTTCATCTACAGTTGAGCAACAGTTTTGAAGATACTATAGACTTAGTAATATTTTCACATTTTATGTAAGTCCTATGGATAAAATTACTTTTACAAATATACCCAAGGGTAATTTCCCATATTTTTACAGTTTAACCACAGTTACCACCTTTTGCAAAACAACCCTCATGCTTTTAAACTTTTCCCTCCATTTCCACCCATTTTGCATAAAAGGACCTCTAATTAAATTTAATTACATAAATAACACTTTTTCTTAGACATTGCATATATTAAGCACACCTTTTGCCATACTTTACACATAAAAACATATCAAAACTTTAGGGTACGACCAAACTAATTACCTGAGTGTCACAGAACTACCGCACCGAGTTCATTAAATTTGAAGTGGCTAACTTCAAATCTTCTTATCATGCCATATTGGGCCGTCCGGCACTCGCCAAATTCATGGCAGTGCCACATTATGTTTATCTGCTTCTCAAGATGCCAGGACTAAGTGGAGTACTCACTCTCCGAGGCGACTTGAAGAAGTCGTATGATTGCAATCAGGAGGCGATCCAGTATGCTTCGACTACTCGTGTGACAGATGCTTTAGGGGAAGTACTCGCGGCCGCGCAACAGCTCTCCCAGTTTGAGCTGGAGATCCCTTCAAGAAAGGCCAGCAAGTCGAGCATCCAGTCGACTGATGATGTGACCCTCAAGTCGATCTAGCTCCACGAGGGTAACTCATCTAAGACCACCGTCATCGGCGTGGGCTTAGGTGAGAAATAGGAACTCGTCCTCGTCAGTTTCCTTCGGGCTAATCGCGACATATTCGCGTGAAAACCAGCGGACATGCCAGGGGTGCCCAGGGAACTGATCGAGCATAGTCTGAATGTACATCCACAAGCCGTGCCCAAAAAGCAACGCCTACGGAGGTTTGCTCATGACAAGTGTGAGGCAATCAAATGGGAAATAGCTAAACTCCTCATAGCTGGATTCATTAAAGAAGTAATCCATCCAGAGTGGGTTGATTAATGAATGGAGAATGTGCGTTGATTACAGCGATCTTAGCAAGCATTGCCCGAAGGATCACTTCGGGCTACCACGCATTGATCAAGTCGTCGACTCGATGGTGGGTTGTATTCTCCTCTGCTTCCTCGATTGTTACTCTGGATATCACCAGATTGCGCTCAAAGAGGAAGATCATATCAAGACCGCGTTCATCACCCCGTACGGGACATATGCTTACAAAACTATGTCCTTCGGGTTGAAAAACGCAGGAGCAACCTATCAGCGCGCAATCCAGATGTGCTTTGCTGATCAACTGCACCGGAATGTTAAAGCCTACATGGATGACGTGGTCATCAAGAACAAGAATTCTGACGACTTGATTGCAGACTTGGAAGAAACGTTCAGCAGCCTGCGCAGATTTCGGTGGAAGCTCAACCCAACCAAATGCGTTTTTGGAGTACCATCAGGGAAATTGCTCGGGTTCATCGTCAGCAACCGGGGAATTGAAGCCAATCCTGTGAAGATCACGGCCATCACTGATATGGAGGCTCCGGCCACAATCAAAGATGTGCAAAAGCTAACAGGATGTATGGCAGCCCTGAATAGGTTCATGTCCCGACTCGGGGAGAGAGGACTACCCTTCTTCAAGCTCCTGAAATGCCAAGATAAGTTCCAATGGATGGAGGAGGCCGAGCGGGCCCTGCAGGATCTGAAACATCACCTCCAGTCTCTGCTAGTCCTTACAGCACCATTGCCGGGGAAGATCTGCTACTCTACATCGCGGCAACAACTCATGTTGTCAGCAGTGCTATTGTAATTGAGCGTGGCAAAGAAGACCATGCATTTGAAGTGCAGAGGCCTGTATATTTCATCTGCAAGGTACTCTCCGAATCTAAGGTACGATACCCGGCAGTTCAGAAACTTTTATATGCAATTCCGATTGCATCAAGAAAGTTGCACCATTATTTTGACGAATACAAGATGACTGTGATTACGGATTTTCCTTTGGCGGATACTCTTCATAATCATGACGCCACAGGGCGTATATCAAAGTGGGCAATGGAACTGGGGGCTTTGTCAATCAACTTCAAGCCATGCACTGCAATCAAGTCTCAAGCTCTAGTCGATTTTATAGCTGAGTGGAGAGAGAATCAAATTCCAACTCCAGTCGACAAGCTAAAGCATTGGACCATGTATTTCGATGGATCTCTCAAGCTCGACGACGGCGGCACTGGAGTCCTATTTATTTCTCCACGAGGCGAACAGTTGAAGTATGTCCTTCAGATCCTTTGGGAGGTATCCAATAATGAAGCCGAGTACGAAGCCTTGCTTCACAGGCTACGTTTGGCGATATCACTAGCGATCAAGCGACTACTTGTATATGGCGATTCTCTTCTTGTCATTCAGCAAGTCAACAAAGAGTGGGACCGCAACAAGGAGACGATGGACGCCTGTGTACAAGAAGTGCGCAAGCTGGAGAATAAATTTTCCGGCCTGGAGGTTCATCATGTGGTACGGGAGCATAACGTTGGTACGAATATGCTATCCAAGCTAGGATCCACCCATGCACAGGTTCCAGCGGGAGTTTTCATCCAGGAACTGAAACAGCCATCCATTAAGTCCTCGCCTCAGGTAACCACTGATGATGGCCTTCAACAGCCTGATCGGGAGGTTATGATACTTGGGGAGACTGGAGAGAGGTTTACATCAACTTCATCCGGGATCAAAAACTTCTAGCAGGGGTGGACGCAAGAAGCGCAGAGGCAGCTCGTGTCATGCACAGAAGCAAGGGTTTCATCCTGGTCGACAGCAAGCTCTATCGGCGTGGCGCACGATCAGGGGTGCTCATGAAGTGCGTCACGAAAGAAGACGGCTACGACATATTGCGGGAGATACATGAGGGCGTTTGCGACAACCACGCAGCTTCGAGAACGCTGGTGGGAAAAGCATACAGAGCTAGTTTCTGGTGGCCCACTACAGTGACCGATGCTGAAGACCTCGTGCGGAGATGCCAAAACTGCCAATTCTTTGGAAAGCAATCTCACATCCCGGCTCACGGTCTCATCACCATACCGCCATCTTGGCCGTTTGCTTGATGGAGCCTAGATATGATTGGGCCCTTCACAATAGTGCCAGGCGGTTTCACCCATGTATTGGTGGCCATCGATAAGTTTACCAAGTGGATCGAGTACAAGCCGATAGCCAAGCTCACGCTGGATCAGGTTGTTGATTTCATCTCTGATATCTTGCATCGCTTCGGCTTCCCGAATACCATCATCACGGACCTGGGATCAAACTTCACGGCTAACCAGTTCTGGGAGTTCTGTGAAAATGCGTGCATCGAGGTCAAATATATCTCTGTTGCACACCCAAGGGCCAATGGTCAAGTCGAAAGGGCGAATGGCATGATAATTGAGGGCCTCAAGAAAAGACTTTATTATGAAAACAGCAAGAAAGGACGAAAGTGGATCCACGAGTTGCCTCATGTCATCTGGGGGCTCCGGACTCAGCCGTCCAAAGCCACAGGACAAACTCCTTTCTTCCTCGTCTACGGCTCTGAAGCTATCTTACCAGCCGACATCATGTGAAAATCCCCACGGGTTGAAATGTACAATGAAGGCGAGGCAGACGAAGCAACGCAGTTAGAACTTGATTCTGTCGAAGAGGCTCGCTGCACCGCTCTTGTTCAGTCAGCCTGATACCTACAGGAGATTCGGTGATATCACGATCGCAACGTGAGAAAACGTTCATTCAGCATAGGCGATTTGGTCCTACGTCGCATCCAAGATGAGTCCGGCCTACACAAGCTCAACTCAAGGTGGGAAGGTCCATTCGTTGTCAAGCAGGTTACAAGATCAGGGTCGTATCGACTACAATATCCCGAGGGCCAAGATGTTCCGATCTCTTGGAACATTCAGAACTTGCGCAAGTTCTACGCATGAGAAAATGTTCGGAGATAGCTGATCTCTGGGCACTCAGGTGGTCTTTTTCTTCCGAATCAATTTGGAGGCTACGTGTCACAAGATTCGGATTGTAAATTTCTCTATGAACATACGGAGGCTACGGCCACGTTCATGTTTTATATAAATTGACTTCTCATAATGAGTTTCACAGAGGCTACGGCCACGTTCATGATACATCGACTTCTTGTCATGAGTTCGATGGAGGCTGCGGCCACATCCACACTTTATCGACTTCTTGTCACGAGTTTGATGGAGGCTACAGCCACGTCCATGCTTTATAGACTTCTCACCATGACCTTTGATGGTTGTTTGCGATGATGATCGCATCTTTCCCAACAAGATCGATCCGTTCGATTGGTTTATACCTAACTTGTTGGATGGGCTCGATAAGGAGCTATGTCAACTATGTCTAGAGTCATTGCACTCGGGGCAATTTCAACTCCTTGCTAGAAGCATGGCAGCTGCGCGATGATGCTCGCGTTCTTTCCCAACAAATTCGATCCGCTCGATTGGTTTCTACCTAACTTGTTGGATGCGCGCTCATAAAGAGCGATTTCGACTACACCTAGAGTCGTTGCACTCAGGGTAGCTTCATTTCTCCCTGCCATATGTACGGCAATTCCGTGATGATGCTCGCGTTCTTTCCTAACTAGTTAGGTTTGCGCGATCGGGTTGTATCTAACTTGTGGGATGGTTTCCTACTTGGAGCTATGGCTACTTCCAGGGTCGCTGCACTCGGGGTAGTGTCTACTACTTAACCTTTAAGCCTGGATGACAATTCAGCTAAGGCACATACAAGAAGAGACATCAAATAAAATATATACACAAGGAAACAAGTACTTGTTCTTACATCCTACTCTTGCAGTACATTTTCTACTATCTGTTCTGCTACAGCTCGGGCTTCTTGGAGGTACTCGGTGAGTTGGTCTTTGGTGCACTCCGCAGCCACTCCCTGAGCAAATGTCTCCAGTTGAGCCTCCGGCAAAAAGGATTTTACGAAGGTGAGGGCGTGGCTAACACACGCGACTGGGGCTTCTAAGAGGAACTTGACGACCTTCTGCGGCACTCCGCGAAGTCGCTCCAGCAAGGGCCGCTTGCCTTCTTCACCTTCTTCTGGTGGATCCACCATGTCCACCAGCTCTTGGACGGCCCCCCTGAGGTCCTCCAGCTCTTTTTGCCGCCGCTCGTCCTTCTCGCTCAGTGTCTTGATCTGCTGAAGGCTGCCGACGAATTGTTGTTCGGTGTCGGTGATGACAGTCTACAGCCTCTCGACGTCATCTGTACGGCGATATAGCATATTCTTCACGTCGGTAAGCAGCTCTTCCTTATATGTTAAGATTTTCCTAAGCTCTGCGGTGAAGATGTTTTCAGAATTCAAGACAAATTGCTAAGTGGAAGTACTCGAGGAAACAAAGGGCTTGCCTTGGTGTGCTTTCTTTTGTTCTTTGAGCTGCTCCTGGTGCGCCTTCTTTTGACCCTCGAATTGTTCCCGGAGCTCGGAGTTGGCCCTTTCGAGATTCCGCAGATCATTCTTAAGGAGCCATGTCTCCCGAGTCCGCTCTGCCTTTAGCTTGTCAAGTTCTCTCCAGAGATAGATGTTCTTCGTCAGCTCCTCAGATATGCGCTTGTCCTTGGCAGCAAGCTCCTGGTGACCACTCACGACGGCTTTCAACTTCTCAAATTTCCTCTGTGAGTGTGTGATCATGTTCTGCATAGAGGGGGAGATTAAGACAAGCCATTCGACAACGCATACAAGCAGAGGAGTTGTCACGTCTTACCATGGCATAATCGTACAACTCCTTGTAGGCCCTCTTGAAGGTTTTTATGTTACTGGCCATCAGCATTGGGTCATCCACCAGATCTATGGTGATGACGTTCTGGTACCCGGGCCCGGCCATCAGTAGCTCTCTAGGACTCGAGGTCCATGTAGCTTCTTCGCAAGGTGGTTGCTAGGCACCTACAAGTCAAGATGCTTTCAGTACATAATGCCTAGGGTATAGGCAGCTAGCCGTGGGCGGTCAGACAATTACCTGTGCCATCCGCAGGAGTGGTGTCAGGGGCCTCGACCCTTTCCTCACCACCAGCCCTGGCTTCGGCTTGTTGTGGCTCGGGGGGTGGTAGGTCGGGTAGCATCGCGTCTGCCTTGGGGGCTGGCTCCTAGGGCGTGGGCTCCTCTTGGGCTACTGGCTCGGTGGCTGGAGTAGCGGCGGCCGGCTTCAGCTTGAGCTTCACAGCGCTGGCAGACCTAATGAAGCCGAGTTAGTTATACCATTACAAGTCGAAAAGTGCAGAATGTTCACTATGCAACAAGATGCAAACTTACAGCGTAGACTTCTTCATGACAGCCTTCTTCACCCGCATAGCCCATCGCGGGGTTCTCGTTGTCGGCGGTGGGGTCACACCAGCTGATAGTGCGGTGCCCGCCACGGCAATGGTAACAGTCGTAGAAGTTGCGGGATCTGTTCCCATTTCTTGGAGCTCGGGCCTGGGTGCGGAAGCGGGAGGACTGCAAATGGAAAATATCAGCATGCAACAATATTGATGTATGACAACAAGTCAGCATATTCATACCTGGTGGACTCGACTTCTTGCGCTTTGCGTTTGCACACAACTCGGTGACCCTGCGGGACCGCAGGCAAAGTGTCAGCCAACTCCACGGATGGTCCGTGGGAGTTGCCTCTACTCGCCTTCCCCTCGGCTCCTTTCTCCGCTAGGGGGCTTCTGCCTTCGGTGGACTCGCTGCCGGGCAATGCCTCGGCTACTCGAGCCCTCTTGGCTTCAGCTGCGGCACTGGGGAGGAGGTGGTCCGGCCGAGGGATGTCGGGTTGCAGCGGGTAGCTCCGGTACAATTCTGTGTGTCCCTACAGAAGATTTTCAGTTAGCAGTGGCAAAACAGAGTTCATTTTCAACAAAAGTAGTCGAATACTTACCGGTTTTGGAGGATTCTGTGACGCGAATAGCTGCGGGACGTAGGGGACTGCATCCATGTCTAACAGCACCCACTTGACTCGGAGGAGTGCGGCTTCATCTGATAGCTCCTCTGCGCACATGCAAGACGGATCTTCAGCGCCCGTGTACTCGAATCCAAGTCTGTGGCGCTGATGGATTGGCTGGACTTGGTGTTTGAAGAAGGAAAACATAACGGACGCACTGGTCACTCCTATCAGCTTATGCGCGGCTATGGTGTCTAGCAGTTCCTCAACTTGATCCATGTCCCCCCCTGGAAAGCTCGATATTCCACTCCAGCCTCACAATAGGTGGACTATTTGATTTTTCTGGGAGTTGGGGGGCATGATTTTCGATATAAAACCAGTGATTTTTCCACCCGGGAATGTTGGAGGGGAATTTGTATGCAAGGTATTTGTCACCGGCCTGTTATCTAAGTTGGATGCCGGCGCCCCCTACAACAGATGGATTTTTCGAGGTGGGTTGTGGTTTGACTCGGAAGAGGAAGCGGAAAAGATCCCAGTGGGGTTCAATTCCGAGAAATGCTTCACAAAAGCGAATAAAGATGGAAATGTGGCAAATGAAGTTCGGGTTGAGGTGATGGAGCTCAAGCCCGTAATAGTAAAGAAGGCCATGGAAAAAAGAGCAAGAGGGGAGGGCTAGACCCCGTTCGGCAAAATGGCAAAATGTGACAATTTCGTCAACATTTTCCATGGGGAAAGGTTCGTGGAATGAGGGGTGCTAATTAATAAAATTCTTGTCTTGGAGCAACCCCTCGGAAACAAGCCTATTAAGATCGTTGAGGGAGCACTTACTGTGTGTCCATTCTCCGGACGGCGGCTGCGCCTCCTTCTTCTTCCCATCCTTCTCTGATTTCTTGGGTGCCATCTCTCGATCCGCTCGCCATGAGTTTCTCGGGGGCTACAGGGAGAGGGGCGGGGAGATCTAGGTGGATTGGGAATTCTCCGAGAGGATGGCGGTGGAGTGCGGTTCTGTTTGGGGATTTTGGCGGTTCTTGGCGAATTGCAAATTGGAAGCGCAATTTTTACTTGGAGTTACCGTGGGGTTAAATAACCAGCGGCTGGGAATAGTTCTACTATTTTGAAGTTGAAGAGTCGTTTCAAGGAATGTTTGGAAGTTGAGGGGTCATTTGATGGATTGTTTAGATAAAATATTCGATTAATCATTTTCCAGGGTTAATTGTCCTAAAAAAAGGGGTTTTTCGAATTCCGGATCTAACTTCCATCATTTGTGCCATCACACTAGTTCTTTACCATATGGACATTTTTACACTGCATGCCATGACTTTTGGATCCTTATTTCCAAACTTGGGAGATTTGGATTCAAGGCTCGGGGGCTGCGGGAAACGTGGCATCGACTACTTATTTTTTTGAATTTATTTAAAAAAGTAAGTAAGGAAGATTCAAGACTAATGCGACCCTCAGCCTGATTCTTCGATTCAACCTAAGGCTCGGGGGAAATTCCATATGGAGTGCGATTTTTCAATCACACACCATATCAAAAATATAATTCAGGGCATGAGCACCTTATAGCTTTGATGCAACCAAGTGAGTACTCGAAGAAGGACTTCAAGACGGAGCTTCAAAGAAGCCAAAGACTACTTCGAAAGTACTCGAGAAGCCTGCAATACTCAGCTACGAAGAGCTCGGGGGCTTGTCAAACCCGGGGCCATGGGACTGTGTACATAACGTAGTTTAAACAAGTTTAAGAGATTAAGTCCGTCTTATCTCTTATTCATCTCATTTATCTCTTATTTATCCCGTATGAGTAGGAGATAAAACTAGTCGGTACAGAGGGAATCTACTTGAGAAATGTTCTGGTACGATTCCTTGGCTAGTATTAGGATTCTTGTAACCCTGGCCTCCCGGATATATAAGGGGGGATAGGGACCCTCTCAAAAGAAGATCATGAGATCATTCTACACCTAAGGCAATACAAACCACCATACACGACGTAGGGTATTACGCACCTCACGGCGCAAACCTGTCTAAGTTTTGTGTTCCTTGCACCTTCGAGTCCTGATCTTGGCGTCTCCTCACCTAAAACTTACCACCTTGGGCATATCCCTCGGTGGGCAGCCGGTAAAATACCGACAATCTATTCTCAAAATCATAAGTTGAAGTGCTTAGAAACAAGCTCACCTCTAAATTCAATTGTCGTGCATGAGCTCTAGTGATTGGACCTTAAATGTGTGACATTTCTGGTACTTGGGAGTAAGACACAGTAGAGTTTAGTGTAAAGTTTGTGTTTGTTCTCGTGAATGGGTTTAAAACCTAAATGCAAATTACAGGGTATTTTTGTAATTATGAAAATTTATTAGAGTTCTTTTGTAAAATGTGTTTGAATGAAAGGTAATTTCAAAATGTATGAAGGTTTTTGTTGCAAAAGCAAGTATTTACTTTGAAACCACTGTAAGAAGTGGAATTACCCTAAGGCTTCATTTGAAATGTGAAATTTAAATAGGTTTATTTGAAATTGTATAGTTTGTCGGATTTTGAAATAGTTTCAAAACCCTAACTCCTTTGAGCTGATCCTTAAAGCAAAGTTGTAGTTCTTTTTAAGCCCTACACTTTCGATTTTGGGCATATGTTCATTCGGGGTGCGGTTTGAAAGAAATTTTACTTTACAGTGCACCCCTTGCTCTTTTGGAAAATTACAGAGAAGTGCTCATCATCTTCCTCTCTCCCCTCCCTCTGTATTTCACTGCTGTGCCGCTCGCCGCCCCTGCGCCAGCGATCTCCCTGGCCGCCAGTTGCCCCCTCGCCGCCCTAACTACAGCACCTGGCCTCCAGCCCACCCGCCCGCCGCTAGCCTCCCCCCCCTCCGCTGGCGTTTCCCCGCCCAGCCACGTCGCACCGCCGCTGCCCGAAGTCGCCACGCCGCACCGCCGGCCGCCAGCTGCTGTTCTCCGCTTGCCCGTGACTTCTCTTGGTCTTGCAGCGCGTCCAGGAGCCCCCCTCGACTTCTTTTCCCTCCTCGCGCAGCCGCATTTCATTTCCTCGTATTCTTCTCCGCTCTACTACGTTCGCCAGAGCTCCGCCGCAGTCCTGCTCACCGCCGTTAGCCACATCCGCCGCCCCACATCTGCAAGCTCCCCTGGCACCGCCACATCCCACCGAAACTTGCTAGCTAGTTCTACTTCATCCTATCACGTTTACGCCACCCAGAACGCCGCGCCGGCGATCCTCTCCACCGCCATCACTCGGTCTCACTGTCGTCCCGACGTTCCACCCCCTCTTCGCCCTCGCCAAGCTCACCACCAGCACCACATCTACACGTAGAAGCTTCCTGGCCATTTTCTCATTGCCCTCCTGCATTCCAGCCACCGGAACACTGCCACCGCTCTCGGAACTCCGCCGCACCGGCTCGGACCTCCACTGAACCATCGCCTTGGAGCCTTTCTTCTTTGATTCCGGTCATCCCCGAGTCCGCCATGAGCCCTTGATCCTTTTCCACCACTTTTCCCTCGCCGCCGGTGAGCCGCCTCGCCGGAATTTGGCCGTCGTCGTTCGGTTCCTCGGTTCAAACCGACCAGGGACCCAATTGCAAGTCTTCTTTTCTTTCTAGGGTCTTTTCTACAACAATATCAATATTTCCCCAATTCAAATCTGCCAACTTTGAAAATCTATAGAAATCTTTAGAAAAATCCAAAAATTGTCAAACCAGATTTGTTGTACTCTAAGAGTCTAGCTCTGCAACTTTTGTTACTAAAGTTTAGTTTGAAACTTAATGTTTTAAGTGTTATTTTAAAGTTTAACAAAAAAGAATCTTGTATGTATCTCTTGCATGCTAGCTTTATTTCATGTGATCTTTGGTATGCAAATTGTATGTGGCATGAGTGAACTTGTGTGCAAATTCCAACATCAGTACTAAACCCTAATTGTAACTCATTTAAATTTGTGCAAATTAAGATTGAAATGCATTAAATCTATTCAAACATGTTTCTGATGCTTCCATGCTTAGATCTTTTTACCATATATCTTTCTGATGTTGAGTAATTGATAGTAATTTTTGAATAATTTATAGCACTGTTTAACTTAAGGTTTTGATTTAAAGTTGAAATTTGAATTTGATTCAAATATCTTAGTTTCTACTTTCAAAAATTTATGGCAAGCTCATCTGATAGAAATAAACACGCTCACTAAAATTCAAAGCCAGAGCCCCTATAGATTTCAAACTAAAAATAAAACTTGTTAACTTAAATTTGAATTTGTTCACTTTTGTACCACTAACCTGTTAGGTTAAAAATAAGAATTAACAAAAACTTTGTATCAACTTCATGTGTGTATAGTTAAAATTTCTAACCTCAATACTCTTATGCTTGAAGTTATAGAAATTATTTATGATACTAGTAGAGTTAATTGGATTAAGGTATAATAAGTAAATTTGGATTCTTGGAATTCAAATCCTTTGCTTTGTGGTGTTTTGAATGTGAATTGTTGGATTGCAACCTTATCGTGAAGGAAAGTATTGACTTAATAATCACTTAATTCAAATCATTGCATATCATGTAGAATCAACAACGCTTGAAGATGGAACCTATGAAATAGTCCCGGAACCCGAGCAGAGTATATCTGATGACCAAGTGAACATCGCCGAGGATTTTACTGAAGCCCCGAACCAAAGTTCGGAAGTTGTTGACATTCCTCACCCCAGCCTCACCCAAGAAGGCAAGCCCCAGTGCATAACCCAGTTTCACTTATTATGTTATATATCTATATTGTGCATTAAATTTTAGGAGTTGTAATAAAACCCTAGATGCATGAAACTTAGGAACCTATGTAATATTTTTCCGAATCTCACCGAATAGATGCTCTGCTAATAGGACCAATAGAAGTCGAGTGATTTCCTGTCACTCGCGCAGTATAGGAGTTGATTGTTTACAATTCTGCAATCACTATAAGGATAACGGATGGGGTTATGTACGATATCATGACTTGAAAAAAATACCCTGTCTGTGTTGATTTAAGTTGATAAGGTCGCAGTGTGTGGTAGTGGTGGTCAAGTGTTTGAAAGTACTAGCCACATACCGTAAATATGGTACGCGGTAAGCCTATTACCTGATTGGCTCGGCAAGTGGACTTACCCCACCACTCGAATTTTGGTTTTTGTCACACACACGCACTGACGTGTGGGAATATGTTCCGCGTAGCGGACGGGAGTATGGCCATGCAGTCGCGCTGTGGGTGTACATCCCGCACAGTGAGTGTGCGTATGGTCCTGCAGTCGCTTGTGGTGGTCCTGATCCACGCCCCGGAATAAGATGGGAACGGTTGCCCGAAAAGTTAAGTTTTCCGAGTGTGTGAGTTAGGTTCCCTTTCAAGGTTATGAAATTCAATTCAGAATCGTCCGTTTCTCGCGGAGATTGAGACTACTTGATACTTCTGCCACATAGAGTAATAACAGTAATAGTTAATGGAATAATTTTTATGTATGCTTAATATCTACCTTGCTTGACTAGTATAGGTGCTTACCTAGAATGATTAAAAGAAACTAGAATCTGAAAGCTAAAATATGAAAGTAAGGACATACTCTTTGTTGCTTTTCAGCAAAAAAAAAACAAGAGCCATTCAACCTATCATGGTCTAGTTATGGGCTAAGTATACCCAAATGTCGGGTAAGCCTTGGTGAGTGTTAGTATACTCAGCCTTGCTAGTAATATGGTTTTCAGGTATGTCATTCGTGACTCAAGAGGATAGTCTGACTTGGCCCAGCACTGTTCCGCTTGGCTGGTCCGTGGAATGGGATCCGTCCCCGGCCAGCAATGACCCTACGGAGTAACACCATGCTTTGGGCTGAGTATGGTGCCTACCTCTGCGACGTATGTAGTCGCGTTGTTGTTTTCGCTGCTAACTCTGAATACTGCTTGGTAAACTTGAAGTTTTGAATAATGCTTGTATAAATTTGTATTAGCTAGGATGCAACAAAACCCCTGTGTAATAATGTTTAATTATCCTATGGTGTAAAAGTTGCGAGCTGTTTTAAGGCTGGACTTGTCTTCGTGCGAGGTAAACCTACATCGATCCTGTGTAACCGTGGTTGAATCGGGCGGTGACCCTATAGACCAATGAGTTATTCCTTTTGAAGTGCGTTGAGCTTCTGTCGCCTGCCTAGCGACAACTAGCGCGCTTGAGCTGGAATAATTCAAGCGATTCTACCACAGAATGTCCCGCGGAGAAGTGTTGTGTGCATCCAAATGAGTAATGTCCTCATCACATTGGGTCATCGATGAGCTCCAATGGGATGCCACTCTCAAAAATTGATGGCCGCGTCAGAGCTACAACTATTGAACTACTCGCAGCGCCTTGCTCGACAAGGTCATGCTGCTGTGGCTGCGGGCTCCTAGTCACATGGTTACTCCATAAGCAAACATGCAAGCAACAAAGAACTCGGGTGAAATGCAGATCAACACAAGCTACCTATGAGATTTTCTTGAGGCTCCTCTATGTCCGCTGGCTCTGGTTCAGTGACTGGCACCTCCCTTTCACCAGCACATTCAATTCCTTTGGGTGAGGGGACACAGGCACCTGGCTGCTGCAATGGTTCAACTGCTTCCGTGGCTGCTGGTGTTGCATCAACCACCTTCTTTGGCTCGAAGGCTTGGGCTTCCACGGCACTCCTAGTTATAAGCCTAGAGCAGAGGATGGCCTGCATAGAGAAACAACACTTTGAGTTGTTATCAGACAGATAAGAACCTACAATACACAAAGGACAAGCACTCGGATACTTATAGTGCAGACTTCTTTATCGATGATACTTTGTTCTTAAGTACTCGGGGCACTGGTCCAGTACCCAGAGCACTTATCGCTGCAGGTTCGCCAGTCGAGGGTGCAACCGCGACGGTCACCATCAAACTGCGGTCAGGTGGGGGCGGTGGTCGCTGCAGCGCGGCTTCAACAGTACCACTTGACAGGTCCACTACAATGGTGGGCACACCTTGTCTCCTTGCAGGATCATCCCCGATCTCATCTTCAACTATACCCTTGGTACGTTTGGTGTTCGTGGAGCCACCGATAAAAATCAAGAAGGAGCAAGTTCAATCAGAAAATGCCCAAGCAAAAGCTGGAAAAGTACTCGGAATGCAATGACAAGCACTCACCTGGATGCTCCGATGTCATCGCCAGCTGGTGAGGCGCTCGCCTTGTGCTTCTGAGCGGTGGCTCTTGGTCCCTGCGGATGGCTAGGAAAAAGATCATCACTAGGAGAGCTTTCTCTCTCCTGGGCAGTCTTCTTACCCTCACCTTTTATCACTTTAGCCAAGGTGTGACCAACGTCACTGTCCTGATTGTTATCTATACTAACTGGATCATAAGAAGGATGAAAGACTGGCTTCTGGTACGCTGATGGCTGCAGATGCTGCGGACATGTGATGTTCGGCATTGGCGGCATACTTGTATATACATCCACATCCTGCTGCAACAAAATTAACAAATGAGTTGGTATCACTCAAGACAAGATTGTAGTACAAAAGGATACAGATACTTATATGCTTTGGAGGCTTAGCAGAATACATCTTCAGGACATAGGGCACTGTCTCGGTGCTTATGAGTACCCAGCTCACTCGAACTACAGCTTCTGATTGCTAAATCAGCTCTGTAGAAAACCGAGAAGGGTCTAAGACTCCAAGATAGTCGAAGCTAAACCTTGCCCGCTTCTGCAGTGGTTGGATCCGCCTGCTGATCCATGAGAACATCACCACTATGCCAGTAACGCTCGCATTCCTCTGCTTTTTGATCATACCAAGCAATTTTGGGATTTGGTTTTCATACCTGTAGGGCTTGGACCACTCACGCATGATCTTAAGTGCCCCCGCGGTCCTCTCTAGCAAGGAAGGCGCGTGGTTTCTGATGTAGAACCACTTCTCTCTCCACCCTGACAAACTACTCGGGAATTTGTATGAGATGTATTTTCTCTCCATCCCTTGCCTCAGCTGCAGCCCAGCACCGCTGACCTCGTATGGGACCTTATTGTTGGGTTGGGACTTTAGGTGAAAAACATAGGTGAAGAGATTGAAGTCCGGCTCTATTCCTAAGAATACTTCACAAAACTAAACAAACATGGAAATGTGAAGGATGGAGTTGGGATTAAGATGATGCAACTAGATTCCGTAGTAAAAGAGAAAACGATAGAAAAAATCAGAAGTCGGGAGGGCTAATCCTCGCTCAACGAAGTATTGAAAAAGAACAATCTCATCAACACCTTCATATGGCCTTTTGTCCCTAGTGGCAGGGTGCCACTGGATGACTTCCTTGCTTTGGAGTAGACCCTCATCTAGGAGGGCGTGGAGATCAGCTTCAGAGCTCTTACTTGGTTTCCACCCGTCTCCAGCAGTGGTGGCAGCCTTACACTCCTTTTCCTTCCCCTTGGAGGCATCTCGCTCGTTGCTGGCCATCCTTCCCCTTGGAGGCATCTCGCTCGTTGCTCCAAGATATTATGTCTTGCATTAAGTCTAGGAGTTGAAATGAAACCCTAAATGCTTGAATCCTAGGAACCTATGTATTGTGCCTGAGTCCTTATCGCATAGATGCTCTGCTAATAGGACCGGCAGAAGTCGAGTGATTTCCTGTCACTCGCGCGATATAGGAGTTGGATGTTTACTATTCTGCAATTACTATAAGGATGATGGACGAGGTCATGTGCAATATCATGACTCAGAAGGTTACCCCGTCTGTGTTGATAAAAGTTGATAAGGTTGCAGTGTGTGGTAGTGGTGGCTAAGCGTTTGAAAGTACTAGCCACATGCCGCGAAATATGGTAAAGCGGTAAGCCTAGTAATCAATCAGCCCGAGGAGTGGACATACCTCCCACCACTTATAATTTGGTTTTTCTCATGCACCGACATGCGGGAGTACGTTCCGCACAGCGGACAGGAGTACGGTCATGTAGTTGCGCTATAGACGTATGTCCTGCACAATTGGTGTGCGTACGGTCCTACAGTCGCTTGTGGTGGCCCTGTTCCACGAGTCAGAATGAAAGGCAAATGGTTGCTTTGGAACTATCGTTGGAAGTTCCAAGCGTGTGAGTTAGGTTTGCCTTGCAAGGTTATGAAACTCGATTCAGAATCGTCCGTTTTTCACGGAGATTGAGACTGCTTATTCCTTCTGCCACATAGAGTAAGAACAGTAACCATTATGGAATAATCTGGATGGATGTTAATCTCTACCTTATTTGTCTAGTATAGGTGCTTACCTAGCATGGTTAATGGAACTAGAATCTGAAAACTAAAATATGAAAGTTAGCTCATACTCTTTGTTTCTTTTCAGCTGAAATTAAACCCAGAACCATTACAAGCCAGCATAAGTCTAGCTACATGGCTAAGTATACCATGACACGGTTAAGTCTTGCTAGTCTATTTTTCAGGTACGACCTCTGAGAACCCCACGGATAGTCTAGCATGGCCAATCTCTGTTCCATTTGGCTAGTCTGTGGAATGGGATCCGTCCCCGGCTGGCAGTGACCCTCCTGAATGACGCCATGCTTCGGGCTGAGTGTGATGTCGACCTCCGCAATGTGTGTAGTCGCGCGTTAATTTTCTTCCGCTGTAAACCTGGACAAGCTATATAGCTTGTCATTTTAAACGATATTTGTATAAGTTTACCTTAAGTTTGAAACGGTTTGTAATAATGTTTAATATGTTGTGGATTAAAAGTTGGTGAGCCGTTGTGTGATTGTAAACTCGCCTTCGTGTGAGGTAAACCTGCTTCGATCCTGTTGAACCGTGGTTGTATCGGCCGGAGACCTGACAGACCAATGAGTTGTTCCATTTGAAGTGCATTGAGTTAATGTCTACTGTATAGCGATAACTAGCGCACTTGAGCCAGAATAATTCAGGCGGTTCTGCCACAACTGGTATCAGAGCTGTAGGTTTACTCTTACAACTGCAGTAGCTATTAAAAATGTTTTCAGGATAAAAACTTGCTTAACAAATGAATTTATGAAGTACGTTGGATTCATTAAGGTTGGTGCTTAGAACGCACAGCCCTAGGGATTTAGATGGGAGTAATCAGGTGGCTACTAATATATATAAAAAAAAATATATAGCTCTGACTTGTAGCACTACTTTCTGTTAAAATTTAAATTCATGCACCACCCAACCTTACTTTCTGTAACGACACCTTCGATGGTAAGGTAAGAAGGTAAAGATCCTCAGCCAACTGAGGGAGCTTGGTTTCTCGTCGGTGATGCGAACCAAACGCTGCTTCTCAAGCAGTGGCCTACTTGAGATGCTGCCAATATATCAACTTAGGTTGAACATATTGGGAGTATATGGTTCGGCGCAGGGTATGGCGATCGCTGTTCATACCTTCATTTCATACGGTATCCCCGTGAATACATTGCAGATGTAACGTATGTTAACGTTGTCTGTACGGCGGTAATGGTACAGATGCTATTTCTATAGTGAACAGTACTATTTGGGGACACTTTCATGTCGTGCTGCCATGAAAGGTTAAGATTATATAAATGTGGTCTTCTGTAGGTACACTAACCACGATTAAGAGGTTAAGATGGATAGGACTTATCGACTAGATATTAGTGAGAGACGTATGTGTTATGCCACCAAAATTAACCACGTAAGTCCGAAGATATTCGGCAGTTGTTTTGGTTGTGAGGTCGAATAGTACGTGCATGCATAATCCATTAACAAACAAAATGAGTGCTTGAATGTGTTGTTCTTTTAACGGCAGGTAAAGTGTTGTCTATCTTTAGTGTGGTTTCAATAGAATCCTTGTGGTAGCCTTAGTTGAGTATCTTAAACATCCATCTGATTTCCAACCTTTGCTGTTACCAGAATCGATTGTCTTGTTCCATTTACCTTGTGAGTTCTCAGCAGGGTAAATGAATCTCACCATCTGAATTTTTGTTTCAGATGGCCGCTTCTTCAAACATCTTTTGGGATCATGCAGGGCATCTCCATACCAATTCCTTGCACTGGGAGGGTTTTCCCCGTCTTTTATGGGAATCACTTAGTCTATTCTTCTACACCGAGCCTCCCCAGTATGATGGAGTGGAGTATAGAGAGGAGGGTGTTCCCCGGTGCAGAGTCAAGATGACTATTCCTCAGCACCCTTTTCGTTCTCAGTGGCAGCCCATCGAGGTCGATGTGGTTGGTTATCGTCTCGTCGACACCATCGAGACTGCAGCTCTGGAGGCCATCCACATTTTCTGCAACCAGCATCCTATGAAAGTTGCCGGGCATCCTATTGGCTTATTCCCTGTAATAGATTCCAGTGATCCTGAGTGGAATTTTAGGATAGCCCATTATGGTCATATGCTGGGAGATTCTACCGAAGAAACACTCTGTGGCACTATTCATGAATGTCCAGCACCACTATCAGATCCTGCTACGCCGCGGTATGGGTCAGTTGATTGGTATAGCTCAAGGTCCCTATCAAAATGCTGATCGACAGGTCACTCAGATAGTAGAGCTTCAAGCCTTGGTCACGGAGAAGGAGGAGATTATCGCAGCATGTGAGGAGACTATTCTTCACCGGGAGGATCAGATCAATGAGAGTAATGCAATAATCACTCAACACAACACGATCATTGAGTTCCTCAAGGAGCAAATCCACGACCTTATCCTTGAGGTTGATGACGCCCATGCTCACATCGACGAACTCCAGCAGCAGCTAGTACCTCCTGCTGTACCTATAGTACCTGAAGGTGGAGAAGAAGACCTAGAGGAAATCGAGGGAGTTTCTGATCTCGACTCCGAGCATGGAGACCCAGAACCCAATCCTCAGCCAGATCACTCCTCTTCCGGCAGCCAGTCCTCCGTAGGCAACCTCGACAATTTTTAGTCAATCTAAAATCGTCGATCTTTCAGATGTACCTAGTGTAGAATATTGTGACATAGATAGTGAGTAGCCTATCTAGACCTAGAGCCATTTGTTGTAGTATATGTGGCATGTGTACATATAGCTTGACCCGTGCCAGTCGAACCACCCTGATGTACAATGTTAAGAACACCCAGTATCTACGTTGTAACCTAAGCCTTGTGTTCTGCCATCTTGTTCAATATCTTTGCATCTGAAATGAGTTAGTTGAATGGAACATGTGAACTATATATCTGCTAGTAGTGGTATATCTTCTGAAAATGGGAGTAAGGACATGTGGTTAATAATGAACATCTCCTTTGTTTCAGATGGTTGGAGCCACACGTGGAACCCCGGAAGGTTTCCAGCCAGACCAAGCTGGCAGTTCCCAACAACCGCCACCAGCCCCGCCAAATCTGGCAGAAGTCATGGCCCGACAGACGGAACTTCTGAACCAACTAGTGCAGGCTCAGATGGGCCAATTTCATCACCAGTCCCGAGGTCGTGACAAACACCCATCGGCTAATTACAAAGATTTTCTCAGCACCCAGCCCCCACTGTTCCATAAGGCAGACGAGCCCCTCGATGCTAATGCCTAGCTCTGTACTATGGAGTCTAAGTTTGCATTATTGTCTGCGCCATGCTCAGGCGAGAACAAGGCACTCTTTGCAGCTCAACAACTTCGCGGCACTACCCGCATATGGTGGGACCATTATCATGCCATGCAGCCGGCTGGTCATGTTGTCATCTGGGATGAATTCCAGACCGCTTTCAGAGCGCACCACATTCCCAAAGGACTCGTTGAGCGAAAACTCAATGAATTTCTGAATCTAACTCAGGGAACCCGCACCGTCATGCAATATGCACAGTTCTTCAACCACTTGTGCCAGTATGCGGGTTATCATACGGACACTGATGCCCGCAAACGTGATTATTTCCATCGAGGCCTGAATACCAAGCTTAAGGAATGACTAAAGCTGGTAAAGGCCAACACTTTCAATGAGTTGGTCAATATGGCCATCACCCAAGAGGACTGCATCTCAGCCCACCGGGCAGAAAAGAAACGGAAGACACCCATGGGACCCTCAACAGCGCAACTGCCAAGGTATCGGTTGGTCCAGAACACTGCTACCCGAGCCCCGCCTCGAAACAATATACCAGATAGATGGGTAGCTAGGCCACCCCAGCAGGCTCGATTCAATCGACCGTCGACACCACAACCCCAGCAGCAATAGCAGCAAGGCCCGCGGCCGAGCTTTCCGCCTTCCAACCAGGGAAACAACAACTATCATTGTTTCAACTGCGGCAGCCCGTTAGATTTCATTAAGAATTGCCCCCAATCCAGAAGATCTTTCCAAGGGCAGACATCCAACCTGAATAGCAAGGGCAAGGGCAAGAAATAGATGGTACAAGTCCGCCAGGGAAGGGTGAACTTCACGACTCTTTCCGAACTCCCCGAGGGTGCGCCAATAATGACGGGTACTTTCTCTATCAACCATCAACCTGTGATTATACTTTTTGATTCTGGTGCCACCCATAGTTTTGTCAGTTCAAAATGTAGAACAAAAATAGGTTTGGATCTTTATCCTACTAGTAGAGCCTATATGATAGCGACTCCTGGCGGTAAAATTTCATCAAATCAAATCTATAGAAAGGTGCCAATTCAGCTGGGTAGTAATTTGATCAAAATAGATTTACTGTTATTGGACCTAGAAGGAATGGATGTCCTCCTAGGCATGGATTGGATGACTAGGCACAGAGTGTCATTAGATATCTCTTCCCGAGCTATGGAGATAGATTCACCCGAACATGAACCAACTACTCTCTATCTTCCACAACGGGAGTGCAATAACTCTTGTGCCTATGCTATAGAAGGGATCAAGTTAAAGGACATCCCTATTGTCTGCGAATATCCGGGCATCTTTCTAGATGATTTGCCTGGAATGCCCCCGGACCGGGATATTGAATTTGTCATAGAACTACAACCCAGCACAGCCCCCATATCTAAGAGGCCCTATCGTATGCCACCCAATGAGCTGGCAGAGTTAAAAATCCAACTCCAGGACCTCCTTGATAAGGGTTACATTCATCCAAGTGCTTCACCATGGGGTTGTACAGCCCTATTCCTGAAGAAAAAGGATAAAAGCTTAAGGCTATGTGTAGATTATTGTCCCCTCAATGCGGTGACCATCAAAAACAAGTATCCTTTGCCCCGCATTGACATTCTGTTTGACCAGTTAGCCAGAGCCAAAGTATTCTTTAAGATTGATCTTCGTTCCGGCTATCATCAAATCAAGATCAGGCCAAGTGACATTCCAAAAACAGCCTTTTCCACCAGATATGGACTCTACGAATATCTGGTCATGTCGTTTGTCTTACCAATGCTCCAGCATATTTCATGTATCTCATGAACTCTGTCTTCATGCAAGAACTCGACAAATTTGTTGTGGTCTTCATTGATGACATTCTGATCTACTCTAAAAATCCAGAAGATCATAGGAACCATCTCCGTATTGTTCTTCAGAGACTAAGAGACCATCACTTGTACGCCAAATTCTCTAAATGTGAGTTTTGGCTGGATACTGTTATATTTCTGGGTCACACTATTTCCAGTAACGTTATATCCTTTGGTAAAGTACAAGAAGTGATGGATTGGAAACCTCCAACATCAGTCCATCATATCCATAGTTTTCTTGGTCTAGCTGGCTATTATCATCGTTTCATTCCTGACTTCTCAAGAATAGCCAAGCATATGACTGAACTACTAAAGAAAGGCGTTAAATTCTCCTGGGATCAAAAATGCGAAGATGCATTTTACACCCTCAGAGCACATCTCACTACTGCCCCAGTTCTAGCTCAACCGGATGTTTCCAAACCTTTTGACATCTATTGTTATGCTTCGGGAATCGGACTTGGTTGTGTGCTTATGCAGGACAACCGAGTGATTGCTTATGCATCGAGAGCACTCAGGACTCATGAACAGAACTATCCTACTCATGATCTTGAACTCGCAGCTGTCATCCATGCACTTAAGATTTGGAGACATCATCTGATGGGTACAAAGTGCCATATCTATACTGACCACAAAAGCCTCAAGTACATCTTCACGCAAGCAGATCTAAATATGAGGCAAAGACGCTGGCTAGAGCTTATCAAAGACTATGATCTGGAAGTACACTATCATCCAGGCAAGGCCAACGTCGTGGTGGATGCACTTAGTCGCAAGGCACATTGCTCTTGCTTGTCAGTAGAGGCTTTTAATAAAATGCTTTGTTGGGAGATGAGGAAGCTCAATCTTGAGATCATTCCTCAAGACAGCCTGAATCATCTCTTAATTGAAACTACACTTTGGGATAACATTGTTCTGGCACAACAGCGTAGCAAAGGGGTCAGAATCATTAAGCAGAAGTTGGCACAAGGAGAAGGAAAGTACAAATGCTTTCGAATAGATCACGAAGAGGTTCTATGGTTCAACGAACGTGTCGTTGTACCCAAGGACCATAAGCTTCGTAAGCAGATATTGGATGAGGCCCATCTGTCCAAATTCTCTATACACCCTGGCAGTACTAAGATGTACCAGGATCTAAAACAGAACTTTTGGTAGACTCATATGAAATGAGAAATTGCAAAGTATATCTCGGAGTGTGATATTTGTCAAAGAGTTAAGGCCAGTCATCTAAGGACTGCTGGTATTCTTCAACCTCTACCCATTCCCTCTTGGAAGTGGGAAGATATCAGCATGGATTTTATCGTTGGCTTACCCAACACCTCTCTAAGGCATGACTCTATTTGGGTAATCGTTGATCGATTAACCAAGACTACCCATTTCCTTCCCGTGCATACTACGTATAATGCGAAAAAGTATGCCGAGATCTATTTAGATCAAATCATTCATCTTCATGGAGTGCCCAAGACGATCATTTCTGATCGTGGAGCACAATTCATCGCTCGGTTCTGGGAGCAACTTCAATATGCTCTTGGAACTAAGTTAGTCCGAAGCTCCGCATATCATCCTCAGACAGACGGACAAACTGAAAGGGTAAATCAGATTCTGGAGGATATGCTTAGAGCCTGTGTACTTCAGTATGACAAGAATTGGGACAAATGCTTATCATTGGCAGAATTTTCTTACAACAACAACTATCAAACCAGTCTCAAGATGGCTCTGTTTGAAGCATTATACAGTTGCCGATGCCGAACTACTTTGAGTTGGTCACAAACCGGCGAACGTAAAATCTTTGAACCCGACCTTGTCACTGAAGCAGAGGAAAAGGTGAAAACTATTCAAAACAATCTAAAGGCAGCCCAATCTCGATAGAAAAGCTACGCTGACATACGAAGAAGACAATTACAGTTTCAAATTGGAGACTTCGTATATCTTCGAGTATCGCCTACTCGAGGTATTCAACGGTTCGGTGTAAAAGGAAAACTTGCCCCTAGATATGTCGGACCTTTCAAGATTATAGAAATCTGTGGACCCGTAGCTTATTGTCTTCAACTTCCTCCACAATTAGCGGCCATCCATGACATCTTCCATATATCTCAACTTAGGAAATGTGTCAAAATTCCTACCGAGATCATCGATCCCCAAGCCATTGAAATCGAATCTGATCTAACCTATACCGAACATCCAATCAGAGTACTAGACACTAAAGAGAGAAGCACTAGAAGAGAAACCATCAAGATGTTCAAAATTCAGTGGGATGATCATACTGAAGAAGAAGCGACTTGGGAAACGGAATCCTATCTTCAACGAAATTTCCCAGATTTCCTTCAATCCAATTCCTAAATCTAATCGCCCAATTCCATTCTATTCCGGAATCTCGGGATGAGATTCTTTTTAGGGGGAAAGGCTGTGACATTCAGGTATTAGGATTATAAGCACACCAAATTTTAGTAAAGTGTGCATGTTTGATCTTGTGTATGTGTGTTCAAATTTGAATGCAAAACGGAAAAAGGATATTTATGTAATTCTGAAAAATGTAGGTCCTTTAGTGTTAAATGGGTGAGAATGGGAGGTAAAATCCAAATATTTGAGGGTTGTTTTGCAAAATTCAAGAACTTGCTTTTAAATCGCAAATATAGATGAAACTACACATAGGATGCAAGTGTAGTGTAGTTTTTAAATGGGATTTAATTAAAGTTAAAATTTTACCAAGTTTTATGTTAGTTTCAAAACCTTAGCTCTTTTGCAACTGAACCTTAAATCAAAGTTGTAGATCTTGCTAAACCCTACATTTTTTCTTTTGGGCACATTTTCATTTGAGCTATGGTTTGAAAGTTATTTAGGCTTTACAGAGGAGTCCCTGCACTTTCGAGAAATTGCAAATAGATCCCCTTCGTCTACCTCCATCCCCTCTCCTCCTCTGTTTCTGCTTGGGCCCGACCCCGCCGCTCTAAGCCGTGCCACGTGCCACCCCAGCACCCGTGACGCCGCTTCCCGGCCTCGCGTTGGCCTGCTCCTGCCTCTCCACGTCGCGCCGCCGTCGCCCGAGCCGCCACGACTCCTGCCGGCCGCCAGCTCCTGCTCCCGCACGACCACGCCTTCTTCTGGACCCTAAGCACATCCTGGAGCTTCCCACGCATTCCCTCTTGCTTTCACGCGACTGCATTTGCACTGCCATTTCCTCTTCCGACCACCGCACCTCACCGGACCTCCACCGCAGCCTCTGGCCGCCGTCGTCAGCCGCCCACGCCGCCTCCTACCCGCGATCCAATGCTCAGGTAGCACCGCCGCAACTCCCTGCAGCTCACTGACCCATCCAATCCCAATTTTCCGCACCCGAGTGTCGTCCCCCATAGCGCCGGCGAGCTCAAGCTCTACCGCCGCTCGGCCTTACCGTCGACCCGACGCTACACCACCCCTCAGCCCCAGCCAAGGGCACTAGCAGCACTACATCATCCCGCAGAAGCATTCTAGCTACTCCTTCACCGCCCTCCGGCACCCCAGCCATCAGAACACCGAGCCGCCATTGCTGCCGGTGAAACCCGAGCCTCCTCCACGTCGACGACCCCCTTCCGCCCCACCTCCAGCCGCACCAGGTACCGAAATAGCATCCCCACGACTCCACGGTGCTCGTGCACGCTCCATCCCTCCATGTTCGCCGGCCCTTCGTCGGGCACACCGACGCGCCGCCACGGCCGCCGCCATTCCTCACCGTCGACCTTGCTCCGCCGCCTTTCTTCATGCCCACCACCCACCAACATGTGCACCTCGTCCTATAGGTCGTGTAGGACCAGTCTCCCCTCGGCAAAACCCTTGCTGCTGGCGAGAATACGCCGGTCAGACGCCACGGCCGCCGTCTTGACTGGCAAGGACCCCATTGTAATCTAAGTTTTCATAATAGGGTCCCATATGCAAAAACCCGAGGGCCTCTCTGCAAGTTTCTTATTTAGTGTTGTTTGTAAAAGCTGTCAACTTGTAAAATCCATAGAAAATTGTAAAAAAATCCAAAAATAGTCAAATCAATTTTGTTATACTCCTGAAGTTTGACTCTACAACTTTGATTAATAAAGTATGGTTGAAACTCAATGCTTGTTAAGGTATTTTAAAGTCTAGCAAAAGAGTGTTTTGTGTGTAACTTTTGCATGTTAACTTTTTTACCTATGAATTTTGGTGAGTAGCTTGTTTAAGGTATTAGTGATCTTGTATGAAAAAGTCACCTATAATGCTACACTCTAGCTTAAGTTAATTTAAATTATGCAAATCAAGCTTGAAAGAGTTTGATTTTAATTAAGGCTGTTATTAAGGTTTTTATACATAGATCTTTTTACCATGTGATGATCTACAATAGGTTAGTCCATAGTGAATATTTTAGGAATTTACAACACTGTTTTACTTAAGGTTTGTATTTAAACTTAAAATTTGAACTTAATTCAAACACGATAGCATCTATTTTCGTAAAATTATGAAAAATTCATAGGAGGCTTATCCTCTAGGAATAAGCTTATCTACAAAAATTCAAGGCCATAGCCTTTATGAATTTCAAATTAAAAATCAAACTTGTTAACCTAATTCAATTAATTAGGATACCAATAATAAGTTTATATTTAACCTCTTACTTTATGAATGCATGTGTATTACTCTGTTGGATTGCAACTTTATTGTGAACTAAAACTCTTAACTCGAGAACCGTCTAATCAAATCATGGCATATCATGTAGAGTCAACGACACTCGACGACGGAGACTACGAGCTAGTCCCGGAAACTGAGCAAGGGTTTTCTGAAGATCCAGTGAGCGTCGTCGAGACTCTAACTGAAGCTCCGAACCAAAGTTCGGAAATCTTTGACACTCCTGCCCCCCGGCCCCGCTCAAGAAGGCAAGCCCCGATGCATAACCCAGTATTTCAAATTACTACATTATGCAATCTTATACTTATATATTATGTCTTGCATTAAGTCTAGGAGTTGAAATGAAACCCTAAATGCATGAATCCTAGGAACCTATGTATTGTGCTTGAGTCCTTATCGCATAGATGCTCTGCTGATAGGACCGGCAGAAGTCGAGTGATTTTCTATCACTCTCGCGATATAGGAGTTGAATGTTTACTATTCTGCAATTACTATAAGGATGATGGACGGGGTCATGTGCAATATCATGACTTGGAAGGTTACCCCGTCTGTGTTGATAAAAGTTGATAAGGTCGCAGTGTGGGGTAGTGGTGGCTAAGCGTTTGAAAGTACTAGCCACATGCCACGAAATATGGTAAAGCGGTAAGCCTACTAACCAATCGGCTCGAGGAGTGGACATACCTTCCACCACTCGTAATTTGGTTTTTCTCATGCACCGACGTGCGGGAGTACGTTTCGCGCAGCGGACAGGAGTACGGTCATGTAGTCGCGCTACAGACGTATGTCCTGCATGTGACACTCAGGTACTTGGTATTGTCATACAGTAGATTTTAGTATGAAATTGTGTGCAAAATGTGGTGAAGGTGTGTTTAAAAATTTAAATGTTGAGGAAAAAGGGGTGTTTATATAGTTATAAATTAATAAAGGTCCTTTAGTGTTTATATTAATTACAAATCCTTAGCTTTTCTGCAAATAAACCTTAAAACAAAGTTGTAGCTTTTGGTAAACCCTACACTTTTGCTTGTGGGCCCATCCTCATTTGAGCTCTAGTTCCAAAGATACTTAGATATTACAGTGGAGTCCTTGTGTTTCTGGGAAATTACAGTTCAGTCCCCCTTCGTCTACCTTCCCTCTTCCTCCTCTGTTGCTCTGCCCGACGCGCCACCGCCGCTCTTGCCGGCCATGTGCCGTGCACCCACCACCCCAGAGCCGCTCTGAGGCATGCCACGCGTCCTCCCCCGCCTTGCCGCCGCCTTCCCTGCCTCGCGTTGGCCTGCTCCCACCCTCCCCACGTTGCGCCGCCACCGCCCGAGCAGCCACGCGCCCCGCCGGCATTGCCAGCTCCAGCTAGTGTGCGTAGTGCCTCTCTTGGCTTTAAGGCATGCCCAGCAGCTGCTCCCCGACCTGCTTAACATGCGCAAAGACTCCTTCTCCACTGCAACCTTCCCTCCCGAGCTCAGCCTCTCACCGGACTCCCGCCGCCACTCCTGGCCACCGTCGACAATCGCCCACACCGCCTCCGAGCCCCGATCCTGTGCTACCAGAGCACCGCTGTGACCCACTGGTGCTCCTCAGCCCATCCAATTTTGTTTTCCTGCATCCTAGCACCATTCCCCGCAGCGTCGACGAGCTCCAGTTCCGCCGCCCGCTTGGCCTCGCCGTCGACCCGCCGCTACCGAGCCCCTTAACCCCAACCAGGAGCACCAACAGCACCACGTCATCTCCCAGAAGCGATCCCGCTCCTCCTTCACCACCTTCCGACACCCCAGCCTGCAGAACACCGTGCCGCCATCGCCGCCGGTAAAGACCCGAGGCGCCCCATCGTCGATCACCCCCTTCTGCCCCATCTCCGGCCCAATTAGGTATTGCAATAGCATCCCCACACTATCACGATGCTTATGCGCGCCTTGTCCGTCCATGTTCGCCGCCCCCTCGCCGGGAACACGAACACGCTGTCACGGCCGCTGCCATCCATCGTCGCCGGCCATGCTCCGCCATTGCTCCTCGAGCACATCACCCACCATCGTGATCAGCAGCTCCTGTAGGCCGTGTAGCACATATCCCTCCCCACCCAAGACCTCGCCACCGCCGAGAACGCCTCGGACAGACCCGCTGGCTGCCGTCGAGAGCTGTCAAGGGCCCATCTGTAATTTCTTTTCTGATTCTAAGGGCCTTTGTGCATCAACCCGAGGACCTCTTTGCAAGATCATTGTTTAGTGTTAGCTGTCAACTTGTAAAATTCATAGGAATGTGTAAAAAAATCCAAAAATTACCAAACCAGTTTTGTTGGAATATAGAAATACAAATCTATAACTTTTGTTAATACAGTTTGGTTTGAAACTAAAATATTTTTTATTTATTTTAAACTTAAAGTAAAAGGGTATCTTATGCATAACTTTTGCATACAAGCTTATTTTCTTGTGATTTTTGATATGTAGCTTCTTTAAGTCATGAGTAAGCTAGTGTAAAAATTTTATGCTTAGTACTGCTTTGTAGTTTAAGTTCTTTTATATTTTTGCAAATCAAATTTGAAGTGGTTTGAATTTATTTAAGCATATTCCTGAGGCTTTTCTATTTAGATCTTTTAACCATAACCTAATTTGTTGATAATTAGTTCATAATTAAATTTTCAAGAATTTAAAGTTTTGTTTACTCAAGATTTGAATTTAAACTTGAAATTTGAATTCAAATTCAAATACTTTAGTTTCTGTTTACAAAAAAATTGTGAAAAATTCACAATAAACTTATTATTAGAAGTAAGTTTAGCCACCAAAAATTCAAAGTCAGAACCTTTATGGTTTTCAAATTAAAAATCTAACTTTATAACCTAATTCAATTAAATGGGATAATTGGATTAGAATACCCATAATGAGTTTATATTTAACCCTCTTGTTTCATGAGTTTATGATTATTAATTTATTGGATTGCAACTTTATCTTGAAGTGAAATCCTTAAGTTAAGAACTATCTCACTTAAATGTTGCATATCATGTAGAGTCAGCAACGCTCGACGACGGAGACTACGAGCTAGTCCTGGAACAAGACCAAGGATTTTCTGAAGACCCGATAAATGTCACCGAGACTCTAACTGAAGCTCCAAACCAAAATTTGGAAATCCTTGACGTTTCTGCCCCCAACCCCACTCAAGAAGGCAAGCCCCGGTGCATAACCTAGTATTTACTTTACTACAATGTCTTACTTATATAAATATTGTATCTTGCATTAAGTCTAGGAGTTGAAATGGAACCCTAGATGCATAAATCCTAGGAATCCAATGTATTGTGCCTGAGTCCTTATCGCATAGATGCTCTACTAATAGGACCGGTAAAAGTCGGGTGATTTCCTGTCACTCGCGCGATATAGGAGTTGAATATTTACTACTTCGCAAACACTATACGGATCATGGACGGGGTCATGAGCTGTATCATGACTTAAAAGTTTACCCTGTCTGTGTTGATAAAAGTTGATAAGGTCGCAGTGTGTGGTAGTGGTGGCTAAGCGTTTGAAAGTACTAGCCACATGCCGTGAAATATGGTAAAGCGGTAAGCCTAGTAACCAATCGGCCCGAGGAGTGGACATACCTCCCACCACTCGTAATTTTGGTTTTTCTCACACACCGACGTGCGGGAGTACGTTCCGCACAGCGAATAGGAGTACGGTTATGTAGTCGCGCTACAGATGTATGTCCTGCACAATTGGTGTGCGTACGGTCCTACAGTCGATTGTGGTGGCCCTGTTCCACGAGTCGGAATGAAAGGCAAACGGTTGCTTCGGAACTATCGTTGGATGTTCCAAGCGTGTGAGTTAGGTTTGCCTTGCAAGGTTATAAAATTTGATTCAGAATCGTCCATTTCTCGCGGAAGTTGAGACTGCTTATTCCTTCTGCACATAGAGTAAGAACAGTAATCATTATAGAATAATCTGGATGGATGTTAATCCCTATAATGTTTGTCTAGTATAGCTGCTAACCTAGAATGATTAATGAAACTAGAACCTGACAGCTAAAATATGAAAGTTAGTTCATATTCTTTGTTTGTTTTCAGCTAAAATTAAACCCAGAACCATTTCAAGCCTTCATGAGTTTAGTTATGGACAAAGTATACCCTAATCCTGGGTAAGCCTTGCTGAGTATTAGCATACTCATTCTTGCTAGTAAATTTTTCAGGTATGACCTTCGAGAACCCCACGGATAGCTCTGCATGGCCAACTTCTGTTCCGTATGGCTGGTCCGTGGAGTGGGATCCGTCCCCGGCTGGCAGTGACCCTCCTGAGTGACACCAGGCTTTGGGCCGAGCATGGTGTCAACCTTCACGACGTGTGTAGTTGCATGTTTATTCTCTTCCGCTGTGAACCTGGACAAGCTATTTAGCTTGTCACTTTAAACAATGTTTGTATAAGTTTATTTAAAGTTTGAAACAGTTTGTAACAATGTTTAAGCTTCTGTAAATTAAAAGTTGGTGAGCTGTGATGTGATTATGGACTCACCTTCGTGCGAGGTAAACCTGCTTTGATCCTGCTGAACCGTGGTTGCATCGGACGGAGACCCGACAGACCAATGGGTTGTTCCGTTTGAAGTGCAAAGAGTTAGTATCGACTGTATAGCGATAACTAGTACTCTTGAGCTGGAATAATTCACGCGGTTCTGCCACAGCTGGTATCAGAGCTGTAGGTTTATTTTTACAACTGTAGCAGCTCTTAAAAATGTTTTCAGGATAAAAAATTTGTTAAACAAATGAATTTGCAATATACGTTGGATTCGTTAAGATTGGTGCTTAGAACGCAAAGCCCTAGGGATGTATATGGGAAATATCAGGTGGCTGCTATTATGTGTATAGATAGCTCTAACCTGCATCACTACTTTTTGTCAAAACTTAAAAATTATGTACAACTCAACTTTACTTTCTGTAACGACACCTTCGATCGTGAGGTAAGAAGGTAAGGATCCTCAGCTAACTGGGGAGTTAGCCTTCCCATCGGTGATGCGAACCGAATGCTGTTTTTCAAGCAGTGGCCTACTTGAGATGCTGCCAATATATCGACTTAGGTTGGTTATATTGGGAGTATATGGTTCGGTGCAGGGTATGGCGATCGCTGTTCATACCCCCGCATTTTGCGGTACCCCGTGAATACGTTGTTTTAACAACGTATGTTAACGTTGTCCGTACGGCGGTAATGGTACGGATGTTATACTTTTGGGACGCTTTCATGTCGTACATGCATAACTACGATTAAGAGGTTAGGACGGATAGGACTTATCGACTAGCTACTAGAGAGAGACGTATATGTTATGTCACCAAAAATTAACCACGTAAGTTCGAAGATATTCAACAGTTGTTTTTGGTTGTGAGGTCGAATAGTACGTGCATGCATAATTCATCATTAAACAAATGAATGTTTAAATGTATTGTTCTTTAAGAACAGGTAAAGTATTGTCAATCCCTAGTATGGTTCTAATAGGATTCCTGTGGTAGCTTTAGTTGATTACTTTAAGCATCCATCTGATTCTAGCTCTTGCTGTTATCAGAATCGATTGTCTTGTTCCATTTACCTTGTGAGTTCTCAGCAGGGTAAATAAATCTCACCATTTGCATTCTTGTTGCAGATGGCAGCCCCTTGCAACGTCTTCTGGGATTCCGCAGGGCATCTCCACACTAATGCCTTGCACTGGGAGGGTTTTCCTCGTCTTCTCTGGGAATCACTAAGTTTGTTCTTCTACACCGAGCCCCCACAATATGACGGAGTGGAATATCAGGAAGAAGGTGTTCGTCGATGTCGAGTCAGAATGACTATTCCTCAACATCCCTTCCGCTCCCAATGGCAGCCCATCGAAGTCGACGTGGTGGGCTATCGTTTAGTTGACACTATTGAGACAGCAGCTCTTGAAGGCATCTACCTCTTTTGCAACCAGCACCCAATAGATGTTGCAGGACAGCCTATTGGTCTACTCCCTACAATAGATCCCAGCGATCTTGAGTGGAATCTTAGGGTAGCCCCTGATAGTCACAGGTTGGGGGGCTCAATGGAAGAAACGCTTTGAGGTACTATTAGGTTCATGAATGTTCAGGAATGCTGACCGACAAGTCACCCAAATAGAGCAGCTTCAAGCTTTGGTGACAGAGAAGGAGGAAATCATCGCCGCACATGAGGAGAACATTCTTCACCGGGAAGACCAGATCAATGAGAGTGATGCAATGATCACTCAACGCAACACGATCATTGAGTTTCTCCAGGAACAAATCCATGACCTCATCCTTGAGGTTGATGATGCCCATGCTCAAATCAACGAACTCCAGGAGCAGCTTGTACCTCCTGTTGTACCTGTAGCCCCGGAAGGTGGAGAAGAAGACCCGAAGGAAATCGAAGGAGTTTCAAACCTTGATTCCGAGCATGAAGACTCGGAGCCTCATCCTCAGCCAAATCACTCCTCGTCTGGTAGTCAGTCCTCCATAGGCAATCTCGACGATTTTTAGTTTATCGAAATCGTCGATAGTCTAGATGTAATTAATGTAGAAAGATATGACATAGATAGTGAGTAGCCTACCTAGATCTAGAGTCACTTGCTGTAATATTTGTGGCATGTGTACTTGTAAAATGACTTGTAGTAATCAAATCGCCCTGATGTAAGATGTAAGGACCACCAGTGTTTGCGTAGTAATCTAAACCTCGTGTTTTACCCTCTTACTCAATATCTTTGCATCCGAAATGAGTTGATTGAACGGAGCATATTACATATCTTTTTGGCAACTGCATATCATCTGAAGTTAGGTGTAAGAATATGTTGATAATAATGGACATCTCCTTTGTTTCAGATGGTTGGAGCTACTCGCGGAACTCCAGAAGGTTTTTGGCCCGATCAAGCTAGCGGTTCCCAGCAACCGCCACCAGCCCCGCCAAATCTGGCCGAGGTCATGGCCCGAAAAACTGAACTCCTCAACCAGCTTGTGTACGCTCAAATGGGCCAATTTCATCACCAGTCCCGAGGTCGTGATGAACCCCCATCGGCCAGTTATCAAGACTTTCTCAGTACCCAGCCTCCACTGTTCCATAAGGCGGACGAGCCCCTTGACGCTGACGCTTGGCTCTGCACCATCGAGTCCAAGTTCGCCTTATTGTCTGCCCCATGTTCAGATGAGAACAAGGCACTCTTTGCAGCCCAACAACACCGTGGCACTGCCCGCATATGGTGGGATCATTATCATGCCATGCAGCCTGCCGGTCATGTCGTCACCTGGGATGAATTTCGGACCACTTTTCGAGCGCGCCACATCCCCGAAGGACTCATTGAGCGAAAGCTCAATGAATTTATGAACCTGACTCAAGGAACCCACACCGTCATGCAATATGCACAGGTCTTCAACCACTTGTGCCAGTACGCGGGATACCATGCGGACAATGATGCCCGCAAACGAGATCATTTTCGCCGAGGCCTGCACACCAAACTTAAAGAACGACTGAATTTGGTAAGGGCCGATAATTTCAATGAATTGGTCAATATGGCCATCACTCAAGAAGACTGCATCTCAGCCCACAAAGAAGAAAAGAAAAGGAAGACACCCACAGGGCCTTCAGCTACACAACCGTCAAGGTATCGGTTGGTTCAGAACGCTGCTACCCGAGCACCGCCTCGAAGCAATCTGCCAGGCAGATGGGTAGCCAGACCACCCCAACAGGCTCGATTCAATCGACCACCGACACCCCAACCTCAGCTGCAACAACAGCAAGGTCCGCGGCCGAGCTTTCCGCCAGTCAACCAAGGAAACAACAACTATCGTTGTTTCAACTACGGCAGCCCGTCCCACTTCATCAAGGATTGCCCTCAACCTAGAAGATCCTTCCAAGGGCAAACATCCAACCCAATCAGCAAGGGCAAGGGCAAGAAGCAAGTGGTCCAGGTCCGCCAGGGAAGGGTGAACCTCACCACTCTCTCCGAACTCCCCGAGGGGACACCAATAATGATGGGTACTTTCTCTATCAACCACCAACCCGTCATTGTTTTTTTGACTCTGGTGCCACCCATAGTTTTATCAGTGCAAAATGTGGGACTAAAATAGGCTTGGATATCTATCCTACTAATGGGGCCTATAGGATAACAACTCCTGGCGGAAAAATCTCCTCTAATCAAATCTGTAGGAAGGTACCAATTCAGCTGGGTAGCCATTTGATAAAAACGGACTTACTCCTACTAGACCTAGAAGGAATGGACGTTCTCTTAGGTATGGATTGGATGACCTAGCACCAAGTGTCATTAGATATCTCCTCCCGAACCGTGGAGATAGATTCACTTGAGCACGAACCTACTATTCTTTATCTTCCACAACGGGAGTACATCAATTCTTGCACCTATGCTGCAACAGGGATCAAGATAAAGGATATCCCTATCATTTGTGAATACCCAGATGTCTTTCCAGACGATTTGCCTGGAATGCCCCCGGACCGAGATATTGAATTTATCATAGAACTCCAACCTAGCACTGCCCCCATCTCTAAGAGACCCTATCGTATGCCACCCAATGAGCTGGCCGAGTTAAAAATCTAACTCCAAGACCTCCTTGATAAGGGTTTTATTCGTCCAAGTGCTTCACCATGGGATTGTCCAGCTCTATTCGTGAAGAAGAAAGACAATAGCTTAAGGCTATGTGTAGACTATCGCCCCCTCAATGCGGTGACTATCAAAAACAAGTATCCTCTACCCCGCATTGACATTCTCTTCGATCAGTTAGCCGGAGCCAAAGTATTCTCAAAAATTGATCTTCGTTCCGGTTATCATCAAATCAAGATCAGGCCGAGTGACATTCCAAAAACAGCCTTTTCTACCAGATATGGACTCTACGAATATCTGGTCATGTCATTTGGTCTTACCAATGCTCCAGCATATTTCATGTATCTCATGAATTCTGTCTTCATGCAAGAACTCGACAAATTTGTTGTGTTCTTCATCGATGACATTCTGATCTACTCTAAAAATCCAGAAGATCATGCAAAACATCTTCATGTTATTCTTCAGCGATTAAGAGACCACCACTTATACGCCAAATTCTCCAAATGCGAGTTCTGGTTGGACACGATGAAGTTTCTGGGCCATACTATCTCCAGTAACGGTATATCCGTTGACGCCAGTAAAGTACAAGAAATGATGGATTGGAAACCTCCAACATCAGTCCATCAGATTCGTAGTTTTCTTGGTCTAGCTGGCTATTATCATCATTTCATTCTTGACTTCTCCAGAATGGCCAAACCTATGACCGAACTATTAAAGAAAGGTGTTAAATTCTCCTGGGATCAAAAATGCGAAGATGCATTCCACACTCTCCGAGACCATCTTATGACCACCCCAGTCCTAGCTCAACCAGATGTGTCAAAACCTTTCAACATCTATTGTGATGCTTCAGGAATCGGCCTTGGTTGTGTGCTTATGCAAGACAACCGAGTAATTGCATATGCATCACGAGCACTCGCAGCTGTCATCCATGCACTTAAGATCTGGAGACATCATCTGATGGGTACGAAGTGCCATATCTATACTGACCACAAAAGCCTGAAATTCATCTTCACGCAAGTAGATCTGAATATGAGGCAAAGATGCTAGTTAGAGCTGATCAAAGACTATGATTTGGAAGTACACTATCATCCAGGCAAGGCCAACATCATCGCAGATGCACTTAGTCGCAAGGCACATTGTTCTTGCTTATCTGTAGAAGCTTTCAACGAGACTCTTTGTTGGGAAATGAAAAAGCTTAATCTAGAAATCATTCCCCAAGGTGACTTGAACCATCTCTCAGTTGAAGCCACGCTTAGGGATAGCATTGTTCTAGCACAACAGCGCAATAAAGGGGTCAGAATCATTAAACAGAAGATAACACAGGGAGAAGGTGTCACACCCGATTTATAAGAACATAAATCGAGCAATCATATATGCGCCAGGATCAAGTCACGCATATATACAACAGATTATCAAGATATCACAACACATGTCACGAATAAAAATGTATAAATTATAAAATGAATATCTTTATTACAACTGAATCAAGAATCAGTTCAAGGAATGCGGAAGCGTAAAATGAATACATGAAGAGTGGGGCGCCACAGGGATGTCGACTAGGAGACAAACGCCTAGAAGTCGTCGAAGCCGCTGACGTAGTCCTCCACGTTGCCGGGCACTGAGCAGCAGTCGAAGATATCCGAAATAGAGCAGAAGAGTAGAGAGGCAAGTGTGAGTACAAACTAGTACTCAACAAGTATAACACAAACTATGAGGCTCTAGGCTAGCTGACTCAACTGCATTAGCTTTTAGTCTTGGCAATTTTATTAAAACTATTTACTATAAGTGGATGATTTACCATAAACCCAAATTGCATAAGAAATTAATCAATATTAATTAGGAACTACTGAGAACTATCCAAACCAAAACCACCCGGGGAATCTTCCTAATCAAAGGTTGATAACCCCACTAATCAGACGGAGGATCTAGGCCGCTCATGACTGTGAGCACAGCTGATATATCAGTTTTACACTCTCGAGAGGTTGCACAACTTTACCCACAAGTCGTGAGCTACGCTAGTTGTTCATCACACTTCCTTAGGTGGGATGGCTAGCAAGCACACTACGAGACCGTTACAAAGGATCACGTTGGTAAGGTGTAACCGCTAAGGTTTCTGGATCAGCAACGATGGGGCCCACCTCCGGGGGTACAAGACACACAGCACAGACCAAGCCGGAGGAGCAGGGACCATTGAAGCCTACCACCCCTCTTGCCCACGCAGGTAAGTTACTCCCGAACCAACACAACCTAATTAGTAAGTCAAGACCGTCCCATTCCAGTCTTGTGGTTGCGCGGTTGTCCCAGGTTGTCGCTCTATGAACCGGTCCTTATGGAGAGTGGCCAGCCAAGCACTAAGCACCATGCTGGCCCCCTAAACCATGTTTCTAACAAAAACATATTTTAAGGAGACGTGAGCCGCTCAAGCACACAGCACAGAGGGTCACTCTCAGGATTAAGTTGCATAAGACCATTAATCAAATTAATTAACAAGGACCAGGCGTGTTATAGCGCAGCAACCTAGCACAACTAACCAAAATGCAACCCAAAGGATATATATATATAGGATATAAAGTGGCTAGGAAATCCTTATAGGCATACAGTATTAAAATGCAGTATGAAATTGTATTTAAGAGTGATAGGAGGTTCATGTTATACTTGCCTTCCTCAAAGTTCTCCTGCTGCTCAAAAGCTTCAGAAGATGGTGGCTCCTGGTACTCGTCCAAAGGCTCCGCGTCTACTCACGATCATCAAGCATGGTCCACACATACACACATGCACAGACAATAGCAAACTATAAGAAAACAATACACCAATACAATAGAACAGCATACAAAACCAGTCTAAAGCTATTCTACGCATTACAACGATCGCGTGGACATAAAGAACACCTAAAACGGAGCTAAGACGCGAAAACTACGCTTGAAACAAGATCCAGGGACCTATCTGCGAGAAAAATTGGACTACAGGGGGGTTCTGGACAAAAACCAGGGACCTAAACGTAAATAAAGGGTAGACACAGGGGCTAGCACGTGAAAACCTGGGGCTTGGACGGCGGGCGCTAGAACTGGAAAGCTCAGGGGTCTAAACGAGTAAAATTGGACTAAAACGTAAATACTTTTGAACTAAAGAGTACTGCGGGTTGATTTCTCTAAAAGACAGGGGCTCTTCAGCAAAAGGAACGGCTGAAGAGGTATCTCCAAATCTGGGCCTTTGGATCACCATCTAACGACTCAGATTAGATCTATTACGCGAAAGGGTACGCGCGGTTCTCACCCGTTGGATCTCGATCCCACGCCCCGGACTCTCTCTACTCTTGATCCAATCACGACCGCTGGATTTCAAACCGACCGCTCAGATTTAAAATAGAGCCGAACCGGTACCTCCTAATCAGGATCGTTGGATCGCGATCCGGCGGCTCTAATCTATCACGGCTCGATCTAATCCTGTCCGTTAGCCTCGGATCCTACGGCTTGGGGCTTCGGGGCGCTCGGGGCAGCGGCGCTGGTCGCCGGTGACCAGTTCCGCGGCGGCGCGCGGCTCGGGCTCGCCGGAGCTCGGCGTTCCCGCCGCTCCGGGGTCAAATCTTCACGACTTCAAGCCGGGAAGCATCACCGCGGCTTAGGGGGTTGACCTAGGGCTACAGCTGAGCCTAAAGGGGCTCGGGTTTCGCACTCCACAGTTCGGGGTGGAGGACATCGCCGGCGAGCAATGTTCCAGGGGCTAGGGCGGGTCCTAGGCCACAACATCTGGCGCATAATCTTCAGGAAGGGAGTGTGATGCTCACCAGGGGTTGTGGGGACCTGAGCTGCGATGGAAGGAGGAGGACGACGGCGGCCGGCGGCGAAGGGGCTCGGGCTCTCGCGGAGGAAGGTGATGCCGAGGTGGCCGGGCCTTCTGGATTGCGGGGATCGATCCGGGAAGCTCCTGCGGAGACGACCAGAGGGTTAAAGGAGCTCGCGGTTCACCGGCGGCAAAGAATTGCGGCGGCGGCCGTGCTCACCGGTGGCGGCCTTTGGGAGAAAATTCGGACCGAGGAACGGGCCGAGGTCGCGGGTGAGGGCGCTGGAGCTCCTGGGTGGTGGGGCGATGCTGATGCGCAAGCTCTTACAGGCCGTGGCGCGGTGGAGCGGCGTGCCCACGGTGGCACAGAGGAGGTGCGGCGGCGGAGCGACACGGAGGGAGGTCCTAGGGTTCGGGAGCGCCACCAAGGTAGGGATGGGAACGCAGGGGGGCTCGGGGTCGTCAGATAAAGCCCGGCCGGGGGTCTCGTCGCGCGGGCCCAGGGGAGAGGAGCTCGCCGGAGGTTTCGGGGGGGGGCCGTTGCACGCCGGGGAGGAAGAAAGAATGGGGGAAAGAGTGTTGACGCGCGGGGCCGCGTTGCCAGAGAGAGAAAGGAGGGAGAGCGGGCCGTGGGCGGGGAGAGAGGTGGCGCCGACATGCGGGCCCGGGGTGGCAGCGAGGGAGAGAGGAGAGCGCGTGGGGTGGCCATGCTGAGGGGAAAAATGGGCCGGGGCGTGGCCCATGCGGAAGGAAGAGGGGAGAGGGGGATAGAAAGCTAGGCCGGGCCAAGGAGGAGGTTTGGGCTGCCTTCTTTTATTCTTTCTCCTTTCCTTTTCTTTTTCTACACTCTAACCATTCAAACAAATCTAGTTGAATTCGAATAAATTTGAATTCAAACTCTATACACTCCACACCAATAAAACCAATGCTCCAGCATGAATGCACAAACAAGTTGATCCTATCATAAATTTTAGTTACTTGCGTTATAAGATTACTTTAAATGCAAGATAAATTAGAGAAAACCCTGGAAATTTTATTCAAGCCCAAATAAATTCCTTAAAATTTGGGAAAATTACATTAGGGTGTTACAGAAGGAAAGTATAAGTGCTTTCGAGTAGATCATGAAGGAGTTTTATGGTTCAACGAACGTATTGTTGTACCTAAGGACCATAAACTCCATAAACAGATATTGGACGAGGCCCACCTATCCAAATTCTCTATGCACCCTGGTAGTACCAAGATGTACCAGGATCTGAAACAGAACTTTTGGTGGACCCGTATGAAACGAGAAATTGCCAATTATGTCTCAGAATGTGATATCTGCCAAAGAGTCAAAGCCAGTCATCTAAGAGCTGCTGGTATTCTTCAACCTCTATCTATTCCCTCCTGGAAGTGGGAGGATATCAGTATGGATTTTATTGTTGGCCTACCCAACACTTCTCTAAGGCATGACTCCATTTGGGTAATTGCTTTGGCAGAACCAACCTGAATTATACCGGCTCAAGTACGCGAGTCCACTCCCGAGGGCTCCAATGTGCTTCAAACGGTATAATACCTTGGCCTGTCGGGTAACGTCCCGATAAACCACCGATACACAGGATCAAATAAGGTTACCTCACACGAAGGTGAGTCCAGAGATACAGTCACCATCATATTTTACATCACAGGGAATTACATTATAAGAGTTTCCAAAAGTAGTACGAAGTTTCAACTCAGAGAGATTATTACAAACTGTTAAAGTTAAGGTTCTTAGCAGTGGAAAACATATGCGATGAGTCCTAACACGTCGTCAAGACGGATGCCATGCTAAGCCCAGGCACGACATCACTCGGTATCACCAATGTTGGTCGGGGACGGATCCCATTCCACGGACCAACCTTCTGGAAGAGCACAGGGCCAAGGCAAGGGAAGAGAAGGGTCTTCAAAGACTTTACCTGAAAACATGTAACATAGCAAGACTGAGTATACTAATACTCAGCAAGGCTTACCCGGTTATGGTATATTTAGCCATGTAACTAGACTTATGAAGGCTTATAATGGTTCTGGATTTAGTTTCAGCTGAAAAGCAACTAAGAGTGGATCCTTAATTTCAACTTTTAGCTTTCAGATTCTAGTTGATTATCCATTCTAGGTAAGCACCTGTAACTACTCAAGCATGGTAAAATCTTTGATCAAGCATCATCTTTGATAATCATAAGATTGCTCTTATTACTCAATGTGGTAAAGGGGATAAGCAGTCTCATTCATCGCGAGAGGCGGACGATTCCTGAATCGAAATTCAACCTTAAAAGGTAAACCTAACTCACACGCTTGGAACATCCAAAGGGGCGTTCCGAAGCAACCGTTTGCCTTTCATTCCGACTCGTGGATCAGAGCCACCACAAGCTACTGTAGGACCATACGCACTTCCAAAGTGCAGGACGTACGTCTATAGCGCGACTCCAAAACCCGTACTCCTGGTTGCCCTTGCAACACGTATTCCCACACGTCGAACATAAGTAACCAGAAGAAGCAAGACGAGTGGTGGGAGGTATGTCCACTCCTCGGGCCAATTGGCTACTAGGCTTACCGCTTACCATATTTCGCGGCATATGCTTAGTACTTTCAAATGCTTAACCCGCACTACCACACGCTGCGACCTTATCAAGTTCAACAACACAGACGGGGTATCATCACAACCATGATACCTTATAAAACTCCCGTCCGTCATCCTTATAGTGATAACAAGAATGTAAATATTACAACTCCTATATCGCGCGAGTGACAGGCAATCACCCGACTTCTACCGGTCCTATTAGCATAGCAGCTAGTCGGACTCAAGTGCTACTACTCAATACATTGGTTCCTAGGGAAATGCAACTAGGGTTTCAAGCAATTTCCTAAGAACTTAATGCATAGAATACGTAAATAGATATAGATTGCAGTGTAATTAAAATAGTGGGTTATGTCCGGGGCTTGCCTTTACTGGTGGGACTGAAGTCAGAAATGTCAATATCTTCCGAACTTTGGTTCGGGGCTTTAGTTAATCCCTTGGTGACGTTCACTTGATCTTCAGGAACATCCTCTGCAGACTCCTAGGAGATCTTGTAGGTACCGTCTATGGAAGTAGTTGTATCTACATGTAATACAACATTACATTCAAATGTGCACACAAAACTATTTTACTTCACAACAAAGTTGCAATTCAACATTCATTTAACAGGCTACTCACATAACAATCAAAAAGATCTGAAACTAAACTTAGGTAAAGCTTTACGGAGACAACTAATTAGAATCAGCTACTTGTTGAGGGTTACAACAGAGCTGATTGGAAACAACGAGGGTTTAGCCGATAGATATGCTTTGGTCGTGCCTAATAGAGGCGTGTCTACTGTGCGATCTTACTGATTGAGGGTTGTGTACTTTGGTCTGGGTAGTCGATTGACAGGTGCACCAGTTTCCTGATTGATCGATGAAAACACCGATCACTTTAGCAGAGGGATAATTCCTAAAACAGTTGTGTCTTGACTGAGATGTGCTTAAGTGTTATCCTAGGTAACTAGGTGTGGTTGTATCGGCTCGATTACGTCAGCACAACAATTGAGTGACGTACAGCCGATTGGAGTGTGGTTGAGGATATGTGACCGATAGATATATAGCCGATCTTTCAGTCGATAAATCAGCTGATGGAAGTGTGTGGATAAGGATGGGAAAACTAAGAATTGATCGGCCATATTAGATTGATATGAAAGACAACTAGAATCGTCTTGGATCGGCCGATAGCAAGAATCTTAAGGTCGTGCGTGCATCTTTGATGCATCTTGTATGTGCAGCCGATGTAGGACAGAACAAAAGAATTGTATCGGCAGTAGCCGATATCAGAAAGATAACAACCGTATCAGCTAACCAGCTGAGGGTAGAAGCATATCAAAAGAAATGCATCGGCTGACAGCTGTTACACAGAAATATCATAGACTCAAAGAAAACGGATGCTTAGCGGCTGAGCTGATAGCCGATGCTGAAGCATAGCTGCCGAGATGTATTAGGTGAGCAGCAGATACACACAAACTAACAGGGATCCTTTTACGAAAAGGATTTTAAGGAAACGGCAATCAAGATAGGGATAAAGTCTTGATGGTAGGGATAAGAGCACTCATATGAAAGGATTAACTAAACATCACACATCTCTATTTAAGACATATATTCTATGACTTACTTTTCAGCTATAACACAAGCATACAATATAAAGCACAATAAAACATCCATTCCCTAACATTTAATCTAGATCACAAATCAAGATTTTCAATTCAAGAGCACAACATAAAACTTGTAGATTTTAACCTAAGGACTTAAACAAAACTGGTTTTGTAGTTTTATGAACTCCTTACGAAAATCTATAAAATGTAGAAGCTCATTGATTTGAAATAAAGAAAGTTCTGGAAATCTTACAGAAAACACCCTAGAACTTTCTAAATCAAAGCATTTAAGTCCCTGGTCAGGGAAAACAGATAACAGGAAGATAACGACGAGATTCCGGCAAAGGAAACGCCAGCATTAGGAAGATTCAGTGAATCAGGGCAAACCTACCACCGCCGCCGGTCTTGCGTTGCACGTCAAACCCGCGTCGCGTTGCTCCTGTCTCAACCTCCGCATGGGTGAAGGGAGCTCGTCGTGCCTGGCTGCACTGCATCTCCTCCAAGCTCGTCACGCCCGACCACTGTCTTTGCTTCGCGGCTTCTCTTTCTGATTCGCCACGCCATACTCACACCTCCGCCTTCGCGAGGACCATGGTCTGCTTGCATTAGGGCCGTGCCTTTCGTTGCCCTCTCCTCGACGGCCTCCGACCAATGCGTTGTACATCACTGCAGTTGGCATCACTTCTCCCGCGGCCAGCATTTCGTCGAACACCTTAACTGCATCTTCGATACTGCCACTCCTGCACCACCAGAGATCACCGTGGCGTAGTCAGGGTCGACGCCACCGCGTTCCCGCATCTCACGCAGAAGCCCTGCTACGCGCCGCCGGTCCTTGCGTAGGAGCTCGGCGTCGCTTGCTTCGGCCTTGCCGCATCGCTCCCGCGCACGCCCGAACCGCGTGCGCCTCAGCTCCGCGTCTGCCGCGCCACCACGCGCTTGCGCCACTCACTCCAGCGCCTGCCGCGCGCGCTAAGCTCGCGCGCCGATGCTTCGACTCCGGCCACCCAGCGCCAGCCACTGCCTCTGCCCGCGCGCGCGCCTGCTCGCTCCACGCGATACTGCTCGCGCCACCTGGGGCCGCGCTGCCCAACGCCAGCGCTCCAGCTCCTGCCCGCGCTGCTCACTTCCACGCGCCTATGCCGCCGGCCGTGCACTCCGCTTGCTCACCACCGGTTCCGCAGCCCGAACCGCTGCACTGCGCCACACGCTTGGCTGCCAGTCCGCCTGCCGTGCGTGCTCGTCCTTGCCGAGCCGCGCCGTTCCTCTTCCACCTGGGCCGCAGCTCTCCAGCGCTTGCTGCAGCCGCCGCCCCGCTCGGCGCGCCTCGCACGCCGGGCCGCCGCCCTGCGCTCCGCTCGAGCCGCGGCCGTGCGCCTGGACCCGCCCGCCTGAGCCGAGCCTGGCCGCGCCCGCTCCAGCGCACCCCGTTCTGGCGCCACTCGCCCAGCCACCGCCAGCTCACGCGCCCGCGAGCCGCTCTGCGCTCCGCGCGCCGCCGGCCCGCGCCACGCCTGGAGCCGCCTGCCGCTCGAGCCCCGCCTGGGCCGCGCTGCCGGGCGCCTGCCGCCGGCCGAGCCGCAGTGCAGCCGCATGAGCCCGGCCCGCATCGCTCTGTACCAGTGGAGGGAAGAGAGAGGGAGGGTAAAAGAGGGATTTTGCTAGAGCTGCTGCCGGTTGGGGGAAAGAAAAAGAAGGGAGATGCCAGGATAAGGAAGAAGAGAGAAGAAGGACAGATGAAATTCCCCAAGGGCTTATACGTAATTTCAGAAAACTGTAGGGACTTGTTTGTAAAGCAAAATTTCCCATTGATTTAAAACCCGAATGAAGAAATGCCCAAAACGAAAGTTGGAGAGTTTTTCAAACTCTACAACATTGCTTTAGGGCTCAAGTTCAAAAACTCAAAACTTATTTTTTTACACGTGAAATTTTGAACAAAAGTTGGATTTGAATTGCTTTTGTCCTAAAGAATGTAACTTCATAAAATTCAGGACCTAACTGCAAGCATTTATGACACGTTATGATGACGGGATAGACTCGTCATAATGATTGGATAGACATGTCATGATGACTTGCACCTTTTACACTTTAGTCCTGGGTAACTTTGAAAGTTACTTTTGTAAATCAAATACTTGCATAAAAGGACTTGTACTTTTATAAAATCCCATAAACACCCTTATTTTCACAACTTTACCCAAAATTTTTACACACTTCAACACGCACATTTCAAATGAAACTTTTGGATAAATATATATTTTTACAAGGGATAAAATAAGAAAATCATGTTTGCAAAAACCACCCTTCATATATTTTAAAGATGCCCCTTATCCAAATACATTTGCAAAAACAACCCTAGGTTTTTCTGTAATTACAAAAATACCCTTTTTACTTGCACTTTAAATTTTCAAAAGCTTCACACAAACACACATGAGCTTTATACTAACAAACACATAGTTCACACTAACAAAATATATTTCTAGCATTGCAAGTACATGAACTGTCACAATTGTTGATCGATTGACCAAGACTGCACATTTCCTTCCCGTGCATACTACATATAATGCCAAAAAGTATGCCGAGATCTATTTAGATCAAATCGTTCATCTTCATGGAGTACCGAAGACGATAATTTCTGATCGTGGAGCACAATTCGTTGCTCGGTTCTGGGAGCAACTTCAATATGCTCTTGGAACTAGGTTAATCCGAAGCACAGCATATCACCCTCAGACAGACGGACAAACTAAAAGGGTAAATCAGATTTTGGAAGATATGCTTAGAGCCTGTGTCCTTCAATATGACAAGAACTGGGACAAATGTTTGTCGCTGGCAGAATTCTCCTACAACAATAGTTATCAGACAAGCATTAAGATGGCTCCGTTTGAAGCATTGTACGGTCGCCGATGCCGAACTCCTTTGAGTTGGTCACAAACCGGTGAACGTAAGATCTTTGGACCCGACCTGGTCGTTGAAGCAGAGGATAAGGTGAAAACTATACAGACTAATCTAAAAGCAGCCCAATCTCAACAGAAGAGTTACGTGGACATTCGAAGAAGACCGATACAGTTCCAAATCGGAAACCTCGTCTATCTTCGAGTATCTCCTACCCGAGGTGTTCAAAGGTTCGGCGTAAAAGGGAAACTTGCTCCTCGATACATCGGACCCTTTGAAATTCTCGAAATCTGTGGACCCGTAGCTTACCGTCTTCAACTTCCTCCTCAACTAGCGGCCATCCATGACATCTTCCATGAATCTCAACTTAGGAAGTGTGTCAAAGTTCCTACTGAGGTCATCGATTCCCAAACCATCAAAATCGAGCCTAATCTAACCTATACCGAACATCCAATTAGAGTATTAGACACCAAAGAAAGAAGCACTAGAAGAGAAACCATCAGGATATTCAAGATTCAGTGGAACCATCATACAGAAGAAGAAGCAACATGGGAAACCGAATCTTATCTTCAACATAATTTCCCAGACTTCCTTCAAGCCAACCTCCAAACTTAATCGTCCAATTCCATCTTGTTCCGGAATCTCGAAACGAGATTCTTTTTAGGGGGAGAGGTTGTGACACTCAGGTACTTGGTATTGTCATACACTAGATTTTAGTATGAAATTGTGTGCAAAATGTGGTGAAGGTGTGTTTAAAAATTTAAATGTTAAGGAAAAAGGGGTGTTTATATAGTTATAAATTAATAAAGGTCCTTTAGTGTTAAATGGGTGAGAATGGGAAGTGGATCCAAATACATGAAGGTTATTTTTCAAAAGTCAAGAACTTGCTTTTAAATCATGAAAATAGGTGAAACTACACATAGGATGTAAGTGTAGTGTAGTTTTTAAATAGGATTTATATAAGTTTAGAAACTTCGCTAAGTTTTATATTAATTACAAATCCTTAGGTTTTTTGCAAATGAACCTTAAACCAAAGTTGTAGCTTTTGGTAAACCCTATACTTTTGCTTTTGGGCCCATCCTCATTTGAGCTCTGGTTTGAAAGATACTTAGACATTATAGTGAAGTCCTTATGTTTCTACGAAATTACAGTTCAGTCCCCCTTTGTCGACCTTCCCTCTTCCTCCTCTATCCCTCTTCCCTCTTGCATGCCACGCGTCCTCTCCCGCCTTGCCGCCGTCTTCCCAGCCTCGCGTTGGCCTGCTCCCACCCTCCCCACGTTGCGCCGCCGCCGCCCAAGCAGCCACGCGCCCCGCCGGCGTTGCCAGCAACAGCTAGCATGCGTAGTGCCTCTCTTGGCTTTAAGGCACGCCCAGCAGCTGCTCCCCGACCTGCTTAACATGCGCAAAGACTCCTTCTCAACTGCAACCTTCCCTCCCGAGCTCAGCCTCTCACCGGACTCCCGCTGCCACTCCTGGCCACCGTCGACAGCCGCCCACACCGCCTCCGAGCCCCGATCCTGTGCTACCAGAGCACCGCTGTGACCCACTGGTGCTCCTCAGCCCATCCAATTTTGTTTTCCCGCATCCTAGTGTGGCAGAACCAACCTGAATTATACTGGCTCAAGTACGCGAGTCCACTCCAGAGGGCTCCAACATACTTCAAACGGTATAATTCCTTAGCCTGTCGGGTAGCGTCCCGATAAACCACCGTTACAGGATCAAATAAGGTTACCTCACACGAAGGTGAGTCCAGAGATACAGTCACCATCATATTTTACATCTCCGAGAATTACATTACAAGGGTTTCCAAAAGTAGTACGAAGTTCCAAATTTAGTAAAATTATTACAAACTGTTTAAGCTATGGTTTTTGGCAGCGGAAAACATACTCGATGAATTACAGCACGTCGTCAAGACGGATGTCATGCTAAGCCCGGGCACGACATCACTCGGTATCATCAGTGTTGGCTGGGGACCGATCCCATTCCACGGACCAACCATCTAGAAGATCACAGGGCCAAGATAGGGGAAGAATAGGGTCTTTAGGGACTTTACCTGAAAAACATATAACTAGCAAGACTGACTATACTAATACTCAGCAAGGCTTACCCGTCTCATGGTATACTTAGCCATGTAACTAGACTTATGAAGGCTTATAATGGTTCTGGGTTTAGTTTCAGCTGAAAAGCAACAAGAGTAGATCCTTAATTTCAACTTTTAGCTTTCAGGTTCTAGTTGATTATCCATTCTAGGTAAGCACCTGTAACTACTCAAGGATGGTAAAATCTTTAACCAAACATCATCTTTGATAATCATAACATTGCTCTTGTTACTCTATGTGGTAAAGGGATCAAGCAGTCTCAATCTCCGCGAGAAACGGACGATTCCTGAATCGAATTTCAGCCTTGCAAGGGTAAACCTAACTCACACGCTTGGAACATCCAATGATTGTTCCGAAGCAACCGTTTGCCTTTCATTCTGACTCGTGGATCAGAGCCACCACAAGTGACTGTAGGACCATACGCACTTCCAAAGTGCAGGATGTACGCCTGTAGCGTGACTACATGTCCGTACTCCTGGTTGCCCTCGCAACACGTATTCCCACACGTCGAATCAAGTAACCAGAAGAAGCAAAATACGAGTGGTGGGAGGTATGTCCACTCCTCGGGCCGATTGTTCACTAGGCTTACCGCTTACCATATTTCACGGCATGTGGCTAGTACTTTCAAACACTTAACCCTCACTACCACACACTGCGACTTTATCAAGTTCAACAACACAGACGGGGCATCACCTCATTCATGATACCTCACATACATCCCGTCCGTCATCCTTACAGTGACTGCAGTAATGTAAACATTACAACTCCTATAAAACTCGCGAGTGACAGGCAATCACTCGACTTCTACGGGTCCTATTAGCATAGCAGCTAGTCGGACTCAAGATCTAGTGTTCGGTACATCGGTTCCTGGAATTATGCAACTAGGGTTCCAAGGAATTCCTAAGAACTTAATGCATGGAATTACATAAGTAGATATGGATTGCAGTGTAATTAAAATAGTGGGTTATGTCCGGGGCTTGCCTTTACTGGTGGGGCTGGAGTCAGGGATGTTAGTATTATTATCTTCCGAACTTGGTTCGGGGCTTCAGATAACCCCTTGGTGACGTTCACTTGGTCTTCAGAAAAATCCTCCGCAGACTCCTAGGAGGTCTCGTAGGTACCGTCTACGGAAGTAGTCATATCTACATGCAATGCAACATTACATTCAAAGTGTGCACATAAAACTATCTTAATTCACGATAAAGTTGCAATTCAACACTCATTTAACATATTACTCATATAACAACCCAAAAAGATCTAAAACTAAACTTAGATAGAGCTTTAGAGGGACAACTAATTAGAATCGGCTATCTGTTGAAGACTACAGCAGTGTCGATTGGAAACAACAGGGGTTCAGTCGATAGATTTGATAAAGAAGGGAGTTCTCTATACAGTTTTAGGAGATCTGCTGATTTCTATTCAGAAGAGAAATCGGCATGAGTAGTTTCTATATATGAGCAGAAGAGATTAACCGGTTTGGTTTCACCAAAGGTAAAAACGGCTGATAGAGATAGGAATATTAAAGGTGCGGTGTTACAAGGATAGATCAAGGGAGGATCTTGCCGATTGGATTATCAGCATGTTTCTGGTCTATCTAATTGGTTGGTGCATTGGTCTTGGCCTTAATCGGTGAGGATGCATCAGGTTTAGCTGATTGATGTGCTTAGGTCGCGTGCCTAACAGAGGCATGTCTACTGTGCTATTTTACTAATCTAGGGTTATGTACTTTGGCCTGTGTAGCCGATTGATAAGTGCATCGGGTTCCTAACTGATCGATGAAAGCATCGATTACTTTAGCAGAGGGGTGATTCCTAAAGCAGCTGTGTCTTAATTGAGATGTGCTTAAGTGTTATCCTAGGTAACTAGGTGTGGTTGCATCGACTTGATTACGTCAGTACAACAATCAATTGACGTACAGCCGATGGGGTCATCTAAGCCGGACTTGTTACAAGAATTAGGTGGAACAGAACACTAATATCGGACTAGGCTGATGAGACCACAACTGCGGAACTAGATTGAAGAGGATGTGGCTGATGGGCTTGTGCTGATGAGGATATGTTTTACAGATATGCAGCAGATTGGAGTGTGATTGAGGGTATGTGACTGATAGGTATATAGCCGATCTCTCAGTCGATAAATCGGCTGATAGAAGTGTGTGGATAATGATGAGAAAACTAAGGATTGATTGGCCATATTTGACCGATATGGAAAACAATTAGAATTGGTTTGGATCAGCCGATAATAAGAACCCTAAGATTGTGTGTGCATCTCCGATACATCGACTATGTGCAGCCGATGTAAGACAGAACAAAAGAATTGTATCGGCAGTAGCCGATATTAGAAAGATAACAACCGTATCGGCTAACCAGCCGATGGTAGAAGCATATCAAAAGAAATGCATCGGTTGACAGTTGTTACACAGAAACATCATAGACTCAAAGGAAACAGATGCTTAGCGGCTGAGCTAATAGCCGACGCTGAAGTATAGTTGCAGAGATGTATTAGCTAAGCAGCGGATATACATGAATTAATAAGGATCCATATACGAAAATACCTAAGGAGACTGCAATCAAGACAAGGATAACGTCTTGATGGCAGGGATATGAGCACTCGTGTGAAAGGATTAACTAGATATCACACATCTCCACCTGAGACATACATCCTATGATTTACCTTTCAGCTACAACACATGCATATCACATAAGGTACAAATAAAGCATTCATTCCCTAATATTTAACCTAGACCACAAATCAAAGACTTCAACTCAAGATCACAACATAAAACTTGTAGATTTTGACCTAAGGTTTCAAACAAAACTGATTTTGTATTTTTATGAACTTCTTACAAATTCCTATGAAATGTAGAAGTTCACTGATTTGAAATAAAGAAGGCTTTGGAAATTTTATAGAGAACACCCTAGAACTTTCTAAATCGAAGCAATTATGTCCCTGGTCGGGGAAAACAGAGAATAGGAAGATAACGATGATGTTCCTGCAAAGGGGTCGCCGGCATTAGAAAGATTCAGTGGGTCAGGGCAAACCTTGGGGTAGCCTTGATTGTGGAGGAGAACGGGTGGAAAGTGAATTCCCACGGTGAACAGGATCGGCGATGAGAGTGCTCGATGGTGACGAGGTTCCGTGGGTGATGAGGAAGCTTGCCAGGGGATTGTAGTGGGTGGAGGATGGCCGGAGAGGTATTTCTCACAGTGATACGTGGTGACGGTAGTCGGCTTTGCCACGGCGATGATGTTTCGGCATACAGGGATCGAAGAGGCTCGATGGGGGTCCAGGAGTTTCTTCGAGGTGTTGTGGTCTTGCTCGGATGATCAACAAGGGGTAGGAGTTGCTCGATGTCGTGGACTTATGGGAGGAAACGATGGAGCCGGATTGGTTCGTTATGCCGACTCCTTCGCGAACCTCAAGATCCTCCTGTTCATGGGTTGAACTTCCTCTGCTCACGCAGATGCACTGCAGAAACACATCCGGCATGCCCGCGTAGTTACCCGCAGGACCGCCGCGCCTGGGCGCAGCCCCTGTGCGACACTCTCGCTCGCACAAGGTGTAGCTCTGCCACCCTTTCCGCCTGCTACGACGCCTTCTGGGTCGGCCTACCACCGCCGCCGGCAGAACGCCCCCGCATGCACTTGCGGACGCGCCAATCCAATTCCACCTGGACCTCCGCCTTCGCTTCGCCGCGCCACACTCGCCCCCTCTGCCTCCGCCAGGGCCATGGTCTGCTCGCACCTGGCCACCTCCAAATCCTCCATGAGCAGTTCGCAGTGCCGCCTGATCTCGTCTGCTGCTTTCTCCTCAACGGCCTCCGACGTCCTCCACGCGCGGTCCCGCTGCTCCCGTGCGGATCCGCCCGCAGCCGCCCCACTGCAGCTCCTCCCGCATCGCGCGCGACCTCCCTGCACACCGACCCGGTCGCAGCCTGAGCTCGTCCAGCGGGGACACCGCCATGCGCTGCACGCCGTCGTCCTACGCGCCGTCATCCAGCGCACTGTTGCCCTGCACATTGTCGTCCTGCGCAGCTATTCCTCCTGCTCCTGTTGCCGGACCTGTGCTCGCCCATGCTTTGCTGCGCCACTCCTGTGCATGCCCAGGCTGCGTGCGTCCATGCGCGCCTGCGCCGCCCGCGTGCCGCAGCCGCTCACGCGCTGCTCTGCTCCACCGCCGCTTGCTCAGGGAAAGGAGGCCCCGGACGTCGCTGTCCCGAGCCCCGCGCCGCAGCTCCACCCGCACGCCTGTGCCGCGCGCTGCTCCCTCGCCACCAGCGCTACGCGCTGCTCCTGCTCCAGTGCGCCCCGCTCCAGCGCTGTGCTCCGCGCCTGCGCCGCTCGCTCCCGCCCGAGCCCGGCGCCTCCCACAGCGGGTGCCGCCTTCCCGCAGCTGCCGCCCGCCGCTCATGGCTCCTGCCGCAGCTGCTCGCCCGCCGCGCCGCCCCGGCTGCGGCTGCTGATGCCGCCCCGCCGCCACGCCGGCGCCCGCGCCTGCGCCTACGCCACACGTGTGGCAAAAGCAACCTGAATTACACCGGCTCAAGTACGCGAGTCCTCTCATGAGGGCCACCTCGTGCTTCAAACGGTATAATCCCTTGGCCTGTCGGGTAACGTCCCGATAAACCACCGAAAGCAGGATCCAACAAGGTACCTCGCACGAAGGCGAGTCCAGAGATATAAATGCCATTACACTTTACATCACAGGCAGGTATATTACATAAGGATATAAAAGTAACATTGGTTTCCCAAAGAAGGGACATTATTACAAAACAGTTTAAGTGTTAGGTTCCAACAGTGAAGTTTGAAAACACGGTCATTGCACACGTCGTTATTATAGATATCATGCTAGCCCTGGCATAATATCACTCGGTGGAATCTGTGTTGGCCGGGGACGGATCCCATTCTACGGACCAACCATCAGGCAGAGGGTAGGGCCACGGGGTAATGAAAGCTGGCTCATCAGGAAGATTACCTGAAGTAGATAGTTACAAAGCAAGATTGAGTATGCTAATACTTAGCAAGACTTACCCGCTCATGGTATACTTAGCCATGTACCTAGACTTATGCAGGCTTTTCAGGTTTTGGGTAGTGTTTTCAGCTGAAAAGCAACAAAGAGTAGGTCCTTAATTTCAAATTTTAGCTTTCAGGTTCTAGTTGATTATCCATTCTAGGTAAGCATCTATAACTACTCAAGCATGGTAAAATCTTTATCCAAACATCATCTTTGATGATCATAACATTGCTCTTGTTCCTCTATGTGGTAAAGGGATCGAGCAGTCTCAATCATCGTGAGAAGCGGACGATTCTGAATCGAATTCAACCTTGCAAGGACAAACCTAACTCACACGCTTGGAACACCAAAGGGTCATTCCGAAGCAACCGTTTGCCTTTCATTCCGACTCGTGGATCAGATCCACCACAAGCGACTGCAGGACCATACGCACTTCCAAAGTGCAGGACGTATGTCTGTAGTGCGACTACAAAACCCGTACTCCTGGTTGCCCAGCAACACGTATTCCTGCACGTCGAACCAAGTAACCAAAAGAACCAAATACATGTCGTGGGGGGTATGTCCACTCCTCGGGCCGATTGGTTACTAGGCTTACTGCTTACCATATTTCGCGGCATGTGGCTAGTACTTTCAAACGCTTAACCACCGCTACCACACCCTGCGACCTTATCAGTTTTAACAACACAGACGGGGTATCATCTCAACCATGATACCTCACAAAACTCCCGTCCGTCATCCTTATAGTGATAACAGGAATGTAAACATTACAACTCCTATATCACGCGAGTGACAGAAAATCACTCGACTTCTACCGGTCCTATTAGTATAGCAGCTAGTCGGACTCAAGTTCTAGTGTTCAGTACATTGGTTCCTGGAATTATGCAACTAAGGTTCCAAGCAATTCCTAAGAACTTAATGCATAAAAATATATAAATAGATATAAATTGCAGTGTAAATAAAATAGTGGGTTATGTCTGGGGCTTGCCTTCTTGCGTAGGATTGGGAGCAGTAGGGTCAAAGTTGTCTGAACTTTGGTTCGGAACTTCAGTTAGACTTTCGACGGCGTTCCCGGGGTCTTCAGCTGGTTCTACTCCTTGTTCCAGAACCACTTCCTAATCACCGTCGGCGAGATTAGTCGAGTCTACATGATATGCAAAACTATAAGTTAAAGAATGCATATTCTTTTATGTTATTTCACAATAAAGTTGCAATTCAAAGAAAGTAGAATATATTTATTACTTATGCAACCTATTCCTGCACTGGGCAGTCATTTATTGAGTATTAACTATTTTACCTAGATACATTAAACAACAGGGTTAATTATACTAAGTATTTAACTAGTGGCATGGGGCAACAGGTTGGGGTAAGTTAAAAACCATATTAAATAGCTTTATTTATTTGCTATGTCAAGTATTTACATGAACCCTATGTGAAATTACATTATGGACCTGTTATACTATGTCCAAACTTATTTTTGTTGTTTGACACCTAAGTCTAGGTTGAGAATTTAATGACAGGTTATACCACTTAAGAACAGAACCCTAGAACATTTTCATAACTTTTGATCATTTAAAATCCATAGATATTAATTCAATAAGGTTAATTATGCATTATTCATAATTAAACTGGTACATTAAGAAAATAATACTTAAATAATAGGATAATTATTTTTCCTAATTTCTACATGTTAAAAGAAAACTAACACAACTAGTTTCACATTTTAATCATTTTTCTATTAATTACTATGCATTATTGAAACCTATAATCAATTAAACTTAACATTTAAATTAGAGCACCAAACAATTAGAAACTGAATTTCATCATTTAAGTAAATTTGTAGATCTCAACAAGAGGATTCTGACCAATTTTAGTTTGTATTTTTATGATTTTTCCTTGAATTGATACAGAATTTCAAAGTTTGTATCCAAAATAACACAAAGAAGTCCTTCTAGCACTATTCAGATGAGTCTATGGTTTGCAAATAACCCCCTGGGTTTCTAAATCTTCTAACCCGAGATCCCTGGGCCAGAGATAGAAGGGGAACAGGAAGGAGGCGGCCATGTTCTGGCGAGGGGCATCACTGGCGGCGAGGTCCAAGGGCAGGAGAGGATGCAGGAGCTCACGACGGTTCTATTGCACCCCGTGTCGAGGGCTGTGATGGTCGGAAGGGTGGATCTCGACGAGAACCCGAGGTGGTGGCGGAGAGGTCACCGTCGACGGCAGTGCTCCGGCGGTCAACGTCGGCAGGGAACCTGCGCACGAGAACCAGTGAGACATGGGGAAGGTGTAGGTGCAGTTAATCGAGAGCATACATGTCGGATGAGGGGCAACCGGCGAAGACAGTGGCGGCGGTGGCGGGAACAGACGCCTGTGAGCGTCGGGAGGGAGATGTAGGGCACTAGAGACTCTACTGAGTGGTTGTAGAGCTCCGGGGTGATGATGTGTTGCTGGTGAGGGGGTCATAGCGGTGTAGGAATGCTCGGATCGTGCTGCCCACGGTGGGCCGAGGGCGGCGGCGAAGCTCGAGGTAGCCGGAGCTGTGGAAGACAAAGCTCAGGCGCGAAAGGGTGAAATTGGTCGGGCTGGAGAGCACCAGTGGGTCACGGCGGTGCTCTAGCAGCTTTGGATTGGGGTTTAGGAGGAGCGAGGGCTGCTGGCGACGGTGGGCAGCAAGGGCGGCGGAGGTCCAGCGAGAGCTCAAGCTCGGAGAAGAGGAAATGCTACGGCTTAAGGCGTTCGGAGAAGTGAAACAAGTTGTAACGCAACGACTGAGCCTGCCTTAGAGCCAGGAGAGGCATTACGCGGGCAAGTAGGAGCTGGCAACGACGGTGAGGTGCGTGGCAGCCGGCGGGCGGCTCGGGATGCCATGGCGCGTGCGGAGGAGGGCAGCAAGGGGGTAACTGGCGCGGGGTCAAGAAGAGGATGACGCGTGGGGGTTAATCCAACAGGAGGTGGCGCGACGGCGGCGGTAGAGCGGTGGCCAGAGGCGCAGCACTGCCGGCAGCAGGCAAGCAGAGCAGGGGCCCATGTGCGCGAGGAAGAAGAAGAGAGGGGAGGAGGTCCGGGGGACTAGTTTGAGATTTCTAGAAAGTTCAAGGACCTCTCGGTAAACTAAAATTTCTCACTGATATAGAGATCAAATGAAGAAGTGCCCAAAATGAAAGTTGTAGAGTTTTCCAAACTCTACAACATTGCTTTAGGGCTCAAGTTTAGAAACTCAAGGTTTATAACTTGTTATGTTAAGTTTTTGAATAAAGGTAGAATTTAAATTACCTTTGTCTTTATCCAAATAAATTTGATCAATATTTTGGGCATGTTTACAAATTTTCCTAGATTGTCATGATTACTTGTATGATTACATATTAGTCCTTAAGTAAACCTGAATTTTACTTTTATATTTCAATTATTTCACATGTAAGCCCTCATATTTTTATTTTAATCACACATAGGTCCCTAGTTTCACACAAAGGTCTATTTTTCTTAGGTTTTAACCCACCTTTTACACTTTCTTCCCTATGGTCATTTAATTTTGAAACTTAGTATTATATATACCCAATTACATTCAAGGACCTATATATTTCATAAATTATAAATATACCCCTAGTTCTCTGTACATCTCACATACATCATAGCATGCATATATCTCACTAATACCCAGTGTCTATATCTCTGATTACCTGAATGTTACAGCCTTCCCCCCTAAAAAGAATCTTGTCCCGAGATTCCGAAGCTGAATAGAATCGAACAATTAGATTTGGGAATTGGTTTGAAGGAAGCTTGGGAAATTTCGTTGAAGATAAGATTCTGTTTCCCAGGTTGCCTCTTCTTCGGTGTGATGATCCCATAAGATTTTATACATCTTAACTGTCCTTCTTCTGGTGAGTCTTTCTTTGGTATCCAAGATTCGGATAGGTTGTTCGATGTAAGATAAATCGGGTTCAATCTCAATGGCACAGGCCTCAACGATTTCCGTGGGTATTTTGACACATTTCTTAAGTTGAGAGACATGGAAAACATTGTGAATGGCAGCTAATTGAGACGGAAGGCGAATTTTGTAAGCCACTGGGCCACAAACATTAAGGATTTCAAAAGGTCTGATATATCGAGATGCTAACTTCCCTTTTATGCCAAAACGTTGGACACCCTTGGTAGGAGATACTTGGAGATAGACAAAATCTCCTATTTGGAATTGCAAAGGTTTCCTTCTCTTATCTGCGTAATTTTTCTATCTGGACTGAGCTGTTTTAAGATTGGATTGAATAACCTTAACCTTATCTTCGGCTTCAACGACTAAGTCTGGTCCGAAGATTTTACGTTCACCGGTCTCAGACCAACTCAAAGGAGTTCGACAACTTCGACCATATAACGCTTCAAAGGGAGCCATTTGAAGACTAGCTTGATAACTGTTGTTGTAAGAAAATTCAGCTATAGCAAGGCACTTTTCCCAGCTTGTACCATAGTGAATAATACAAGCTCGAAGCATGTCTTCAACGATTTGGTTAACTCGCTCAGTTTGTCCATCAGTCTGGGGATGATACACAGAGCTTCGAATTAATTTGGTTCCTAGAGCTGATTGTAATTGTTCCCAGAAGCATGCAATAAACTGAGGTTCTCGATCAGAAATGATAGTTTTAGGGATACCATGCAACCGAACAATCTGATCCAGATAGATTTCGGCATACTTCTTAGTTGAGTAAGTGGTATGCACAGGAAGAAAATGAGCTGTTTTTGTGAGTCTATCAATGATTACCCATATAGAATCATGCTTTTGAGATGTATTGGGAAGACCAACAATAAAATCCATACTAATGTCTTCCCACTTCCATGACGGAATGAGTAGTGGTTGAAGTGTACGAGAAGCTTTTAAATGGCTAGCTTTGACTCTCTGACATGTATCACACTCAGATACATATTTTGCAATTTCTCTTTTCATTCTGGTCCACCAAAAATGTTGTCGTAGATCTTGATACATTTTGGTGCTACCAGGATGAATAGAGAATTTAGATAGATGGGCTTCATCAAGGATTTGCCTACGCAGTGGATGGTCTTTAGGTACAACCATACGATTATTGAACCATAGGACTCCTTGATGATCGATGTGAAAACAATTATATTTGGCTTCTCCCAGCGATAGCTTTGATTTGATAATTTTGATACCCTCATCATGTAATTGCGACATGATGATTCTATCTTGCAGAGTAGACTCAATGGATAGTAGATTCAGACTACCTTGAGGAATAATCTCTAGATTGAGCTTTCTCATCTGATTGCAGAGAGTGTCACTCAAAGTTGCTAAGGATAAACAATGACAATGTGCCTTGCGGCTAAGTGCATCCGCAACCACATTGGCTTTGCCTGGATGGTAGTGTACCTCAAGGTCATAGTCTTTGATTAACTCCAACCAACGCCTTTGCCTCATATTTAGGTCAGCTTGAGTGAAAATATACTTGAGGCTCTTATGGTCAGTGTAGATATTACACTTAGCACCCATAAGATGATGTCTCCAGATCTTAAGAGCATGGATAACTGATGCTAATTCAAGATCATGTGTCGGATAGTTTTGCTCATGAGTCTGAAGTGCTCGAGATGCATAAGCGATGACCCGGTTGTTTTGCATAAAAACACAATCAAGGCCAGTTCCAGAAGCATCACAGTAGACATCAAAAGGCTGAGTGTTATCTGGCTGAGCTAGCACTGGGGTAGTTATTAGAAGTCTTCTCAAAGTGTGGAATGCTTTATCACACTTATCATCCCAGCGGAACTTAACCTCTTTCTTAAGTAGCTCAGTCATAGGTTTAGCTATCTTGGAAAAGTCTGGAATGAATCGGCCATAATATCCTGCCAATCCAAGGAAACTGCGGATTTGATGGACTGAAGTTGGGGGTTTCCAGTCCATAACCTCCTGGACTTTAGTTGGATCAACCGATATGCCTTCACTAGAGATAGTGTGTCCCAAAAATTTCACACTATCCAGCCAGAATTCACATTTCGAGAATTTGGCATAAAGGTGATGATCACGTAGTCGTTGAAGAACGACACGTAAATGATTAGCATGGTCCTCTTTAGTTTTGGAGTATATTAGAATGTCATCAATGAAGACCACGACGAATTTGTCAAGTTCCGGTATAAAAACTGAATTCATAAGGTACATGAAATATACCGGTGCGTTGGTAAGTCCAAAAGACATAACCAGATATTCATATAATCCATATTTGGTCGAGAAAGCCGTTTTTGGAATGTCGCAAGGCTTAATTTTGATCTGATGATAACCAGAGCGCAAGTCAATTTTGGAAAAGACCTTAGCTCCAGCTAATTGATCGAATAATATGTCAATGCGGGGAAGAGGATACTTATTTTTGATAGTAACCGCATTGAGTGGGCGATAATCGACACATAACCTTAAGCTATTATCCTTCTTTTTGACAAAGAGAGCAGGACAACCCCAAGGGGAGTCACTTGGGCATATAAAACCCTTATCAAGAAGATCTTGGAGTTGGACCTTCAGTTCCGCTAACTCATTTGGAGGCATGCGATACGGTCTCTTTGAAATAGGAGCGGTGCCCGGTTGAAGTTCAATGATGAACTCGATGTCTCTGTCTGGTGGCATTCCAGGCAAGTCGTCTGAAAAGACATTGGGGTATTCACAGACTATAGGAATATCCTTGACTTTGATATTTGTGATAGTATAAGTGCAAGGGTGCAGATATTCTTGCTGAGGTAGATAAAGGGTGATGACCCCATAATATGGTGAATCAATTTCGACAACTCGGGAAGATATGTCTAGCCGTACTCGATGTTTAGTCATCCAGTCTGTCCCAAGTATAATATCAATACCCTCCAAACTTAGTAAAACCAAATCAGTTTTGATTTCTTTACTACCTAACTGAATTGGCACACTTTTAATCATTTGGTTGGAAGTAATATTTCCTCTAGGGGTAGAGATCATATATGACCCCTGGGTAGGACAAAGATCCAGTCCTATTCGGGTACTACAGTTGTTACTAATAAAACTATGTGTTGCTCCAGAATCAAATAAGGTAACAACTGGTTTGTGGTGAATAGAGACTATACCCGACATGACGGGAGCTCCATCTGGAAGTTCTGCCAAAGTGGTGAAGTTAATCCATCCTTGCCGGACTTGCATCATCGGTTTCTTGCCCTTGTTCTGGTTACCCTGAGTAGAACTCTGCCCTTGATTAGTTTTCTTGGGCCGCGGACAATCCCTGATGAAATGATCTGAACTTTCACAATTGAAACAGCGATAATTACTGCTTCTCTGTTGGACTTGTTGAACATTTGGCCGTGAGCCAGATTGTTGTAGTTGTTGCGGAGGAACGGGAGGTCTATACCTTCCTTGTTGTTGGGGCGGCCTAAAAACCAGTCTACCAGTTGGGGCATTCCGCTGCGGTGCTCTGAACAGTGTGTTGGGAATAACTCGATACCTCGGTGATTGAGCACTCGAGGGTCCAGTAAGGGTCTTTCTTTTCTTATCAGCACGATGTGCTATGATGCAATCTTCTTGAGTTAAGGCCATATTAACCAGCTCGCTGAAATTATTAGCCCTTACAAGATTCAGACGTTCCTTGAGCTTGGTATTAAGGCCCCGATGAAAGCGATCTTGCTTCTTGGCATCATTATCCGCATGATATCCCGCATATTGACACAGATGATTAAAAGTTTGTGCATACTGCAGGACTGTACTAGTGCCTTGAGTAGGTGCCAATAATTCATTCAACTTTCGCTCCAACAATCCTTCGGGAATATAATGTGCTCTGAAGGCTGCCCGAAACTCATCCCAGGTGATAACATGCCCTGCAGGCTGCATGGCACAGAAATTATCCCACCATATCCGAGCAGCACCACGGAGTTGCTGGGCGGCAAAAGAAGCTTTACTTGAGTCCGCACAAGGTATTGTCAATAGAGCGAACTTCAATTTGATGATATGAAGCCAAGCATCGGCGTCCAAGGGTTCTTCAGCCTTATTGAAAAATGGAGGCTGGGTACTGTAACATTCAGGTAATTAGAGATATAGACACTAGGTAATAGTGTGATATATGTATGCATGTTATGGTGTATCTTAGTTGTAAAGAGAGAACTAGGGGTATAATTGTAATTATTGAATTGAATAGGTACTTGTGTGCAATTGGGTAAAAATGCTATTAAATGTCAAATTCAAATGACCATAGAGATGAAAGATACAAAAGTTAAGTTAAAACCTAAGAGAAATAGACTATGTATAAAACTAAGGACCTATATGTGATTAACATAAAAATATAAGGGTTTACATGTGAAATGGTTGAAATATAAAAGTCAAAATCAGGTTTATTTGAGGACCAATATGTAAAAATACAAGTAATCATTACATTTCAGGAAAATTTGTAAACATACCCAAGGTTTGATCAAATTATTTGAATAAAGACAAAAGTAATTCAAATTCTACCTTTATTCATAAACTTAACTTAAAGAGTAGTAAACTTTGAGTTTCTGAACCTAAGCCCTAAAACAATGTTGTAGAGTTTGAAAAACTCTACAACTTTCATGTTGACCATTTTCTCATTTGACCTTTGTAGCAGTGGGAAATCTTAGTTTATAGAGAGGTCCCTGAACTTTTTGGGAATTGCAAACAAGCCCTTCTGACATTGCCTGCTTCTTCTTCCTCTGCCACCGCCGCTTCCCCCTCTGATCTGCTCTGCCACCGCCGCTCACCGTCGGCGCAGGACCCCGAGCTCCACCTCCAGCTGCTACACATGTCCACGCGTCGCCTCCTACCTCTCCCACCTCTGCTCCTCTCCCTCCCTGGCGTCTCCTGCGCTCGCCACGCGCGCGCCACCGCCGCTCGGCCACCACCGAACCGCCGCCGTGGCCAGCCCCAAACTGAGTGCCCAGTCCTCGTGCTTGCGCGCGTTTGAGCACTACAACTACCCCGCGGAGCTAATGGGCGCATTCTTTCCTTCCTTCTCCACTCCCACGCCTCGGAACGCCGCCGCCATTGCCGCCCGAACGCCAGCGAGCTCGAGCTCACCGTCATCCCACCCCTCCACCACTGCTCCGCCTGTGCTGACCCCATCTTTAGCTCCACCTCATCCTCACGCAGCTTTCCGGCCATTCTTATTCCCCGCTCGGACGCCGGAGCGCCGCCGCGCCGTTCTTCCCCGGCCGCCGCCTCTGCCTCGCCGTGGGCGGGCCCGTACAGACCTCCCCGACCCCATCCAAAACTCCCAGAAGGTTGCCCTCGACTCCCTCATGCTTTTCCCCCTCTTCTCCCCCGCCGCCGGCGACGAGCCTCGCAGGAATCGACGGTCAAAGTTGTGTCCCCCGCTCTGACTCCGGCCAGGGGCTACATTGCAAGCATTCAAATTCTTCTAGGGTCCTTTATGCAAAGTTTCAGTCCCTTCCTCTGTTTCAAATCAGTGAAGTTCAAAAATGTGTAGGAAATCATAAAAAAATCAGAAAAATACCAAACTTGTTGGGTTAGAATCCTTGTGATGAAATCTACAACTTTTATTTCATGATCATGCTATGAAAATGCATAGTTTGTTCTGTATTTTAAATACAAGTAGAGGGATACTTTAATTAAATCTTGTGATCCATAGCTTTGCTGCTGTTGATTTTTGGAGCATATGTTACATATGATTTGAGTAGCCTTGTGTAAATTTTTGAGGTACAGATCAGCCCTCTAGCTAGAGTATTTTGCTACCTTTGTTATATGTTAAAGAAACCTTCACAAATTAATTTCAAAAGCATCTATGCATATTTATGGATGAAATTTCTACCATAACTTGATCTTTATAAGTATGATCCATCCTAAAAGTTTGAGAATCAGAACCCTAATATAACTTGAGTTATAAGTTTCAAACTTAAATTCAAAGGTAATTCATAAATAATAATTGTTATGCATGAAAAATTATGAAACTTTTCTGGAATACTAGTCTTGAGTAGTGTATGATGTCCTTAAATTTGAAACCCTAGTTTTAGTGTAAAACTCCAGTTATAATTGCATCTTGAAATCTCAATTTCGATATTATTTAATTTTGTGGATTAGTTCCTTTTAGAATAAAATTCCAATAAAACTCCAGTAATTAGATATAATACCAATCTATGTTCAGTAATTTTTGTAGCTCCTGTTTTGAAATATCTTGCTCTGTAAAAATTATTTCAAGTTAAACATATTGTTTAATTAACTGAATTGTTCTAATTATCTGTTGCATAAATATTTAGAGTAATGTTATTTCAATTAAACCCATTTAGGATAATTTTCATAAGTATTAATTTATTTTTCATAATTTAAGATTTGCTTAATTAATCCAAAGTTAACAATAATTAAATAATAACCTAAGGTTAATTACAATGTTTAGTTAATAAAATAAATAGAGATTGCTAAGTGTGTTTAGTTGCTGCTTATGGTAACCAGATATGCTACCTAATTTAGTTAGTTGGGTGCTTAGGGTAACCCACCCTGTTGCTTAACGTGACTAGTTAGTTTAGTTGATACTTGATAAATGACTGCCCAGTGCAGGGTAGTTAGGTTGTTTGTTAAAATATAATGTTCTTCTGTTTGGATTGCAACTTTAATGTGAAATAACATAAAAGTATATGCATTCCATAACTTGTAAACTCTGCATCTCATATAGACTCGACCACTCTCGCTGACGGAGATTATCAGCTGATTCCGGAACCAGAAGGAGTTTATTCTGAAGACCCCGGGAATTTTGTCGCGGAGTTCTCTGAAGCCCCGAACCAAGGTTCGGAAGATATTAATTTGACTAACCCCAACCCCACCAGCGAAGGCAAGCCCCGGACATAACCCCTACTTTAGTACACTGCAAACTATACTATTTATATATGTCTTTATGCATTAAGTTCTTAGGAGTTGTTTGGAAACCTTAGCTGCATAATTCCACGAACCGATGTATTGGACATTAGTACTTGAGTCCGAATAGCTGCTCTGCTTATAGGACCGGTAGAAGTCGAGCGATTTCTTGTCACTCGCGCGATATAGGCATTGTGATGTTTACATTCCTGTTATCATTATAAGGATGACGGACGGGAGTTTTATGAGGTATCATGGTTGCAACGATACCCCGTCTGTATTGTTGAATTGGATAAGGCCGCAGTGTGTGGTAGCAGTGGTTAAGCATTTGAAAGTACTAGCCACATACCGTGAAATATGGTAAGCGGTAAGCCTAGTAACCAATCGGCCCGAGGAGTGGACATACCCCCCCACCACATGTATTTGCTTCTTTTGGTTACTTTGTTCGACGTGTAGGAATACGTGTTGCTGGGCAACCAGGAGTACGGGTTTTGTAGTCGCGCTACAGACGTACGTCCTGCAGTTTGGAAGTGCGTATGGTCCTGCAGTCGCTTGTGGTGGCCCTGATCCACGAGTCGGAATGAAAGGCAAACGGTTGCTTCGGAACGACCCTTTGGTGTTCCAAGCGTGTGAGTTAGGTTTACCCTTGCAAGGTTTTGAAATTCGATTCAGGAATCGTCCGTTTCTCACGGAGATTGAGACTGCTTAATCCCTTTGCCACATAGAGTAACAAGAGGAACTTTGTGACTATCAAAGATGATGTTTGATTAAAGATTCTACCATGTGTGAGTAGTTATAGGTGCTTACCTAGAATGGTTAATCAACTAGAATCTGAAAGCTAAAAGTTGGAAATAAGGATCTACTCTTTGTTGCTTTTCAGCTGAAAACTTTACCCAAAACCTGAAAAGCCTGCATAAGTCTAGATACATGGCTAAGTATACCATGAGACGGGTAAGTCTTGCTGAGTATTAGTATACTCAGCCTTGCTTTTGTTGATTTACTTCAGGTAATCTCCCTGATGAGCCAGCTTTCATTACACCGTGGCCCTACCCCTTGCCTGATGGTTGGTCCGTGGAGTGGGATCCGTCCCCGGCCAACACAGATTCCGCCGAGTGATATCATGCCAGGGCTAGCATGATATTGGTAATAACGACGTGTACAATATTTACGCTTTTAAACTCCGCTGCTTTGACTTAAAACTAAAACCGTTTTGTAATAATCTCCTTTCACTGGGAACTGATGATGCTTTGTGTACTTTTGTAATATATCTGCCTGTGGTGTAAAATGTAATGGCATTTATATCTCTGGACTCACCTTCGTGTGAGGTACCTTGCTGGATCCTGCGTTCGGTGGTTTATCGGGACGTTACCCGACAGACCAATAGTATTATACCGTTTGAAGCACGAGGTAGCCCTCCAGAGAGGACTCGCGTACTTGAGCCGGTGTAATTCAGGTTGGTTCTGCCACAGCTGGTATCAGAGCTAACAAGTGTACCCTGGAGATATATTAGCCCTAAAAGTAATTTTATAGTATAAAATTTGATTAATCAAGTATTTGTAAACTACGTTGAATTCGTTAAGGTTTATGTATAGTACGTAAAGCCCTAGGGTAATGTTATAAGGGAATTAGAGGTGGTTGTAACATATATATATATAACTCTAACTTCCAGCATTACTTTTCTGTTGAAACTTAAATTTATGCACAACCCAACCTTACTTTCTGTAACGACATCTTCGATCGTGAGGTAAGAAGGTAAGGATCCTCAGCCAACTGAGGGAGCTTGGTCTTCGTGTCGGTGATGCGAACCGAACGCTGTTTCTCAAGCAGTGGCTTACTTGAGATGCTGCCAATGTACCAACTTTGGTTGACTACATTGGGAGTAGATGGTTCGGCGCAGGGTATGGCGATCGCTGTTCATACCCCCGCATTTTGCGGTACCCCCGTGAATATGTTGTTTCGATAACGTATGTTAACGTTGTCTGTACGGCGGTAATTGTACAGATGCTGTTTCTATAGTGAGCAGTAATGAATGGGGACACTTTCATGACATGCTGGCATGAAAGGTTCATTGGATATATATATGTATTGTGGTTTTCTGCAGGTACACTAACCACGATTACGCAACTAGGACGGATAGAACTTATCGACTAGTTAATAGAGAGAGACGTATTTATATTATGCCACCGTAACTAACCACGTAAGACCAAGATTACTTGGCAGTTATTTCTGTTTGTGAGATCGAATAGTGCGTGCATGCATAGTACATTAATCAACAAAAATGGATTTTTAATTTTGTTGCTTTAAGAAATAGGTAACATGTTGGTATTTCTTAGTTTGGGTAAATAACAATCTTTAGCTCTTAAGTATCCATCTGATTTCCAGCCTTTGCTGTTATCAGAATCAACTCTCTTAATCCATTTACCTTGTGAGCTTTTCGCAGGGTAAATATATCTTACCATTTGCAATGTTGTCGCAGATGGCTGCTCCTTCCAATGCCTTTTGGGATCAGGAGGGGCACTTCCACACCAATGCTTTACATTGGGAAGGGTTTCCTCGTCTCTTTTGGGAATCCTTAAGTCTGTTTCATTATACAGAGCCTCCTCAATACGATGGGGTAGAATATCATGAGGAAGGAGTTCCTCGATGCCGGGTTAAGATGATAATTCCTCAACACCCTTTCCGCTCCTCATGGCATTCCATAGAAGTGGAAGTGGTTGGATATCGTCTGGTTGATACCCTTGAAACTGCTGCCTTGGAAGCTATCAAACTTTTCTGCAATCAACATCCGACGGAAGTTGCCGCATATCCTATTGGTTTATTTCCTACCATTGACCCTGATAATTCGGAATGGAATTTTCGGACAGAACATCTTGGTCATATGCTAGGAGATCTGGCTGAAGAAACCGTCCATATCATTACCAGGTTCATGGATGTGCAACATCATTATCAGATTCTACTGCGTCACGGTGTGAATCAATTAACTGGAGTGGCTCAAAGCCACTATCGGAATGCTGACCGTCAAGTGACCCAAATAGTGGAATTACAAGCCTTGGTGACTCAAAAGGATGAAATCATTGCAGCAAGGGATGAGACAATCCTCCATCGTGAAGATCAGATCAATGAGAGTGATCATATAATCACTCAGCGCGACACCGTTATTGAGTTTCTACAGGCATAGATCCATGATCTGATACTTGAGGCTGACGATGCTCAGGCTCACCTTGAGGAACTGCAGCAGCAACCGATACTTCCCGCTATACCCATGACACCTGAAGAAGAAGAAGATCCAGAAGAGATTAAGGGTGTTTCAGAGATTGACTCAGAGCATGGGGATCCTGTTCTTAGTCCCTATCACTCTCCTTCTGGCAGTCAGTCGTCTATAGGCAACTTCGACGATTTCTAGTTTCGTAAATCATCGACTAGCTAGATGTAACTTGTGGGGAGTGTAATAACTTAGGTAGTATGTAACTTAGCTAGATCTTATGCCATTTGTTGTAACATAGATGGCCTGCGTAGGGATCTTTCGGATGTGTGATGTGGAGAACGATCAGAATCAGTGTTGTAATATAAGTTTCCTATTTTATCATCCTGATCATTATCCTTATGATTCTGAAATGAGATGATTGAATGGAGTATGTGTATTGTTTATCTAAGTCATATATCTTCTGAAATTGGGAGTAAGGCTATATGGTTAATGATGGACATCTCCTTTGTTTCAGATGGTTGGAGCCACGCGCGGAACCCTGGAAGGTTTCCGGGCAGATCAGGCTAGCGGTTCTCAACAACCGCCACCACCACCTCCTAACCTTGCCGAAGTTATGGCTCGGCAAACTAAGCTGCTTAACTTGCTGGTTCAAGCACAACAGAACCAGCAACATCAACAGTTCCGCGGAGGTCGTGATGACCGCAATCCTCCCGTGGCCAGTTATCAGGACTTCATCAGTACTCAGCCTCCCTTTTTCAGTAAAGCTGAAGAACCCTTGGATGCCGATGCTTGGCTCCATATTATTGAATCGAAGTTCGCTCTATTGACAATATCTTGTGTGGACTCAAGCAAAGCTTCCTTTGCCGCCCAGCAACTCCGTGGTGCTGCTCGGATCTGGTGGGACAATTTCTATGCCATGCAACCTGCAGGGCATGTTATCACCTGGGATGAATTTCAGGCAGCCTTTAGAGCACATTATATTCCGGAGGGATTGCTGGAGCGAAAATTGAATGAATTCTTGGCTCTTACTCAAGGCACCAGTACAGTCCTACAGTACGCACAGAATTTCAATCATCTGTGTCAATATGCGGGATATCATGCGGATAACGATGCCAAGAAACAAGATCGTTTCCGTCGAGGCCTTAATACCAAGCTCAAGGAACGCCTAAATCTTGTGAAGTCTAATACTTTCAGCGAGCTGGTTAATATGGCCTTAACTCAAGAAGATTGCATCATAGCACATCATGCTGAGAAGAAGAGGAAGACTCCTACTGGACCCTCGAGTGCTCAATCACCGAGGTATCGGGTTGTTCCCAATACACCGTTCAGAGCACCGCAGCGGAATGCCCCAACTGGTGGATTGGTTTTCAGGCCGCCCCAACAGCAGGCAAGGTATAGACCTCCCGTTCCTCCGCAACAATCACAACCATCTGGCCCACGGCCAAATGTTCAACAAGTGCCACAGAGAAGCAGCAATTATCGTTGTTTCAATTGCGGAAGTGCGGATCATTTTATCAGGGTTTGTCCGCGGCCTAAGAAACCTAATCCAGGGCAAAGCTCTACTCAGGGTAACCAGAACAAGGGCAAGAAACCAATGATGCAAGTCCGGCAAGGACGGATTAACTTCACCACTCTGGCAGAACTTCCAGATGGAGCTCCCGTCATGTCGGGTACATTCTCTATTCACCACAAACCAGTTGTTACATTATTTAATTCAGGAGCAACACATAGCTTTATTAGTAACAACTGTGGTACCCGAATAGGACTCGATCTTAGTTCTACCCAGGGGTCATATATAATCTCTACCCCTGGAGGAAATATTACCTCCAACCAAATGAGTAGAAATGTGCCAATTCAGTTAGGTAGTAAAGAAATCAAAACTGATTTGGTTTTACTAAGTTTGGAGGGTATTGACATTATACTTGGGACAGACTGGATGACTAAACATCAAGTACGGCTAGATATTTCTTCCCGAGTTGTCGAAATTGATTCACCATACTATGGGATCACCACCTTTTATCTGCCTCAGCCGAAATGTTTGCATCCTTGCACCTATGCCATCACAAATATCCAAGTCAAGGATATTCCTATAGTATGTGAATATCCCGATGTCTTTCCAGACGACTTGCCTGGAATGTCACCAGATAGAGACATCGAGTTTATCATTGAACTTCAACCGGACACTGCTCCTATTTCAAAAAGGCCGTATCGCATGCCTCCAAATGAATTAGTAGAACTAAAAATCCAGCTCCAAGATCTTCTTGATAAGGGCTATATACGTCCAAGTGCTTCACCTTGGGGTTGTTCTGCTCTCTTTGTCAAAAAGAAAGACAATAGCCTAAGGCTATGTGTCGATTACCGTCCACTCAATGCGGTTACCATCAAAAATAAGTACCCTCTTCCTCGCATTGACATTTTGTTCGATCAGCTAGCCGGAGCTAAGGTCTTCTCTAAAATTGACTTACGCTCTGGTTATCATCAGATCAAAATTAGGCCTTGTGACATTCCAAAAATGGCCTTCTCGACCAGATATGGACTTTATGAATATCTGGTTATGTCATTTGGACTCACTAATGCACCGGCATATTTTATGTATCTCATGAATTCAGTATTCATGCCGGAACTCGACAAATTCATCGTGGTCTTCATTGATGACATTCTAATATACTCCAAAACCAAAGAAGACCATGCTAATCATTTACGTGTCATTCTTCAACGACTACGTGATCATCGCCTTTATGCCAAATTCTCGAAGTGTGAATTCTGGCTGGATAGTGTGAAATTTTCAGGACATACTATTTCCAGTGAAGGCATATCGGTTGATCCAACCAAAGTTCAAGAAGTTATGGACTGGAACCCTCCAATTTCAGTCCATCAAATTCGAAGTTTCCTTGGATTGGCGAGATATTATCGCCGATTCATTCCAGACTTTTCCAAAATAGTTAAACCCATGACTGAGCTATTAAAGAAATAAGTTAGATTCTGCTGGAATGACAAATGTGAGGAAGCATTTCATACCTTGAGAAAACTCTTGACAACTGCTCCAGTGCTAGCTCAACCAGATAGCACCCAACCTTTTGATGTCTATTGCGATGCTTCCGGAATTGGCCTTGGTTGTGTCCTTATGCAAAACAACCGGGTTATTGCTTATGCATCCCGAGCACTACGGACTCATGAGCAAAACTATCCAACGCATGATCTTGAATTAGCATCAGTTATCCATGCTCTCAAGATCTGGAGACATCATCTTATGGGCGCTAAGTGTAATATTTACAGTGACCATAAGAGCCTCAAGTATATTTTTGCTCAAGCTGACCTAAATATGAGGCAAAGGCATTGGTTAGAATTGATTAAAGACTATGACCTTGAGGTACACTACCATCCAGGCAAAGCTAATGTGGTTGCGGATGCCCTTAGCCGAAAAGTGCACTGTCATTGCTTATCTATAGTAACTTTCAGTGATACTCTCTACCATCAGATGAGAAAACTCAATTTAGAGATCATTCCTCAAGGTAGTCTGAATCTACTATCCATTGAGTCTACTCTGCAAGATAGAATCATCATGTCGCAACTACATGATGAGGGTATTAAAATCATCAAATCGAAGCTATCTCTGGGAGAAGCCAAATATAAATGCTTTCACACTGATCATCAAGGAGTCCTATGGTTCAACAATCGCATTGTTGTACCTAAAGATCATCCCCTTCGCAAACAAATCCTTGATGAGGCACATCTATCCAAGTTCTCTATTCATCCTGGTAGCACCAAGATGTATCAAGATCTACGGCAACATTTTTGGTGGACCAGAATGAAAAGAGAAATTGCCAAATATGTATCTGAGTGTGATACTTGCCAGAGAGTCAAAGCCAGCCACTTAAAAGCTTCTGGTACACTTCAATAATTACCCATTCCGTCATGGAAATGGGAAGACATTAGCATGGACTTTATTGTCGGTCTTCCTAACACATCTCAAAAGCATGACTCCATATGGGTAATCATTGATAGACTCACAAAAACAGTTCATTTCCTTCCTGTTCATACCACTTACTCTGCTAAGAAGTATGCCGAAGTCTATCTGGAACAAATCGTTCGATTGCATGGGGTTCCAAAAACCATTATCTCTGATCGAGGGCCCCAATTTATTGCACGATTTTGGGAGCAATTGCAATCAGCTCTGGGAACTAAATTGATTCGAAGCTCCGCATATCATCCCCAAACTGATGGGCAGACTGAGCGAGTCAATCAAATCCTTGAAGACATGCTCCGGGCTTGTATTATTCACTATGGTGCAAGCTGGGACAAGTGCCTTGCTCTAGCTGAATTCTCTTACAATAACAGTTATCAAGCTAGTCTTCAAATGGCTCCTTTCGAAGCGTTATACGGTCGCAGATGTCGAACTCCTTTAAGTTGGTCTGAGACCGATGAACGCAAAATCTTCGGACCAGACCTAGTCGTTGAAGCCGAAGATAAGGTTAAGGTTATTCAATCTAATCTTAAAACCGCTCAGTCCAGACAGAAAAGCTACGCAGATAAAAGGAGGAAACCTCTGCAATTCCAAGTAGGAGATTTTGTCTATCTCCGAGTATCTCCTACCAAAGGCGTCCAACGTTTCGGCATAAAAGGGAAATTAGCACCTCGATATGTCGGACCCTTTGAAATTCTCAATGTCTATGGCCCAGTGGCTTACAAACTTCGCCTTCCATCTCATTTGGCTGCCATTCATGATGTCTTCCATGTTTCTCAACTTAAGAAGTGTGTCAAAGTACCCACGGAAATCATTGAGACATGTGCCATCGAGATTGAACCCGATCTATCGTACATCGAATGACCTCTTCGAATCCTGGATACCAAGGAAAGACTCACCAGAAGAAGGGCAATTAAGATGTACAAAATCTTATGGGATCATCACACCGAAGAAGAAGCGACTTGGGAAACAGAATCTTATCTTCAACGAAATTTCCCAGGCTTCCTTCAAGCCAATCCCCAAATCTAATCATTCGATTCTGTTCAGCTTCGGAATCTCGGGATGAGATTCTTTTTAAGGGGGGAAGGCTCTAACATGCAGGTAATTAGAGATATAGACACTAGGTAATAGTGTGATATATGTATGCATGTTATGGTGTATCTTAGTTGTAAAGAGAGAACTAGGGGTATAATTGTAATTATTGAATTGAATAGGTACTTGTGTGCAATTGGGTAAAAATGCTATTAAATGTCAAATTCAAATGACCATAGAGATGAAAGATACAAAAGTTAAGTTAAAACCTAAGAGAAATAGACTATGTATAAAACTAAGGACCTATATGTGATTAACATAAAAATATAAGGGTTTACATGTGAAATGGTTGAAATATAAAAGTCAAAATCAGGTTTATTTGAGGACCAATATGTAAAAATACAAGTAATCATTACATTTCAGGAAAATTTGTAAACATACCCAAGGTTTGATCAAATTATTTGAATAAAGACAAAAGTAATTCAAATTCTACCTTTATTCATAAACTTAACTTAAAGAGTAGAAACTTTGAGTTTCTGAACCTAAGCCCTAAAACAATGTTGTAGGGTTTGAAACACTCTACAACTTTCATGTTGACCATTTTCTCATTTGACCTTTGTAGCAGTGGGAAATCTTAGTTTACAGAGAGGTCCCTGAACTTTTTAGAAATTGCAAACAAGCCCTTCGGACATTGCCTGCTTCTTCTTCCTTTGCCACCGCCGCTCACCGTCGGCGCAGGACCCCGAGCTCCACCTCCAGCTGCTACACATGTCCACGCGTCGCCTCCTACCTCTCCCACCTCTGCTCCTCTCCCTCCCTGGCGTCTCCTGCGCTCGCCACGCGCGCGCCACCGCTGCTCGGCCGCCACCGAGCCGCCGCCGTGGCAAGCCCCAAACCGAGCGCCCAGTCCTCGTGCTTGCGCGCGTTTGAGCACTACAACTACCCCGCAGAGCTAATGGGCGCATTCTTTCCTTCCTTCTCCACTCCCACGCCTCGGAACGCTGCCGCCATTGCCGCCCGAACGCCGGCGAGCTCGTGCTCACCGTCGTCCCACCCCTCCACCGCTGCTCCGCCTGTGCTGACCCCATCTTTAGCTCCACCTCATCCTCGCACAGCTTTCTGGCCATTCTTCTTCCCCGCTCGGACGCCGGAGCGCCGCCGCGCCGTTCTTCCTCGGCCGCCGCCTCTGCCTCGCCGTGGGTGGGCCCGTACAGACCTCCCCGACCCCATCCAAATCTCCCAGAAGGTTGCCCTCGACTCCCTCATGCTTTTCCCCCTCTTCTCCCCCGCCGCCGGCAATGAGCCTCGCCGGAATCGACGGTCAAAGTTGTGTCCCCCGCTCTGACTCCGGTCAGGGGCTACATTGCAAGCATTCAAATTCTTCTAGGGTCCTTTATGCAAAGTTTCAGTCCCTTCCTCTATTTCAAATCAGTGAAGTTCAAAAATGTGTAGGAAATCATAAAAAAATTATAAAAATACCAAACTTGTTGGGTTAGAATCCTTGTGATGAAATCTACAACTTTTATTTCATGATCATGCTATAAAAATGCATAGTTTGTTCTGTATTTTAAATACAAGTAGAGGGATACTTTAATTAAATCTTGTGATCCATAGCTTTGCTGCTGTTGATTTTTGGAGCATATGTTACATATGATTTGAATAGCTTTGTGTAAATTTTTGAGGCACAGATCAGCCCTCTAGCTAGAGTATTTTGCTACCTTTGTTATATGTTAAAGAAACCTTCACAAATTAATTTCAAAAGCATCTGTGCATATTTATGGATGAAATTTCTACCATAACTTGATCTTTATAAGTACGATCCATCCTAAAAATTTGAGAATCAGAACCCTAATATAACTTGAGTTATAAGTTTCAAACTTAAATTTAAAGGTAATTCATAAATAATAATTGTTATGCATGAAAAATTATGAAACTTTTCTGGAATACTAGTCTTGAGTAGTGTATGATGTCCTTAAATTTGAAACCCTAGTTTTAGTGTAAAACTCCTGTTATAATTGCATCTTGAAATCTCAATTTCGATATTATTTAATTTTGTGGATTAGTTCCTTTCAGAATAAAATTCCAATAAAACTCCAGTAATTAGATATAATACCAATCTATGTTCAGTAATTTTTGTAGCTCCTGTTTTGAAATATCTTGCTCTGTAAAAATTATTTCAAGTTAAACATATTGTTTAATTAACTGAATTGTTCTAATTATCTGTTGCATAAATATTTAGAGTAATGTTATTTCAATTAAACCCATTTAGGATAATTTTCATAAGTATTAATTTATTTTTCATAATTTAAGATTTGCTTAATTAATCCAAAGTTAACAATAATTAAATAATAACCTAAGGTTAATTACAATGTTTAGTTAATAAAATAAATAGAGATTGCTAAGTGTGTTTAGTTGTTGCTTATGGTAACCAGATATGCTACCTAATTTAGTTAGTTGGGTGCTTAGGGTAACCCACCCTGTTGCTTAACGTGACTAGTTAGTTTAGTTGATACTCGATAAATGACTGCCCAGTGCAGAGTAGTTAGGTTGTTTGTTAAAATATAATGTTCTTCTGTTTGGATTGCAACTTTATTGTGAAATAACATAAAAGTATATGCATTCCATAACTTGTAAACTCTGCATCTCATATAGACTCGACCACTCTCGCTGACGGAGATTATCAGCTGATTCCGGAACCAGAAGGAGTTTATTCTGAAGACCCCGGGAATTTTGTCGCTGTGACAGTTTATGTGCTTGTAAGTTAGACATATATTTGTTAGTGTGAAATAAGTGTTTGATTGTATAAAGCTTGTGTGTGTTATGTGAAACTTTTGAAAATTTAAAGTACAAGTAAATGGGTATTTTTGTAATTATAGAAAAACCTAGGGTTGTTTCTGTAAAATATATTTGAATCGGAGGTAATTTCAAAATAAATGAAATATATTTTTCTTATTTTGTGTCTTGTAAAAAAAATATATATATATTTATCCAAAAGTTTCATTGGAAATGCGTGTGTTGAAGTGTGTAAAAATTTTGGGTAAAATGGTTATAATAAGGGTATTTATGTAATTTTATAAAAGAACAAGTCCTTTTATGCAAAATAGGTGATTTACAAAAGTAACTTTCCAAAATTACTAGAAGTAAAAAGGTAATAATATAAGCAATCATGACTTACATAGCATCTTGCAAAAAGGCCCAATGTTATATGTAATTTACACTAACAATGACAAAGATTTTATAAAATTCAAATTTAGTCCAAGTCTTAAAATAAAACTTTATATTTTGAGTTTTGAAGTTCAAACCCTAAAACAAAGTTGTAGAGCTCGAAAAGTTGTACAACTTTCATTTTGGTCACATTTATGTTTGAGCCCTAGAACAGTAGTTAAATTTGTTTTTACCAAGAGGTCCCTGAAGATTTCTAAATTTACAAACCAGTCCTTGGGAAATCCCCTTTTTCTTCCTCCTCTGGCGCTGCTCTGTTCCTGCTCTGCAACCCACCGCTGTGCCGACCCCCGTCGCCACCTCCTGCTGCAAACAAGTACACGCGTCTAACTGTGCTGCTCCTCTATCTTCTCCCCGCGCTGTGTACTTCTTCTGCCTCCCTTCCTCTTTTCCCACTGGCAGCAGCATCCAAATAGCTCTTTTCCTCCCTCTGTTCTTCTTTCCGTTGAATCCCTTCTCCTCACAGGCGCTCGGGATCCAGCAGTCCAGGGACCGAGCAGCGGGACGAGAGCGCGCGGCCGCGTTAGCGCGCAGGCGTAGCGCGCGGCTGGAGGCGGGCCCAGGCGGCGAGCAGCCCAGGCGCGGTTCTGGTGGGGCGCGCGGCAGCAGGAGCCGGCGGCTGGCGTCATGCGGAGGAGCGAGCGCGCGGGCTCGGGCAGCCGGCCGCGGGAGGAGCGGCGGCCCGGCGTGGGCGCAGACGCGCGGCCCAAGCGCGCCCGGGGGCGGCCCAGGAGGAGGGAGCGCGTGGAGCGCCAGGCGGCGCAGCTCCCGGCGGGGGACGCGCAGCTGGTGGGCCTAGGTGCGGGCGAGCGCAGGCGGAAGCGCAGAGCGGGAGCATGCGGCAGGCGTCGCTGGCGCGGGGCACGCGGGGCGCAGGCGCTCAGGCGAGCAGGCGCCGGCGTGGCAGCTAGGCGTGCGCACGGCCGGAGCTGCTTGCTCCTCTGAGTTTTTCCCCCACCGACAAGAACCTCCTGTTGGCCTTCCTCCTCACCTTCTGACCCTTCAAACGGACTCCTGGTGTGCCGCTCGAGCTCCCCGGCTGCCGGCATGGCTTGCTTCCACCGGGACCGACCTCCCCAAGCGCCTCCTCTGCTCTGTTTGCAGGTGAGGGACCTTGTGCAGCAATTAAGACAAGTTCAGGGTGTTTTCTGCAAAGTCTAGACCTATAGGAACAGTAGAGTTTGAGGACCTATATGTAAGAATGTTTGTTATTTCATGTGAGAAGCGCTGTTAACTTGTAAATTCAATAGGAAACAGTAGGAAATTCCAAAAATTGCAAAACCTGTTGTGTTAGAAACTAGATTTTAAGCTCTACAACTTCTATTAAATGAGTTTGTTATGAAATCAAATAGTTTTGAATCTATGTTAAATCTAAGATAAGAGCGTGTGATAACCATAGCTTCTGCATGTTAGCTTTGTTGACCCTGATTTTTGGGTATGCAATCCCTATAGATTAAGTATGAATTGATATAGAATTTTCAAACCTAAGTTTGTTTTGTAATTTAAATTCTTTTAAGTTGAGTAATTCAATTTGTTTAATAGTAGAATTAGCTAATCTAGTCTATTCAGTAAAGTCTATCTAATTAGATCTTTTGGTTAAAATCTTTTAAGTATACAATTGATTTGTGTTTAAATTTTCAAAACTTTATAACCCTAATTATCCAAGCTTCACATTCCAATTTGAATTTAATTTTAAACTTGAAATATTTTAATTCCTATTTTCAATTAAATCAATGCTATAATCATGAATTGAATGTAAATGATTCAGAGCTTAAGTTTCCTTTTTGTACCATGAGTTCTTGAGTGTTAACCTTTTGGATTGCAGCTAATTTTTTGAAATATAGCTTGTGTACCTCGTGTTTAGCCTTGTGTAAAAAAAAAAATAAAAAAAATCTTCAAGTCTTTTCCTGCTTTTTAGCTATGGAATTTAAGTGCCTTTGTGTTGTATTGATGAAATGTTTGTTTGTAGATTTTAATCTTGCTAGGACCTTTTCTGTAAGCTATAACCCAAATCGGCACATGCCTAATCGGCACCCCTCAATCAGCACACCCAGATCAACACATCCGATCGGCACACTCCGATCGACTACACCTGATCGGCACCTTCCGATCGGCTATACCCCCAATCGGCATATCCCGATCAGCACATCCCGGCTTTTATCGATCACATACCTTTAGAATACACTTATCGACTACATACCTATCGGCTAATCTTGCCGAAAAGTAGTCGAGCTGTTGTACACAAATAGTTGTTTAAGTTAACACTTCAAGCATTTAATCGGCACGATGTAGCCGATATAGAAAACCCAAATCGGAAAACTAGTTGATGTCTTAACACATTTTGGCAAGAGCCGATGCACTCACGGACTAGATCCGACGATGCCCACATTATCAGCTAAAAGCAACTGATAAATACACCGGCACAGTACCACCGATGTCAAATCGACCAATCGGTTGAACGCAGCCGGTTCAGCACCTGATAATCGGCTGACAGCCGATTCACACCAGATCTGCCAGATCCGATCAACACTGTAGACAGCCTTCTGAAATAGCCAATACGCACACAATCGGCAGCCGATGCCGATGCTCTGTAGATTATGGCTAGCCGATGGCCACACCTATCGACTAGGTACTCTGTCGAATTAAAGTGTGAATCGGCTAGGTGTGAACCTTTGTTAAATAACCGATTTATCTAAGTTTTCACGCTAGATCTTAGGATTCTTGCTTTAGGCTAATCCAAGCTGATTTCAGTTGTTTCCCATAGCGGTCAAATATGGCCGGTCAATCCTTAGTTTTCCCATCCTTGTCCACACACTGTTATCAGCCGATTTATCGGCTGAAAGATCGGCTGTATACTTACCAGTTACATACCCTCAACCACATCCTCTTTAGTCTAATTCCGCACTTATGGTCTTACCAACCTAGTTTAATATTAGTGTTCTGTTACACCTAATTCTTGAAATAGATTTAACTTAGATAACCCCATCAGCTGTACGGCACTCAATTGTTGTGTTGACGTAATCCAGCCAATGTAACCACATCTAATTACCTAGGATAACACTTAAGCATATCTCAATTAGGCACAGCCAGTGCAGAGTAGGACAATCAGCTACATAGCTGATATACCCCAGTAGATATAGGAAAACCTTAAGGATGGAAACCGGCTACACAGCTGATCCACCAATCAGCTGAGTACACTGAGACACAGACCGTACGGATACATAGTTCGACTAGTCTATTAATACACCATCGGCTAGTTACTCACATTAGTTAGCTAGCTATGCCGATACATCACTCGACTAATTCTACCCGATGTATAAATCGGCGAATGTGCCGTTACACTAAATCGGCTAGAAGGTCAAATCACTGATCGACTAGTTTTGCTAAAAGCATGGATTCGCTATGCTGATACGCACGCGATCAGTTAAGTACGCCGATGCTCACACAGATTAGCTAGGACACAACCGCTTTAGGAAACATCCCTCTACTAAAGTGATCGATGTTTTCATCGATCAATTAGAAAACCAGTGCACCTGTCAATCGGCTACCCAGACCAAAGTACACAACCCTAGATCAATAAGATTGTACAGTAGACACGCCTCTATTAGGCACGACCAAAGCACATCAGTCAGCTAAACAGGATGCATCCTCATCGGTTAAGACCAAGACCTATACACCAACCAATTAGATAATCAAACATGCTACCTAATGAAGTTAGTATGGATGTTTAGGCCCCCTGTTGCCTAACGAGACTAGTTAGTTTAGTTAATACTCGATAAAGGACTGCCCAGTACAGGGTAGTTAGGTTGTTTGTTGAAATATAATGTTCCTTTATTTGGATTGCAACTTTATCGTGAATTGAAATGAAAGTGTATGCATTCATTAAACTCCATCTTGCATATCATATAGATTCGACCACTCTCGCCGACGGAAATTACTCACTAATCCCGGAACCAGAAGGAAGTTATTCTGAAGACCCCGGGAACTTCGTTGCGGGATTATCTGAAGGCCTGAACCAAAGTTCGGACGCTATTAACTTGATTAACCCCAGCCCCACCAATAAAGGCAAGCCCCGGACATAACCCCTACTTTATTACACTGCAACCTATATTATTTATATATCTTTATGCATTAGGTTCTTAGGAGTTGTTTGAAAATCTTAGTTGCATTGTTCCAGGAACCAATGTATTGAATACTAAAACTTGAGTCCGACTAGCTGCTATGCTGATAGGACCGGTAGAAGTCGAGTGATTTCCTGTCACTCGCGCGATATAGGAATTGTGATGTTTACATTCTTGTTATCATTATAAGGATGACAGACGGGAATTTATGAGGTATCATGGTCAAGATGATACCCGTCTGTTTTGATGAATTTTGATAAGGTCGCAGTGTGTGGTAGCGGTGGTTAAGCGTTTGAAAGTACTAGCCACATGCCGTGAAATATGGTAAGCGGTAAGCCTAGTAACCGATCGGCCCGAGGAGTGGACATACCACCCACCACATGTATTTGCTTCTTTTGGTTACTTAGTTCGACGTGTAGGCATATGTGTTGCTGGGCAACCAGGAGTACGGGTTTTGTAGTCGCGCTACAGACGTACGTCCTGCAGTTTGGAAGTGCGTATGGTCCTGCAGTCGCTTGTGGTGGCCCTGATCCACGAGTCGGAATGAAAGGCAAACGGTTGCTTCGGAACGACCCTTTGGTGTTCCAAGCGTGTGAGTTAGGTTTACCCTTGCAAGGTTTTGAAATTCGATTCAGGAATCGTCCGTTTCTCGTGGAGATTGAGACTGCTTAATCCCTTTGCCACATAGAGCAACAAGAGGAACTTTGTATTGTTTTCTCTAAATTTGAAACTTTGTACTACTTTTATAAACTCTTGTAATGTAATTTCCTATAATGTAAATTATGATGGTGATTGTATCTCTGGACTCACCTTCGTGTGAGGTAACCTTATTGATCCTGTGTATCGGTGGTTTATCGGGACGTTACCCGACAGGCCAAGGGATTATACCGTTTGAAGCATGTTGGAGCCCTCAGGAATGGACTCGCGTACTTGAGCCGGTATAATTCAGGTTGGTTCTGCCACAGTCGCGGAGTTCTCTGAAGCCCCGAACCAAGGTTTGGAAGATATGTCTTTATTACACTGCAAACTATACTATTTATATATGTCTTTATGCATTAAGTTCTTAGGAGTTGTTTGGAAACCTTAGCTGCATAATTCCACGAACCGATGTATTGGACATTAGTACTTGAGTCCGAATAGCTGCTCTGCTTATAGGACCGGTAGAAGTCGAGCGATTTCTTGTCACTCGCGCGATATAGGCATTGTGATGTTTACATTCCTGTTATCATTATAAGGATGACGGACGGGAGTTTTATGAGGTATCATGGTTGCAACGATACCCCGTCTGTATTGTTGAATTGGACAAGGCCGCAGTGTGTGGTAGCGGTGGTTAAGCATTTGAAAGTACTAGCCACATACCGTGAAATATGGTAAGCGGTAAGCCTAGTAACCAATCGGCCCGAGGAGTGGACATACCCCCCCACCACATGTATTTGCTTCTTTTGGTTACTTTGTTCGACGTGTAGGAATACGTGTTGCTGGGCAACCAGGAGTACGGGTTTTGTAGTCGCGCTACAGACGTACGTCCTGCAGTTTGGAAGTGCGTATGGTCCTGCAGTCGCTTGTGGTGGCCCTGATCCACGAGTCGGAATGAAAGGCAAACGGTTGCTTCGGAATGACCCTTTGGTGTTCCAAGCGTGTGAGTTAGGTTTACCCTTGCAAGGTTTTGAAATTCGATTCAGGAATCGTCCGTTTCTCGCGGAGATTGAGACTGCTTAATCCCTTTGCCACATAGAGTAACAAGAGGAACTTTGTGACTATCAAAGATGATGTTTGATTAAAGATTCTATCATGTGTGAGTAGTTATAGGTGCTTACCTAGAATGGTTAATCAACTAGAATCTGAAAGCTAAAAGTTGGAAATAAGGATCTACTCTTTGTTGCTTTTCAGCTGAAAACTTTACCCAAAACCTGAAAAGCCTGCATAAGTCTAGATACATGGCTAAGTATACCATGAGACGGGTAAGTCTTGCTGAGTATTAGTATACTCAGCCTTGCTTTTGTTGATTTACTTCAGGTAATCTCCCTGATGAGCCAGCTTTCATTACACCGTGGCCCTACCCCTTGCCTGATGGTTGGTCCGTGGAGTGGGATCCGTCCCCGGCCAACACAGATTCCGCCGAGTGATATCATGCCAGGGCTAGCATGATATTGGTAATAACGACGTGTACAATATTTACGCTTTTAAACTCCGCTGCTTTGACTTAAAACTAAAACCGTTTTGTAATAATCTCCTTTCACTGGGAACTGATGATGCTTTGTGTACTTTTGTAATATATCTGCCTGTGGTGTAAAATGTAATGGCATTTATATCTCTGGACTCACCTTCGTGTGAGGTACCTTGCTGGATCCTGCGTTCGGTGGTTTATCGGGACGTTACCCGACAGACCAATAGTATTATACCGTTTGAAGCACGAGGTAGCCCTCCAGAGAGGACTCGCGTACTTGAGCCGGTGTAATTCAGGTTGGTTCTGCCACAGCTGGTATCAGAGCTAACAAGTGTACCCTGGAGATATATTAGCCCTAAAAGTAATTTTATAGTATAAAATTTGATTAATCAAGTATTTGTAAACTACGTTGAATTCGTTAAGGTTTATGTATAGTACGTAAAGCCCTAGGGTAATGTTATAAGGGAATTAGAGGTGGTTGTAACATATATATATATAACTCTAACTTCCAGCATTACTTTTCTGTTGAAACTTAAATTTATGCACAACCCAACCTTACTTTCTGTAACGACATCTTCGATCGTGAGGTAAGAAGGTAAGGATCCTCAGCCAACTGAGGGAGCTTGGTCTTCGTGTCGGTGATGCGAACCGAACGCTGTTTCTCAAGCAGTGGCTTACTTGAGATGCTGCCAATGTACCAACTTTGGTTGACTACATTGGGAGTAGATGGTTCGGCGCAGGGTATGGCGATCGCTGTTCATACCCCCGCATTTTGCGGTACCCCCGTGAATACGTTATTTCGATAACGTATGTTAACGTTGTCTGTACGGCGGTAATTGTACAGATGCTGTTTCTATAGTGAGCAGTAATGAATGGGGACGCTTTCATGACATGCTGGCATGAAAGGTTCATTGGATATATATATGTATTGTGGTTTTCTGCAGGTACACTAACCATAATTACGCAACTAGGACGGATAGAACTTATCGACTAGTTAATAGAGAGAGACGTATTTATATTATGCCACCGTAACTAACCACGTAAGACCAAGATTACTTGGCAGTTATTTCTGTTTGTGAGATCGAATAGTGCGTGCATGCATAGTACATTAATCAACAAAAATGGATTTTTAATTTTGTTGCTTTAAGAAATAGGTAACATGTTGGTATTTCTTAGTTTGGGTAAATAACAATCTTTAGCTCTTAAGTATCCATCTGATTTCCAGCCTTTGCTATTATCAGAATCAACTCTCTTAATCCATTTACCTTGTGAGCTTTTCGCAGGGTAAATATATCTTACCATTTGCAATGTTGTCGCAGATGGCTGCTCCTTCCAATGCCTTTTGGGATCAGGAGGGGCACTTCCACACCAATGCTTTACATTGGGAAGGGTTTCCTCATCTCTTATGGGAATCCTTAAGTCTGTTTCATTATACAGAGCCTCCTCAATACGATGGGGTAGAATATCATGAGGAAGGAGTTCCTCGATGCCGGGTTAAGATGATAATTCCTCAACACCCTTTCCGCTCCTCATGGCATTCCATAGAAGTGGAAGTGGTTGGATATCGTCTGGTTGATACCCTTGAAACTGCTGCCTTGGAAGCTATCAAACTTTTCTGCAATCAACATCCGACGGAAGTTGCCGCATATCCTATTGGTTTATTTCCTACCATTGACCCTGATAATTCGGAATGGAATTTTCGGACAGAACATCTTGGTCATATGCTAGGAGATCTGGCTGAAGAAACCGTCCGTATCATTACCAGGTTCATGGATGTGCAACATCATTATCAAATTCTACTGCGTCACGGTGTGAATCAGTTAACTGGAGTGGCTCAAAGCCACTATCGGAATGCTGACCGTCAAGTGACCCAAATAGTGGAATTACAAGCCTTGGTGACTCAAAAGGATCAAATCATTGCAGCAAGGGATGAGACAATCCTCCATCGTGAAGATCAGATCAATGAGAGTGATCATATAATCACTCAGCGCGACACCGTTATTGAGTTCCTACAGGCACAGATCCATGATCTGATACTTGAGGCTGACGATGCTCAGGCTCACCTTGAGGAACTGCAGCAGCAACCGATACTTCCCGCTATACCCATGATACCTGAAGAAGAAGAAGATCCAGAAGAGATTGAGGGTGTTTCAGAGATTGACTCAGAGCATGGGGATCCTGTTCTTAGTCCCTATCACTCTCCTTCTGGCAGTCAGTCGTCTATAGGCAACTTCGACGATTTCTAGTTTCATAAATCGTCGACTAGCTAGATGTAACTTGTGGGGAGTGTAATAACTTAGGTAGTATGTAACTTAGCTAGATCTTATGCCATTTGTTGTAACATAGATGGCCTGCGTAGGGATCTTTCGGATGTGTGATGTGGAGAACGATCAGAATCAGTGTTGTAATATAAGTTTCCTATTTTATCATCCTGATCATTATCCTTATGATTCTGAAATGAGATGATTGAATGGAGTATGTGTATTGTTTATCTAAGTCATATATCTTCTGAAATTGGGAGTAAGGCTATATGGTTAATGATGGACATCTCCTTTGTTTCAGATGGTTGGAGCCACGCGCGGAACCCCGGAAGGTTTCCGGGCAGATCAGGCTAGCGGTTCTCAACAACCGCCACCACCACCTCCTAACCTTGCCGAAGTTATGGCTCGGCAAACTGAGCTGCTTAACTTGCTGGTTCAAGCACAACAGAACCAGCAACATCAACAGTTCCACGGAGGTCGTGATGACCGCAATCCTCCCATGGCCAGTTATCAGGACTTCATCAGTACTCAGCCTCCCTTTTTCAGTAAAGCTGAAGAACCCTTGGATGCCGATGCTTGGCTCCATATTATTGAATCGAAGTTCGCTCTATTGACAATACCTTGTGCGGACTCAAGCAAAGCTTCCTTTGCCGCCCAGCAACTCCGTGGTGCTGCTCGGATCTGGTGGGACAATTTCTATGCCATGCAACCTGCAGGGCATGTTATCACCTGGGATGAATTTCAGGCAGCCTTTAGAGCACATTATATTCCGGAGGGATTGCTGGAGCGAAAATTGAATGAATTCTTGGCTCTTACTCAAGGCACCAGTACAGTCCTGCAGTACGCACAGAATTTTAATCATCTGTGTCAATATGCGGGATATCATGCGGATAACGATGCCAAGAAACAAGATCGTTTCCGTCGAGGCCTTAATACCAAGCTCAAGGAACGCCTAAATCTTGTGAAGTCTAATACTTTCAGCGAGCTGGTTAATATGGCCTTAACTCAAGAAGATTGCATCATAGCACATCATGCTGAGAAGAAGAGGAAGACTCCTACTGGACCCTCGAGTGCTCAATCTCCAAGGTATCGGGTTGTTCCCAATACACCGTTCAGAGCACCGCAGCGGAATGCCCCAACAGGTAGATTGGTTTTCAGGCCGCCCCAACAGCAGGGAAGGTATAGACCTCCCGTTCCTCCGCAACAATCACAACCATCTGGCCCACGGCCAAATGTTCAACAAGTTGTGGCAGAACCGCTCGAATTATTCCGGCTCAAGTGCGCTATTGATCGCCGTACAACTGCAATCAGCTCAACGCACTTCAAACGGAACAATCCTTTGGTCTGTCGGGTCTCCGCCCGATTCAACCACGGTTCAGCAGGATCGAAGCAGGTTTATCTCGCACGAAGGCGAGTTCACATCACAGAGTAGCTCATCAACTTTTAATTTACAACCATACAACATTATTACAACCGAGTTTCAAAGATAAGTAAACTTATACATAACCATGTTCAACTGACAAGCATAACAGCTTGTCTAAACTCACAGCGGAAGAAAAAGTTTTACGCGACTACACACGTCGCGAAGACGGACGCCAAGCTTAGCCCAGGGCCTGGTGTCACTCCGGAGGGTCAGTGCCGGCCGGGGACGGGTCCCACTCCACGGACCAGCCAAAAGGAACGGACGTTGGCCACACAAGGTTATCCGTGGGATTCTCAAAGATTATACCTGAAACAGACGTTAGCAAGGCTGAGTATTCTAATACTCAGCAAGGCTTACCCGGGGCTGGGTATACTTAGCCCGTAACTAGACCCATGCAGGTTTTGTAAGGCTCTGGGTTTATTTTCAGCTGAAAAGTAACAAAGAGTATGTACTATTTTCAAGTTTTAGCTTTCATCTTCTAGTTGAGTAATTATTCTAGATTAGCACCTACACTAAGCAAGCAAGGTAGTGATTATCATTCAACAAGATTATCTATCATTGGTTCCACTTCTTACTCAATGTGGCAGAAGGGATAAGCAGTCTCAAGCTTCGTGAGAGGCGGACGATTCGAATCGAATTTATCCTTGCAAGGTAAATCTAACACACACGCTTGGAATACCAACAGGGCATTCCGAAGCAACCGTTTCCCTCATATTCCGGGTTATGGATCAGGGCCACCACAAGCGACTGCAGGACCGTACGCACACCCAATGTGTACAGGACATACGTCTGTAGCGCGACTACAAAACCCGTATTCCTGTCTGCCTCACAGAACGTACTCCCACACGTCGGTGCGTGTAAACATAAAATAAAAGTCGAGTGGTGGAGACAAGTCCATTTGCCGGGCCATTCGGGTACTAGGCTTACCGCTTACCATATTTCGCGGTATGTGGCTAGTACTTTCAAAAACTTAGCCACCACTACCAAACATTTCGGCCTTAAAACTTTTTACCGAAACAGACAGGGTAAACTTCCAGGTCATGACACAGCACATGACCCTGTCCGTCATCCTTATAGTGGTTGCAGTAATGTAAACATGCAACTCCTATATCGCGCGAGTGACAGGAAATCACCCGACTTCTACCGGTCCTATTAGCGGAGCATCTATCCGATAAGGACTCGGGAGCATTACATTGGATTCCTAGGATTCATGCATCTAGGGTTTCACCTCAACTCCTAGACCTAATGCAAGATATAATATAGATAGACATAGATTACAGTGTAAATAAAGTAGTGGGATATGTCCGGGGCTTGCCTTCTGGAGTGGGGGTGAGGGTAGGAGTGTCAGGGATTTCCGAACTCGGGTTCGGAGCTTCAGTTAGCCCTTCGACGACTTGCGCTGGATCTTCTGGAAAGCCTTGGTCTTGCCCTAAGACCAGTTCGTAATCCCCGTCGTCGAGTGTCGTAGATTCTATATGAGATGCAACAAAGTATACAAGGTGAAATTTAAATTTAGAATTTCATACTTCAATCACTATAACTCGTTTAATTAGCACACAAACATAGATACAATAAAGAGGCTTTAGATTTAAAACACTATTTAAAAAGATATGGTAGGATTTACTAAAGCATTTAAATTAAATTTTAAATGAACTAAAATTTGAATTAAAAGCTTTTAAATAAAAGTTTACAGAAATTTGATTATAAAATATCACATTAATGACTAACAAAAGTGTTAATTTAGAAAAGGTTATATAATAGGTTTACTTAATATTTCAAATTTGAGAGTTTAAAATAAAAGAAGTTAAATTTAAATCAAATTTAAGTTTGCAATTTTACATAAGTTAACTAGAGTTCATCAATCATTCATACTATACCTTTAAGGAAACAAAATAACATGAAATAACAAGGTTGGGTGTATTTTACCCTTTAACTTTAGATTTAAAAATACAGGTAGAAATATTTTATTTCAAACTAAACTCTATTAACAAGAGTCATAGAGTTTGAAATCTACTTTCTAACAAAATTGGTTTTACTATTTTTAGATTTTTCTGTGAATTGTTATGAATTTTACAAGACAGGGAAACAAATACACATGAAATAATAGAAGCCTTAGGGGGGGGGTTCGAACATTTTGCACTGGGGTCCCTAAAAGACATATTCTTCTTACGAATAGGCCCTTGCCCGGCCTCGACACGGCTGGAGGCTCGGCCTCCCGCGCGTTCTCACCGGCGGCGAGGTCGCCGGCGGTGAGGGGCCGGTCAAGCACGACCAGGGGGAAAAGGCAAGCACATAGGGCAAGGCGGGATCCAACAGACAAGGGAGAAATCCGGCCGGCGACGAGAAGGGGCGGCGGCCGTGGCGGCGCGACGCCGTTCCCGGCGAGCGGCCGGCGAACAAGGGGGTCTAGCGCACGCATGAGCACCACTGAGATGTGGGGAAGCGATTCCCTTACATGGATTGGTCGGAGGAGTGGCGAGGCGGGCTGTCGACGGTGGAGCCGTGCTCGGCGGCGCCAATGGAGGGGCGGCTCGGGGTGGAGCAAATCCGGCGAGGGGGAGGGCCGGGGCTGGTTTGGATCGCGACAGGGAGCAAGAGGAGGGGTGGGGAAGCTCTGTGTTAACGGAATTTAGGCGAGATGAAGTGTCTGCTGTGTATGCCGGGAAGAAGTGCGGGCGGCTCTGGTGAGGCAGGGAAGAAGAAAGGGGGAGAATCAGGCGACGGCAGGGGTTCGGTCCGCAACAAGCGAAAGAAAACGAGTTACTGAGAGTTGCTGGTGCCTCGGAGCCGTAGCGAGGAGGGGATAAGGCACGGCCACAAGGGTATTGCGGCGGCGGCAGGGAGCACCGGTGGCGGTGCAGCAGTGCCGCAGGCACCGTGGCGCGGGGTCAAGGCGCCAGCCAGGGGGGGGGGGTGGAGCGGTGGCCGAGCAGAGGGGTGACACGTGGACCCGGGGAAACACAGGGGATGGCCGGCGGTGAACCAGGGGCGGCGCATTACGCCGGCGGCAGAAGAGCAGGGGAGGCAGAGCAGGGGGGGGCAGAGCGCAGGGAGGAAGAAGGGGGTGAACTGACTCAGGGACTGATCTGTAATTTCAGAGAAAGACAGGGGCCTTACTGAAAAGGGCTTGTAACTTTTAAACCAATGCTCAAATGAAGATGGTCCAAAAATCAAAAGTGCATGGTTTTTCAAACTCTACAACTTCTCTTTAAGGTTCATCTACATTTGAGCAATAGTTTTGGAAATAGAATAGACTTAGTAATAATTTCATATTTTATGTAAATCCCTAAGTAAAATTACTTTTACACATACACCCTATGGTAATTTCATACATATTTTTGAAATTTAACCACTGATATTACTTTTTGCAAAATAACCCTTATGCTTTTAAACTTTTCCCTCATTCCCCATCCATTTTGCATAAAAGGACCTTTAATTAATATTAATTACTTAAACATCCTTTCTTTCATAGCATTGCATACATAAAGTATATTTTTGCCAAACTTTGAACATACAAGCATGCTTAAAATCTAAGGTATAACCTAACTAATTACCTGAGTGTCACACAAGTGCCACAGAGAAGCAGCAATTATCGCTGTTTCAATTGCGGAAGCGCGGATCATTTTTATCAGGGATTGTCCGCGGTCTAAGAAACCTAATCCAGGGCAAAGCTCTACTCAGGGTAACCAGAACAAGGGCAAGAAACCAATGATGCAAGTCCGGCAAGGACGGATTAACTTCACCACTCTGGCAGAACTTCCAGATGGAGCTCCCGTCATGTCGGGTACATTCTCTATTCACCACAAACCAGTTGTTACATTATTTGATTCAGGAGCAACACATAGCTTTATTAGTAACAACTGTGGTACCCGAATAGGACTCGATCTTAGTTCTACCCAGGGGTCATATATAATCTCTACCCCTGGAGGAAATATTACCTCCAACCAAATGAGTAGAAATGTGCCAATTCAGTTAGGTAGTAAAGAAATCAAAACTGATTTGGTTTTACTAAGTTTGGAGGGTATTGACATTATACTTGGGACAGACTGGATGACAAAACATCCAGTACGGCTAGATATTTCTTCCCGAGTTGTCGAAATTGATTCACCATACTATGGGATCACCACCTTTTATCTGCCTCAGCCGAAATGTTTGCATCCTTGCACCTATGCCATCACAAATATCCAAGTCAAGGATATTCCTATAGTATGTGAATATCCCGATGTCTTTCCAGATGACTTGCCTGGAATGCCACCAGATAGAGACATCGAGTTTATCATTGAACTTCAACCGGACACTGCTCCTATTTCAAAAAGGCCGTATCGCATGCCTCCAAATGAATTAGCAGAACTAAAAATCCAGCTCCAAGATCTTCTTGATAAGGGCTATATACGTCCAAGTGCTTCACCTTGGGGTTGTTCTGCTCTCTTTGTCAAAAAGAAAGACAATAGCCTAAGGCTATGGTCGATTACCGTCCACTCAATGCGGTTACCATAAAAAATAAGTACCCTCTTCCTCGCATTGACATTTTGTTCGATCAGCTAGCCGGAGCTAAGGTCTTCTCTAAAATTGACTTACGCTCTGGTTATTATCAGATCAAAATTAGGCCTTGTGACATTCCAAAAACGGCCTTCTCGACCAGATATGGACTTTATGAATATCTGGTTATGTCATTTGGACTCACTAATGCACCGGCATATTTTATGTATCTCATGAATTCAGTATTCATGCCGGAACTCGACAAATTCGTCGTGGTCTTCATTGATAACATTCTAATATACTCCAAAACCAAAGAAGACCATGCTAATCATTTACGTGTCATTCTTCAACGACTACGTGATCATCGCCTTTATGCCAAATTCTCGAAGTGTGAATTCTGGCTGGATAGTGTGAAATTTTTAGGACATATTATTTCCAGTGAAGGCATATCGGTTGATCCAACCAAAGTTCAAGAAGTTATGGACTGGAACCCTCCAATTTCAGTCCATCAAATTCGAAGTTTCCTTGGATTGGCGGGATATTATCGCCGATTCATTCCAGACTTTTCCAAAATAGTTAAACCCATGACTGAGCTATTAAAGAAAGAAGTTAGATTCTGCTGGAATGACAAATGTGAGGAAGCATTTCATACCTTGAGAAAACTCTTGACAACTGCTCCAGTGCTAGCTCAACCAGATAGCACCCAACCTTTTGATGTCTATTGCGATGCTTCAGGAATTGGCCTTGGTTGTGTCCTTATGCAAAACAACCGGGTTATTGCTTATGCATCCCGAGCACTACGGACTCATGAGCAAAACTATCCAACGCATGATCTTGAATTAGCATCAGTTATCCATGCTCTCAAGATCTGGAGACATCATCTTATGGGCGCTAAGTGTAATATTTACACTGACCATAAGTGCCTCAAGTATATTTTCGCTCAAGCTAACCTAAATATGAGGCAAAGGCGTTGGTTAGAATTGATTAAAGACTATGACCTTGAGGTACACTACCATCCAGGCAAAGCTAATGTGGTTGCGGATGCCCTTAGCCGAAAAGTGCACTGTCATTGCTTATCTATAGTAACTTTCAGTGATACTATCTGCCATCAGATGAGAAAACTCAATTTAGAGATCATTCCTCAAGGTAGTCTGAATCTACTATCCATTGAGTCTACTCTGCAAGATAGAATCATCATGTCGCAACTACATGATGAGGGTATTAAAATCATCAAATCGAAGCTATCTCTGGGAGAAGCCAAATATAAATGCTTTCACACTAATCATCAAGGAGTCCTATGGTTCAACAATCGCATTGTTGTACCTAAAGATCATCCCCTTCGCAAACAAATCCTTGATGAGGCACATCTATCCAAGTTCTCTATTCATCCTGGTAGCACCAAGATGTATCAAGATCTACGGCAACATTTTTGGTGGACCAGAATGAAAAGAGAAATTGCCAAATATGTATCTGAGTGTGATACTTGCCAGAGAGTCAAAGCCAGCCACTTAAAAGCATCTGGTACACTTCAACCATTACCCATTCCGTCATGGAAATAGGAAGACATTAGCATGGACTTTATTGTCGGTCTTCCTAACACATCTCAAAAGCATGACTCCATATGGGTAATCATTGATAGACTCACAAAAATAGCTCATTTCCTTCCTGTTCATACCACTTACTCTGCTAAGAAGTATGCCGAAGTCTATCTGGAACAAATCGTTCGATTGCATGGGGTTCCAAAAACCATTATCTTTGATCGAGGGCCCCAATTTATTGCACGATTTTGGGAGCAATTGCAATCAGCTCTGGGAACTAAATTGATTCGAAGCTCCGCATATCATCCCCAAACTGATGGGCAGACTGAGCGAGTCAATCAAATCCTTGAAGACATGCTCCGGGCTTGTATTATTCACTATGGTACAAGCTGGGACAAGTGCCTTGCTCTAGCTGAATTCTCTTACAATAACAGTTATCAAGCTAGTCTTCAAATGGCTCCTTTCGAAGCGTTATACGGTCGCAGATGTCGAACTCCTTTAAGTTGGTCTGAGACCGGTGAACGCAAAATCTTCGGACCAGACCTAGTCGTTGAAGCCGAAGATAAGGTTAAGGTTATTCAATCTAATCTTAAAGCCGCTCAGTCCAGACAGAAAAGCTACACAGATAAAAGGAGGAAACCTCTGCAATTCCAAGTAGGAGATTTTGTCTATCTCCGAGTATCTCCTACCAAAGGCATCCAACGTTTCAGCATAAAAGGGAAATTAGCACCTTGATATGTCGGACCCTTTGAAATTCTCAATGTCTATGGCCCAGTGGCTTACAAACTTCGCCTTCCATCTCATTTGGCTGCCATTCATGATGTCTTCCATGTTTCTCAACTTAAGAAGTGTGTCAAAGTACCCACGGAAATCATTGAGACATGTGCCATCGAGATTGAACCCGATCTATCATACATCGAACGACCTCTTCGAATCCTGGTTACCAAGGAAAGACTCACCAGAAGAAGGGCAATTAAGATGTACAAAATCTTATGGGATCATCACACCGAAGAAGAAGCGACTTGGGAAACAGAATCTTATCTTCAACGAAATTTCCCTGGCTTCCTTCAAGCCAATCCCCAAATCTAATCATTCGATTCTGTTCAGCTTCGGAATCTCGGGATGAGATTCTTTTTAAGGGGGGAAGGCTGTAACATTCAGGTAATTAGAGATATAGACACTAGGTAATAGTGTGATATATGTATGCATGTTATGGTGTATCTTAGTTGTAAAGAGAGAACTAGGGGTATAATTGTAATTATTGAATTGAATAGGTACTTGTGTGGAATTGGGTAAAAATGCTATTAAATGTCAAATTCAAATGACCATAGAGATGAAAGATACAAAAGTTAAGTTAAAACCTAAGAGAAATAGACTATGTATAAAACTAAGGACCTATATGTGATTAACATAAAAATATAAGGGTTTACATGTGAAATGGTTGAAATATAAAAGTCAAAATCAGGTTTATTTGAGGACCAATATGTAAAAATACAAGTAATCATTACATTTCAGGAAAATTTGTAAACATACCCAAGGTTTGATCAAATTATTTGAATAAAGACAAAAGTAATTCAAATTCTACCTTTATTCATAAACTTAACTTAAAGGGTAGTAAACTTTGAGTTTCTAAACCTAAGCCCTAAAACAATGTTGTAGAGTTTGAAAAACTCTACAACTTTCATGTTGACCATTTTCTCATTTGACCTTTGTAGCAGTGGGAAATCTTAGTTTACAGAGAGGTCCCTGAACTTTTTAGGAATTGCAAACAAGCCCTTCTGACATTGCCTGCTTCTTCTTCCTCTGCCACCGCCGCTCACCGTCGGCGCAGGACCCCGAGCTCCACCTCCAGCTGCTACACATGTCCACGCGTCGCCTCCTACCTCTCCCACCTCTGCTCCTCTCCCTCCCTGGCGTCTCCTGCGCTCGCCACGCGCGCGCCACCGCTGCTCGGCCGCCACCGAGCCGCCGCCGTGGCAAGCCCCAAACCGAGCGCCCAGTCCTCGTGCTTGCGCGCGTTTGAGCACTACAACTACCCCGCGGAGCTAATGGGCGCATTCTTTCCTTCCTTCTCCACTCCCACGCCTCGGAACGCTGCCGCCATTGCCGCCCGAACGCCGGCGAGCTCGAGCTCACCGTCGTCCCACCCCTCCACCGCTGCTCCGCCTGTGCTGACCCCATCTTTAGCTCCACCTCATCCTCACGCAGCTTTCCGGCCATTCTTCTTCCCCGCTCGGACGCCGGAGCGCCGCCGCGCCGTTCTTCCCCGGCCGCCGCCTCTGCCTCGCCGTGGGTGGCCCCGTACAGACCTCCCCGACCCCATCCAAATCTCCCAGAAGGTTGCCCTCGACTCCCTCATGCTTTTCCCCCTCTTCTCCCCCGCCGCCGGCGACGAGCCTCGCCGGAATCGACGGTCAAAGTTGTGTCCCCCGCTCTAACTCCGGCGAGGGGCTACATTGCAAGCATTCAAATTCTTCTAGGGTCCTTTATGCAAAGTTTCAGTCCCTTCCTCTATTTCAAATCAGTGAAGTTCAAAAATGTGTAGGAAATCATAAAAAATCAGAAAAATACCAAACTTGTTGGGTTAGAATCCTTGTGATGAAATCTACAACTTTTATTTCATGATCATGCTATGAAAATGCATAGTTTGTTCTGTATTTTAAATACAAGTAGAGGGATACTTTAATTAAATCTTGTGATCCATAGCTTTGCTGCTTTTGATTTTTGGAGCATATGTTACATATGATTTGAGTAGCTTTGTGTAAATTTTTGAGGCACAGATCAGCCCTCTAGCTAGAGTATTTTGCTACCTTTGTTATATGTTAAAGAAACCTTCACAAATTAATTTCAAAAGCATCTGTGCATATTTATGGATGAAATTTCTACCATAACTTGATCTTTATAAGTACGATCCATCCTAAAAATTTGAGAATCAGAACCCTAATATAACTTGAGTTATAAGTTTCAAACTTAAATTCAAAGGTAATTCATAAATAATAATTGTTATGTATGAAAAATTATGAAACTTTTCTGGAATACTAGTCTTGAGTAGTGTATGATGTCCTTAAATTTGAAACCCTAGTTTTAGTGTAAAACTCCTGTTATAATTGCATCTTGAAATCTCAATTTCGATATTATTTAATTTTGTGGATTAGTTCCTTTCAGAATAAAATTCCAATAAAACTCCAGTAATTAGATATAATACCAATCTATGTTCAGTAATTTTTGTAGCTCCTGTTTTGAAATATCTTGCTCTGTAAAAATTATTTCAAGTTAAACATATTGTTTAATTAAGTGAATTGTTCTAATTATCTGTTGCATAAATATTTAGAGTAATGTTATTTCAATTAAACCCATTTAGGATAATTTTCATAAGTATTAATTTATTTTTCATAATTTAAGATTTGCTTAATTAATCCAAAGTTAATAATAATTAAATAATAACCTAAGGTTAATTACAATGTTTAGTTAATAAAATAAATAGAGATTGCTAAGTGTGTTTAGTTGTTGCTTATGGTAACCAGATATGCTACCTAATTTAGTTAGTTGGGTGCTTAGGGTAACCCACCCTGTTGCTTAACGTGACTAGTTAGTTTAGTTGATACTTGATAAATGACTGCCCAGTGCAGGGTAGTTAGGTTGTTTGTTAAAATATAATGTTCTTCTATTTGGATTGCAACTTTATTGTGAAATAACATAAAAGTATATGCATTCCATAACTTGTAAACTCCGCATCTCATATAGACTCGACCACTCTCGCTGATGGAGATTATCAGCTGATTCCGGAACCAGAAGGAGTTTATTCTGAAGACCCCGGGAATTTTGTCGCGGAGTTCTCTGAAGCCCCGAACCAAGGTTCGGAAGATATTAATTTGACTAACCCCAACCCCACCAGCGAAGGCAAGCCCCGGACATAACCCCTACTTTATTACACTGCAAACTATACTATTTATATATGTCTTTATGCATTAAGTTCTTAGGAGTTGTTTGGAAACCTTAGCTGCATAATTCCACGAACCGATGTATTGGACATTAGTACTTGAGTCCGAATAGCTGCTCTGCTTATAGGACCGGTAGAAGTCGAGCGATTTCTTGTCACTCGCGCGATATAGGCATTGTGATGTTTACATTCCTGTTATCATTATAAGGATGACGGACGGGAGTTTTATGAGGTATCATGGTTGCAACGATACCCCGTCTGTATTGTTGAATTGGATAAGGCTGCAGTGTGTGGTAGCGGTGGTTAAGCATTTGAAAGTACTAGCCACATACCGTGAAATATGGTAAGCGGTAAGCCTAGTAACCAATCGGCCCGAGGAGTGGACATACCCCCCCACCACATGTATTTGCTTCTTTTGGTTACTTTGTTCGACGTGTAGGAATACGTGTTGCTGGGCAACCAGGAGTATGGGTTTTGTAGTCGCGCTACAGACGTACGTCCTGCAGTTTGGAAGTGCGTATGGTCCTGCAGTCGCTTGTGGTGGCCCTGATCCACGAGTCGGAATGAAAGGCAAACGGTTGCTTCGGAACGACCCTTTGGTGTTCCAAGCGTGTGAGTTAGGTTTACCCTTGCAAGGTTTTGAAATTCGATTCAGGAATCGTCCGTTTCTCATGGAGATTGAGACTGCTTAATCCCTTTGCCACATAGAGTAACAAGAGGAACTTTGTGACTATCAAAGATGATGTTTGATTAAAGATTTTACCATGTGTGAGTAGTTATAGGTGCTTACCTAGAATGGTTAATCAACTAGAATCTGAAAGCTAAAAGTTGGAAATAAGGATCTACTCTTTGTTGCTTTTCAGCTGAAAACTTTACCCAAAACCTGAAAAGCCTGCATAAGTCTAGATACATGGCTAAGTATATCATGAGATGGGTAAGTCTTGCTGAGTATTAGTATACTCAGCCTTGCTTTTGTTGATTTACTTCAGGTAATCTCCCTGATGAGCCAGCTTTCATTACACCGTGGCCCTACCCCTTGCCTGATGGTTGGTCCGTGGAGTGGGATCTGTCCCCGGCCAACACAGATTCCGCCGAGTGATATCATGCCAGGGCTAGAATGATATTGGTAATAACGACGTGTACAATATTTACGCTTTTAAACTCCGCTGCTTTGACTTAAAACTAAAACCGTTTTGTAATAATCTCCTTTCACTGGGAACTGATGATGCTTTGTGTACTTTTGTAATATATCTGCCTGTGGTGTAAAATGTAATGGCATTTATATCTCTGGACTCACCTTCGTGTGAGGTACCTTGTTGGATCCTGCGTTCGGTGGTTTATCGGGACGTTACCCGACAGACCAATAGTATTATACCGTTTGAAGCACGAGGTAGCCCTCCAGAGAGGACTCGCGTACTTGAGCCGGTGTAATTCAGGTTGGTTTTGCCACAGCTGGTATCAGAGCTAACAAGTGTACCCTGGAGATATATTAGCCCTAAAAGTAATTTTATAGTATAAAATTTGATTAATCAAGTATTTGTAAACTACGTTGAATTCGTTAAGGTTTATGTATAGTACGTAAAGCCCTAGGGTAATGTTATAAGGGAATTAGAGGTGGTTGTAACATATATATATATAACTCTAACTTCCAGCATTACTTTTCTGTTGAAACTTAAATTTATGCACAACCCAACCTTACTTTCTGTAACGACATCTTCGATCGTGAGGTAAGAAGGTAAGGATCCTCAGCCAACTGAGGGAGCTTGGCCTTCCTGTCGGTGATGCGAACCGAACGCTGTTTCTCAAGCAGTGGCTTACTTGAGATGCTGCCAATGTACCAACTTTGGTTGACTACATTGGGAGTAGATGGTTCGGCGCAGGGTATGGCGATCGCTGTTCATACCCCCGCATTTTGCGGTACCCCCGTGAATACGTTGTTTCGATAACGTATGTTAACGTTGTCTGTACGGCGGTAATTGTACAGATGCTGTTTCTATAGTGAGCAGTAATGAATGGGGATGCTTTCATGACATGCTGGCATGAAAGGTTCATTGGATATATATATATGTATTGTGGTTTTCTGCAGGTACACTAACCACGATTACGCAACTAGGACGGATAGAACTTATCGACTAGTTAATAGAGAGAGACGTATTTATATTATGCCACCGTAACTAACCACGTAAGACCAAGATTACTTGGCAGTTATTTCTATTTGTGAGATCAAATAGTGCATGCATGCATAGTACATTAATCAACAAAAATGGATTTTTAATTTTGTTGCTTTAAGAAATAGGTAGCGTGTTGGTATTTCTTAGTTTGGGTAAATAACAATCTTTAGCTCTTAAGTATCCATCTGATTTCCAGCCTTTGCTGTTATCAGAATCAACTCTCTTAATCCATTTACCTTGTGAGCTTTTCGCAGGGTAAATATATCTTACCATTTGCAATGTTGTCGCAGATGGCTGCTCCTTCCAATGCCTTTTGAGATCAGGAGGGGCACTTCCACACCAATGCTTTACATTGGGAAGGGTTTCCTCATCTCTTATGGGAATCCTTAAGTCTGTTTCATTATACAGAGCCTCCTCAATACGATGGGGTAGAATATCATGAGGAAGGAGTTCCTCGATGCCGGGTTAAGATGATAATTCCTCAACACCCTTTCCGCTCCTCATGGCATTCCATAGAAGTGGAAGTGGTTGGATATCGTCTGGTTGATACCCTTGAAACTGCTGACTTGGAAGCTATCAAACTTTTCTGCAATCAACATCCGACGGAAGTTGCCGCATATCCTATTGGTTTATTTCCTACCATTGACCCTGATAATTCGGAATGGAATTTTCGGACAGAACATCTTGGTCATATGCTAGGAGATCTGGCTGAAGAAACCGTCCGTATCATTACCAGGTTCATGGATGTGCAACATCATTATCAAATTCTACTGCGTCACGGTGTGAATCAGTTAACTGGAGTGGCTCAAAGCCACTATCGGAATGCTGACCGTCAAGTGACCCAAATAGTGGAATTACAAGCCTTGGTGACTCAAAAGGATCAAATCATTGCAGCAAGGGATGAGACAATCCTCCATCGTGAAGATCAGATCAATGAGAGTGATCATATAATCACTCAGCGCGACACCGTTATTGAGTTCCTACAGGCACAGATCCATGATCTGATACTTGAGGCTGACGATGCTCAGGCTCACCTTGAGGAACTGCAGCAGCAACCGATACTTCCCGCTATACCCATGATACCTGAAGAAGAAGAAGATCCAGAAGAGATTGAGGGTGTTTCAGAGATTGACTCAGAGCATGGGGATCCTGTTCTTAGTCCCTATCACTCTCCTTCTGGCAGTCAGTCGTCTATAGGCAACTTCGACGATTTCTAGTTTCGTAAATCGTCGACTAGCTAGATGTAACTTGTGGGGAGTGTAATAACTTAGGTAGTATGTAACTTAGCTAGATCTTATGCCATTTGTTGTAACATAGATGGCCTGCGTAGGGATCTTTCGGATGTGTGATGTGGAGAACGATCAGAATCAGTGTTGTAATATAAGTTTCCTATTTTATCATCCTGATCATTATCCTTATGATTCTGAAATGAGATGATTGAATGGAGTATGTGTATTGTTTATCTAAGTCATATATCTTCTGAAATTGGGAGTAAGGCTATATGGTTAATGATGGACATCTCCTTTGTTTCAGATGGTTGGAGCCACGCGCGGAACACCGGAAGGTTTCCGGGCAGATCAGGCTAGCGGTTCTCAACAACCGCCACCACCACCTCCTAACCTTGCCGAAGTTATGGCTCGGCAAACTGAGCTACTTAACTTGCTGGTTCAAGCACAACAGAACCAGCAACATCAACAGTTCCACGGAGGTCGTGATGACCGCAATCCTCCCGTGGCCAGTTATCAGGACTTCATCAGTACTCAGCCTCCCTTTTTCAGTAAAGCTGAAGAACCCTTGGATGCCGATGCTTGGCTCCATATTATTGAATCGAAGTTCGCTCTATTGACAATACCTTGTGCGGACTCAAGCAAAGCTTCCTTTGCCGCCCAGCAACTCCGTGGTACTGCTCGGATCTGGTGGGACAATTTCTATGCCATGCAACCTGCAGGGCATGTTATCACCTGGGATGAATTTCAGGCAGCCTTTAGAGCACATTATATTCCGGAGGGATTGCTGGAGCGAAAATTGAATGAATTCTTGGCTCTTCCTCAAGGCACCAGTACAGTCCTGCAGTACACACAGAATTTCAATCATCTGTGTCAATATGCGGGATATCATGCGGATAACGATGCCAAGAAACAAGATCGTTTCCGTCGAGGCCTTAATACCAAGCTCAAGGAACGCCTAAATCTTGTGAAGTCTAATACTTTAAACGAGCTGGTTAATATGGCCTTAACTCAAGAAGATTGCATCATAGCACATCATGCTGAGAAGAAGAGGAAGACTCCTACTGGACCCTCGAGCGCTCAATCACCGAGGTACCGGGTTGTTCCCAATACACCGTTTAGAGCACCGCAGCGGAATGCCCCAACTGGTAGATTGGTTTTCAGGCCGCCCCAACAGCAGGGAAGGTATAGACCTCCCGTTCCTCCGCAACAATCACAACCATCTGGCCCACGGCCAAATGTTCAACAAGTGCCACAGAGAAGCAGCAATTATCGCTGTTTCAATTGCGGAAGCGCGGATCATTTTATCAGGGATTGTCCGCGGCCTAAGAAACCTAATCCAGGGCAAAGCTCTACTCAGGGTAACCAGAACAAGGGCAAGAAACCAATGATGCAAGTCCGGCAAGGACGGATTAACTTCACCACTCTGGCAGAACTTCCAGATGGAGCTCCCATCATGTCGGGTACATTCTCTATTCACCACAAACCAGTTGTTACATTATTTGATTCAGGAGCAACACATAGCTTTATTAGTAACAACTGTGGTACCCGAATAGGACTCGATCTTAGTTCTACCCAGGGGTCATATATAATCTCTACCCCTGGAGGAAATATTACCTCCAACCAAATGAGTAGAAATGTGCCAATTCAGTTAGGTAGTAAAGAAATCAAAACTGATTTGGTTTTACTAAGTTTGGAGGGTATTGACATTATACTTGGGACAGACTGGATGACTAAACATCAAGTACGGCTAGATATTTCTTCCCGAGTTGTCGAAATTGATTCACCATACTATGGGATCACCACCCTTTATCTGCCTCAGCCGAAATGTTTGCATCCTTGCACCTATGCCATCACAAATATCCAAGTCAAGGATATTCCTATAGTATGTGAATATCCCGATGTCTTTCCAGACGACTTGCCTGGAATGCCACCAGATAGAGACATCGAGTTTATCATTGAACTTCAACCGGACACTGCTCCTATTTCAAAAAGGCCGTATCGCATGCCTCCAAATGAATTAGCAGAACTAAAAATCCAGCTCCAAGATCTTCTTGATAAGGGCTATATACGTCCAAGTGCTTCACCTTGGGGTTGTTCTGCTCTCTTTGTCAAAAAGAAAGACAATAGCCTAAGGCTATGTGTCGATTACCGTCCACTCAATGCGGTTACCATCAAAAATAAGTACCCTCTTCCTCGCATTGACATTTTGTTCGATCAGCTAGCCGGAGCTAAGGTCTTCTCTAAAATTGACTTACGCTCTGGTTATCATCAGATCAAAATTAGGCCTTGTGACATTCCAAAAATGGCCTTCTCGACCAGATATGGACTTTATGAATATCTGGTTATGTCATTTGGACTCACTAATGCACCGGCATATTTTATGTATCTCATGAATTCAGTATTCATGCCGGAACTCGACAAATTTGTCGTGGTCTTCATTGATGACATTCTAATATAGTCCAAAACCAAAGAAGACCATGCTAATCATTTACGTGTCATTCTTCAACGACTACGTGATCATCGCCTTTATGCCAAATTCTCGAAGTGTGAATTCTGGCTGGATAGTGTGAAATTTTTGGGACATACTATTTCCAGTGAAGGCATCTCGATTGATCCAACCAAAGTTCAAGAAGTTATGGACTGGAACCCTCCAATTTCAGTCCATCAAATTCGAAGTTTACTTGGATTGGCGGGATATTATCGCCGATTCATTCCAGACTTTTCCAAAATAGTTAAACCCATGACTGAGCTATTAAAGAAAGAAGTTAGATTCTGCTGGAATGACAAATGTGAGGAAGCATTTCATACCTTGAGAAAACTCTTGACAACTGCTCCAGTGCTAGCTCAACCAGATAGCACCCAACCTTTTGATGTCTGTTGCGATGCTTCCGGAATTGGCCTTGGTTGTGTCCTTATGCAAAACAACCGGGTTATTGCTTATGCATCCCGAGCACTTCGGACTCATGAGCAAAACTATCCAACGCATGATCTTGAATTAGCATCAGTTATCCATGCTCTCAAGATCTGGAGACATCATCTTATGGGCGCTAAGTGTAATATTTACACTGACCATAAGAGCCTCAAGTATATTTTCGCTCAAGCTGACCTAAATATGAGGCAAAGGCGTTGGTTAGAATTGATTAAAGACTATGACCTTGAGGTACACTACCATCCAGGCAAAGCTAATGTGGTTGCGGATGCCCTTAGCCGAAAAGTGCACTGTCATTGCTTATCTATAGTAACTTTCAGTGATACTCTCTGCCATCAGATGAGAAAACTCAATTTAGAGATCATTCCTCAAGGTAGTCTGAATCTACTATCCATTGAGTCTACTCTGCAAGATAGAATCATCATGTCGCAACTACATGATGAGGGTATTAAAATCATCAAATCGAAGCTATCTCTGGGAGAAGCCAAATATAAATGCTTTCACACTGATCATCAAGGAGTCCTATGGTTCAACAATCGCATTGTTGTACCTAAAGATCATCCCCTTCGCAAACAAATCCTTGATGAGGCACATCTATCCAAGTTCTCTATTCATCCTGGTAGCACCAAGATGTATCAAGATCTACGGCAACATTTTTGGTGGACTAGAATGAAAAGAGAAATTGCCAAATATGTATCTGAGTGTGATACTTGCCAGAGAGTCAAAGCCAGCCACTTAAAAGCATCTGGTACACTTCAACCATTACCCATTCCGTCATGGAAATGGGAAGACATTAGCATGGACTTTATTGTCGGTCTTCCTAACACATCTCAAAAGCATGACTCCATATGGGTAATCATTGATAGACTCACAAAAACAGCTCATTTCCTTCCTGTTCATACCACTTACTCTGCTAAGAAGTATGCCAAAGTCTATCTGGAACAAATCATTCGATTCCATGGGGTTCCAAAAACCATTATCTCTGATCAAGGGTCCCAATTTATTGCACGATTTTGGGAGCAATTGCAATCAGCTCTGGGAACTAAATTGATTCGAAGCTCCGCATATCATCCCCAAACTGATGGGCAGACTGAGCGAGTCAATCAAATCCTTGAAGACATGCTCCGGGCTTGTATTATTCACTATGGTACAAGCTGGGACAAGTGCCTTGCTCTAGCTGAATTCTCTTACAATAACAGTTATCAAGCTAGTCTTCAAATGGCTCCTTTCGAAGCGTTATACGGTCGCAGATGTCTAACTCCTTTAAGTTGGTCTGAGACCGATGAACGCAAAATCTTCGGACCAGACCTAGTCGTTGAAGCCGAAGATAAGGTTAAGGTTATTCAATCTAATCTTAAAACCGCTCAGTCCAGACAGAAAAGCTACGCAGATAAAAGGAGGAAACCTCTGCAATTCCAAGTAGGAGATTTTGTCTATCTCCGAGTATCTCCTACCAAAGGCGTCCAACGTTTCGGCATAAAAGGGAAATTAGCACCTCGATATGTCGGACCCTTTTAAACTCTCAATGTCTGTGGCCCAGTGGCTTACAAACTTCGCCTTCCATCTCATTTGGCTGCCATTCATGATATCTTCCATGTTTCTCAACTTAAGAAGTGTGTCAAAGTACCCACGAAAATCATTGAGACATGTGCCATCGAGATTGAACCCGATCTATCGTACATCGAATGACCTCTTCGAATCCTGGATACCAAGGAAAGACTCACCAGAAGAAGGGCAATTAAGATGTACAAAATCTTATGGGATCATCACACCGAAGAAGAAGCGACTTGGGAAACAGAATCTTATCTTCAACGAAATTTCCCAGGCTTCCTTCAAGCCAATCCCCAAATCTAATCATTCGATTCTGTTCAGCTTCGGAATCTCGGGATGAGATTCTTTTTAAGGGGGGAAGGCTGTAACATTCAGGTAATTAGAGATATAGACACTAGGTAATAGTGTGATATATGTATGCATGTTATGGTGTATCTTAGTTGTAAAGAGAGAACTAGGGGTATAATTGTAATTATTGAATTGAATAGGTACTTGTGTGCAATTGGGTAAAAATGCTATTAAATGTCAAATTCAAATGACCATAGAGATGAAAGATACAAAAGTTAAGTTAAAACCTAAGAGAAATAGACTATGTATAAAACTAAGGACCTATATGTGATTAACATAAAAATATAAGGGTTTACATGTGAAATGGTTGAAATATAAAAGTCAAAATCAGGTTTATTTGAGGACCAATATGTAAAAATACAAGTAATCATTACATTTCAGGAAAATTTGTAAACATACCCAAGGTTTGATCAAATTATTTGAATAAAGACAAAAGTAATTCAAATTCTACCTTTATTCATAAACTTAACTTAAAGAGTAGTAAACTTTGAGTTTCTGAACCTAAGCCCTAAAACAATGTTGTAGAGTTTGAAAAACTCTACAACTTTCATGTTGACCATTTTCTCATTTGACCTTTGTAGCAGTGGGAAATCTTAGTTTACAGAGAGGTCCCTAAACTTTTTGGGAATTGCAAACAAGCCCTTCTGACATTGCCTGCTTCTTCTTCCTCCGCCACCGCCGCTCACCGTCGGCGCAGGACCCCGAGCTCCACCTCCAGCTGCTACACATGTCCACGCGTCGCCTCCTACCTCTCCCACCTCTGCTCCTCTCCCTCCCTGGCGTCTCCTGCGCTCGCCACGCGCGCGCCACCGCCGCTCGGCCGCCACCGAGCCGCCGCCGTGGCAAGCCCCAAACCGAGCGCCCATTCCTCGTGCTTGCGCGCGTTTGAGCACTACAACTACCCCGCGGAGCTAATGGGCGCATTCTTTCCTTCCTTCTCCACTCCCACGCCTTGGAACGCCGCCGCCATTGCCGCCCGAACGCCGGCGAGCTCGAGCTCACCGTCGTCCCACCCCTCCACCGCTGCTCCGCCTGTGCTGACCCCATCTTTAGCTCCACCTCATCCTCGCGCAGCTTTCCGGCCATTCTTCTTCCCCGCTCGGACCTATATTTACATAAGAAAAGGAGATCCCTCTGGCCAAACCGCCGGAGCGCCGCCGCGCCGTTCTTCCCCGGCCGCCGCCTCTGCCTCGCCGTGGGCGGGCCCGTACAGACCTCCCCGACCCCATCCAAAACTCCTAGAAGGTTGCCCTCGACTCCCTCATGCTTTTCCCCCTCTTCTCCCCCACTACCGGCGACGAGCCTCGCCGGAATCGACGGTCAAAGTTGTGTCCCCCGCTTTGACTCCGGCCAGGGGCTACATTGCAAGCATTCAAATTCTTCAAGGGTCCTTTATGCAAAGTTTCAGTCCCTTCCTCTATTTCAAATCAGTGAAGTTCAAAAATGTGTAGGAAATCATAAAAAAAGCGGAAAAATACCAAACTTGTTGGGTTAGAATCCTTGTGATGAAATCTACAACTTTTATTTCATGATCATGGTATGAAAATGCATAGTTTGTTCTGTATTTTAAATACAAGTAGAGGGATTCTTTAATTAAATCTTGTGATCCATAGCTTTGCTGCTATTGATTTTTGGAGCATATGTTACATATGATTTGAGTAGCCTTGTGTAAATTTTTGAGGCACGGATCAGCCCTCTAGCTAGAGTATTTTGCTACCTTTGTTATATGTTAAAGAAACATTCACAAATTAATTTCAAAAGCATCTGTGCATATTTATGGATGAAATTTCTACCATAACTTGATCTTTATAAGTATGATCCATCCTAAAAATTTGAGAATCAGAACCCTAATATAACTTGAGTTATAAGTTTCAAACTTAAATTCAAAGGTAATTCATAAATAATAATTGTTATGCATGAAAAATTATGAAACTTTTCTGGAATACTAGTCTTGAGTAGTGTATGATGTCCTTAAATTTGAAACCCTAGTTTTAGTGTAAAACTCCAGTTATAATTGCATCTTGAAATCTCAATTTCCATATTATTTAATTTTGTGGATTAGTTCCTTTTAGAATAAAATTCCAATAAAACTCCAGTAATTAGATATAATACCAATCTATGTTCAATAATTTTTGTAGCTCCTGTTTTGAAATATCTTGCTCTGTAAAAATTATTTCAAATTAAACATATTATTTAATTAAGTGTATTGTTCTAATTATCTGTTGCATAAATATTTAGAGTAATGTTATTTCAATTAAGCCCATTTAGGATAATTTTCATAAGTATTAATTTAATTTTCATAATTTAAGATTTGCTTAATTAATCCAAAGTTAACAATAATTAAATAATAACCTAAGGTTAATTACAATGTTTAGTTAATAAAATAAATAGAGATTGCCAAGTGTGTTTAGTTGTTGCCTATGGTAACCAGATATGCTACCTAATTTAGTTAGTTGGGTGCTTAGGGTAACCCACCCTGTTGCTTAACGTGACTAGTTAGTTTAGTTGATACTCGATAAATGACTGCCCAGTGCAGGGTAGTTAGGTTGTTTGTTAAAATATAATGTTCTTCTGTTTGGATTGCAACTTTATTGTGAAATAACATAAAAGTATATGCATTCCATAACTTGTAAACTCTGCATCTCATATAGACTCGACCACTCTCGCTGACGGAGATTATCAGCTGATTCCGGAACCAGAAGGAGTTTATTCTGAAGACCCCGGGAATTTTGTCGCGGAGTTCTCTGAAGCCCCGAACCAAGGTTCGGAAGATATTAATTTGACTAACCCCAACCCCACCAGCGAAGGCAAGCCCCGGACATAACCCCTACTTTATTACACTGCAAACTATACTATTTATATATGTCTTTATGCATTAAGTTCTTAGGAGTTGTTTGGAAACCTTAGCTGCATAATTCCACGAACCGATGTATTGGACATTAGTACTTGAGTCCGAATAGCTGCTCTGCTTATAGGACCGGTAGAAGTCGAGTGATTTCTTGTCACTCGCGCGATATAGGCATTGTGATGTTTACATTCCTGTTATCATTATAAGGATGACGGACGGGAGTTTTATGAGGTATCATGGTTGCAACGATACCCCGTCTGTATTGTTGAATTGGATAAGGCCGCAGTGTGTGGTAGCGGTGGTTAAGCATTTGAATGTACTAGCCACATACCGTGAAATATGGTAAGCGGTAAGCCTAGTAACCAATCGCCACGAGGAGTGGACATACCCCCCACCACATGTATTTGCTTCTTTTGGTTACTTTGTTCGACGTGTAGGAATACGTGTTGCTGGGCAACCAGGAGTACGGGTTTTGTAGTCGCGCTACAGACGTACGTCCTGCAGTTTGGAAGTGCGTATGGTCCTGCAGTCGCTTGTGGTGGCCCTGATCCACGAGTCGGAATGAAAGGCAAACGGTTGCTTCGGAACGACCCTTTGGTGTTCCAAGCGTGTGAGTTAGGTTTACCCTTGCAAGGTTTTGAAATTCGATTCAGGAATCGTCCGTTTCTCGCGGAGATTGAGACTGCTTAATCCCTTTGCCACATAGAGTAACAAGAGGAACTTTGTGACTATCAAAGATGATGTTTGATTAAAGATTCTACCATGTGTGAGTAGTTATAGGTGCTTACCTAGAATGGTTAATCAACTAGAATCTGAAAGCTAAAAGTTGGAAATAAGGATCTACTCTTTGTTGCTTTTCAGCTAAAAACTTTACCCAAAACCTGAAAAGCCTGCATAAGTCTAGATACATGGCTATGTATACCATGAGACGGGTAAGTCTTGCTGAGTATTATGCTGAGTATTAGTATACTCAGCCTTGCTTTTGTTGATTTACTTCAGGTAATCTCCCTGATGAGCCAGCTTTCATTACACCGTGGCCATACCCCTTGCCTGATGGTTGGTCCGTGGAGTGGGATCCATCCCCGGCCAACACAGATTCCGCCGAGTGATATCATGCCAGGGCTAGCATGATATTGGTAATAACGACATGTACAATATTTACGCTTTTAAACTCCGCTGCTTTGACTTAAAACTAAAACCGTTTTTTAATAATCTCCTTTCACTGGGAACTGATGATGCTTTGTGTACTTTTGTAATATATCTGCCTGTGGTGTAAAATGTAATGGCATTTATATCTCTGGACTCACCTTCGTGTGAGGTACCTTGTTGGATCCTGCGTTCGGTGGTTTATCGGGACGTTACCCGACAGACCAATAGTATTATACCGTTTGAAGCACGAGGTAGCCCTCCAGAGAGGACTCGCGTACTTGAGCCGGTGTAATTCAGGTTGGTTCTGCCACAGCTGGTATCAGAGCTAACAAGTGTACCTAAAAGTAATTTTATAGTATAAAATTTGATTAATCAAGTATTTGTAAACTACGTTGAATTCGTTAAGGTTTATGTATAGTACGTAAAGCCCTAGGGTAATGTTATAAGGGAATTAGAGGTGGTTGTAACATATATATATAACTCTAACTTCCAGCATTACTTTTCTGTTGAAACTTAAATTTATGCACAACCCAACCTTACTTTCTGTAACGACATCTTCGATCGTGAGGTAAGAAGGTAAGGATCCTCAGCCAACTGAGGGAGCTTGGCCTTCCTGTCGGTGATGAAATCCTGATAACTGGCCACGGGAGGATTGTGATCATCACGACCTCCTCGGAACTGTTGGCGTTGCTGGTTCTGCTGTGCTTGTACCAGCAAGTTGAGAAGTTCAGTTTGCCGAGCCATTACCTCGGCGAGGTTGGGAGGTGGTGGTGGCGGTTGTTGAGAACCGCTGGCCTGATCAGCCCGGAAACCTTCCAGGGTTCCGCACGTGGCTCCCACCATCTGAAACAAAGGAGATGTCCATCATTAACCATATAGCCTTACTCCCAATTTTTGAAGATATACTACGTAGATAAACAATGCATACATTCCATTCAATCATCTCATTTTAGAACCATAAGGATAGTGAACAAGATGATAAAATAGGAAGCTTATATTACAACACCAATTCTGATTGTTCTCCACATCACACATCCAAAAGATCCCTACACAGGCCATCTAGGTTACGACAAATGGCACAAGATCTAGATAAGTTACCCACTACCTAAGTTATTACACTTCCCATAGGTTACATCTAGAAAGTCGACGATTTGCTAACTAAAAATCGTCGAAGTTGCCTATAGAAGATTGACTGCCAGAAGAGGAGTGGTAGGGACTAAGAACAGGATCCCCGTGCTCGGAGTCAATCTCTGAAACACCCTCAATCTCTACCGGATCTTCTTCTTCTTCAGGCATTACAGGTGCAGCGGGAAGTATCGGTTGCTGCTGCAGTTCCTCAAGGTGAGCCTGGGCATCGTCAGCTTCAAGTATCAGATCATGAATTTGTGCCTGTAGGAATTCAATGACAGTGCCACGTTGAGTGATTATATGATCACTCTCATTGATCTAATCTTCTCGATCAAGGATAGTCTCATCTCGTGCTGCGATGATTTCATCCTTCTGAGTCACCAGGGCTTGTAATTCCACTATTTGAGTAACTTGACGGTCAGCATTCTGATAGTGACTTTGAGCCACACTAGTTAATTGACCCATGCTGTGAAGCAGCAAAATCTGGTAATGATGCTGCACATCCATGAACCTGGTGATGCTACGGACTGTTTCTTCAGCCAAATCTCCTAGCATATGACCAAGATGCCCTGTCCGAAAGTTCCATTCTAAATTACCAGAATCTATAGCAGGAAATAAACCCATAGGATATGCGGCAACTTCCGTTGGATGCTGGTTGCAAAAGAGTTTGATAGCTTCCAAGGCAGCAGTCTCAATGGTATCAACCAGACGATATCCAACCACCTCAACTTCTATAGAATGCCATTGAGAGCGGAAAGGATGTTGAGGAATTGTCATCTTAACCCGGCATCGTGGAACTCCTTCTTCGCGATATTCCACCCCATCATATTGAGGAGGCTCTGTATAATGAAACAGACTTAAGGATTCCCACAGGAGATGAGGAAAGCCTTCCCAGTGTAGGGCATTAGTGTGGAAGTGCCCTTCATGATCCCAAAAGGCATTGGAAGGAGCAGCCATCTGCGACAAGAATGCAAATGGTAAGATATATTTATCCTGCTGAGAACTCACAAGGTAAATGGATTAAGATAGCTGATTCTGATAACAACAAAGGCTGGAAATCAAATGGATGCTTAAGATACCCAACTAAAAATTTCTATTTACCCAAACTAAGAAATACCAACATATTAGCTATTCTTAGAAAGCAACAAAATTAAGCATGCATTTAGTTGATTAATGTATTATGCATGCACGCACTAATTGACCTTTCAACCAAAAATAACTACCGAATATCTTCGGACTTACGTAGTTAATCTCGGTGGCATAATACATACGTCTCTCACTATTAACTAGTCGATAAGCCCTATCCGTCCAAGTGTCGTAATCGTGGTTAGTATACCTGTAGAAAACCACAATATATATATATCCAATGAACCTTTCATGCCAGCATGTCATGAAAGTGTCCCCATTCATTACTGCTCACTATAGAAACAGCATCTGTACAATTACCGCCGTACAGACAACGTTAACATACGTTATCGAAACAACGTATTCACGGGGGTACCGCAAAAATGCGAGGGTATGAACAGTGATCGCCATACCCTGCGCCGAACCATCTACTCCCAATGTAGTCAACCAGAGTTGGTACATTGGCAGCATCTCAAGTAAGCCACTACTTGAGAAACAGCGTTCGGTTCGCATCACCGACAGGAAGGCCAAGCTCCCTCAGTTGGTTGAGGATCCTTACCTTCTTACCTCACGATCGAAGGTGTCGTTACAGAAAGTAAAGTTGGGTTGTGCATGAATTTAAGTTTTGACAGAAAGGTAATGCTGGGAGTTAGAGTTATATATATATACTACAGACATCTCTAATTCCCTTAATAACATTACCCTAGGGCTTTACGTACTATGCACAATCCTTAACGAACCCAACGTAGTTTGCAAATACTTTATTGACCAATTTTTATACTATAAATTATTTTTAGAGCTAATTATATCTCCAGGGTACACTTGTTAGCTCTGATACCAGCTGTGGCAGAACCAACCTGAATTACACCGGCTCAAGTACGCGAGTCCTCTCGTGAGGGCCACCTCGTGCTTCAAACAGTATAATCCCTTAGCCTGTCGGGTAACGTCCCGATAAACCACCGAAAGCAGGATCCAACAAGGTACCTCGCACGAAGGCGAGTCTAGAGATATAAATGCCATTACACTTTACATCACAGACAGGTATATTACATAAGGATATAAAAGTAACATTGGTTTCCCAAAGAAGGGACATTATTACAAAACAGTTTAAGTGTTAGGTTCCAACAGCGGAGTTTGAAAACACGGTCATTGCACATGTCGTTATTACAGATATCATGCTAGCCCTGGCATAATATCACTCGGCGGAATCTGTGTTGGCCGGGGACGGATCCCATTCCACGGACCAACCATCAGGCAGAGGGTAGGGCCACGGGGTAATGAAAGCTGGCTCATCAGGAAGATTACCTGAAGTAGATAGTTACAAAGCAAGATTGAGTATGCTAATACTCAGCAAGAATTACCCGCTCATGGTATACTTAGCCATGTACCTAGACTTATGTGGGCTTTTCAGGTTTTGGGTAGTGTTTTCAGCTGAAAAGCAACAAAGAGTAGGTCCTTAATTTCAAATTTTAGCTTTCAGGTTCTAGTTGATTATCCATTCTAGGTAAGCATCTATAACTACTCAAGCATGGTAAAATCTTTATCCAAACATCATCTTTGATGATCATAACATTGCTCTTGTTACTCTATGTGGTAAAGGGATCGAGCAGTCTCAATCATCGTGAGAAGCGGATGATTCTGAATCCAAACCTAACTCACATGCTTGGAACACCAAAGGGTCGTTCCGAAGCAACCGTTTGCCTTTCATTCCGACTCGTGGATCAGATCCACCACAAGCGACTGCAGGACCATACGCACTTCCAAAGTGCAGGACGTACGTCTATAGCGTGACTACAAAACCCATACTCCTGGTTGCCCAGCAACACGTATTCCTACACGTCGAACCAAGTAACCAAAAGAACCAAATACATGTGGTGGGGGGTATGTCCACTCCTCGGGCCGATTGGTTACTAGGCTTACCGCTTACCATATTTCGCGGCATGTGGCTAGTACTTTCAAACGCTTAACCACCGCTACCACACCCTGCGACCTTATCAGTTTTAACAACACAGACGGGGTATCATCTCAACCATGATACCTCACAAAACTCCCGTCCGTCATCCTTATAGTGATAACAGGAATGTAAACATTACAACTCCTATATCGCGCGAGTGATAGGAAATCACTCGACTTCTACCGGTCCTATTAGTATAGCAGCTAGTCGGACTCAAGTTCTAGTGTTCAGTACATTGGTTCCTGGAATTATGCAACTAAGGTTCCAAGCAATTCCTAAGAACTTAATGCATAAAAATATATAAATAGATATAAATTGCAGTGTAAATAAAATAGTGGGTTATGTCCGGGGCTTGACTTCTTGCGTAGGATTGGGAGCAGTAGGGTCAAAGTTGTCCGAACTTTGGTTCGAAACTTCAGTTAGACTTTCGACGGCGTTCCCGGGGTATTCAGCTGGTTCTACTCCTTGTTCCAGAACCACTTCGTAATCGTCGTCGGCGAGAGTAGTCGAGTCTACATGATATGCAAAACTATAAGTTAAAGAATGCATATTCTTTTATGTTATTTCACAATAAAGTTGCAATTCAAAGAAAGTAGAATATATTTATTACTTATGCAACCTATTCCTGCACTGGGCAGTCATTTATTGAGTATTAACTATTTTACCTAGATACATTAAACAGCAGGGTTAATTATACTAAGTATTTAACTAGTGGCATGGGGCAACAGGTTGGGGTAAGTTAAAAACCATATTAAATAGCTTTATTTATTTGCTATGTCAAGTATTTACATGAACCCTATGTGAAATTACATTATGGACCTGTTATACTATGTCCAAACTTATTTTTGTTGTATGACACCTAAGTCTAGGTTGAGAATTTAACGACAGGTTATACCACTTAAGAACAGAACCCTAGAACATTTTCATAACTTTTGATCATTTAAAATCCATAGATATTAATTCTATAAGGTTAATTATGCATTATTCATAATTAAACCGGTACATTAACAAAAAAATACTTAAATAATAGGATAATTATTTTTCCTAATTTCTACATGTTAAAAGAAAACTAACACAACTGGTGTCACATTTTTATCATTTTTCTATTAATTACTATGCATTATTGAAACCTATAATCAATTAAAATTAACAATTAAATTAGAGCACCAAACACTCAGAAACTGAATTTCATCATTTAAGTAAAGTTGTAGATCTCAACAAGAGGATACTGACCAATTTTAGTTTGTATTTTTATGATTTTTCCTTGAATTGATACAGAATTTCAAATTTTGTATCCAAAATAACACAAAGAAGTCCTTCTAGCACTATTCAGATGAGTCTATGGTTTGCAGATAACCCCCTGGGTTTCTAAATCTTCTAACCCGAGATCCCTGGGCCAGAGACAGAAGGGGAACAGGAAGGAGGCGGCCATGTTCCGGCGAGGGGGATCACCGGCGGCGAGGTCCGAGGGCAGGAGAGGATGCAGGAGCTCACGAGGGTTCTGTTGCACCCCGTGTCGAGGGCTGTGATGGTCGGAAGGGTGGATATCGACGAGAACCCGAGGTGGCGGCGGAGAGATCACCGTCGACGGCAGTGCTCCGGCGGTCAACGTCAGCAGGGAACCTGCGCACGAGAACCAGTGAGACGTGGGGAAGGTGTAGGTGCAGTTAATCGAGAGCATACGTGTCGGATGAGGGGCAACCGGCGAAGACAGTGGCGGCGGTGGCGGGAACTGTGATAGTTCGTGTACTTGTAATGCTAGACATATATTTTGTTAGTGTGAAATATGTGTTTGTTAGTATAAAGCTCATGTGTGTTTATGTGAAGCTTTTGAAAATTTAAAGTGCAGGTAAAAAGGATATTTTTGTAATTACAGAAAAACCTAGGGTTGTTTTTGCAAAATGTATTTGGATAAGGGTAATTTCAAAATAAGTGAAAGGTGGTTTTGTAAACATGTTTTTCTTACTTTATCCCTTGTAAAAAATATATATTTACCCAAAAATTTCATTTGAAATGTGTGTGTTGAAGTGTATTTTGGGTAAAGTTGTGAAGATAAGGGTATTTATGTAATTTTATAAAAGTACAAGTCCTTTTATGCAAGTATTTGATTTACAAAAGTAATTTTCAAAAGTTACTCAGGACTAAAGTGTAAAAGGTGCAAGTCATTATGACATGTCTATCCAATCATTATGACGAGTCTATCCCGTCATCATGACATGTCATAAATGCTTGCATTTAGGTCCTGAATTTTATAAAGTTTCATTCTTTAGGACAAAAGCAATTCAAATCCAACTTTTATTCAAAATTTAATGTATAAAAATGTAATTTTTTAGTTTTTGAACTTGGGCCCTAAAGCAATGTTGTAGAGTTTGAAAAACTCTCCAACTTTCATTTTGGGCATTTCTTCATTCGGGTTTTAAATCAATGGGAAATTTTGGTTTACACACAAGTCCCTGCAGTTTTCTAAAATTGCGCATAAGCCCTTGGGAAGTCTCTTTTCCCTTTCTCCTCTATTTCTTTTCTCCCTGGCGTCTCCTTCTTTTCTTCCTCCACTGGCGGCTGCATCTTCTTCCTCCCCTGCCTCCCTTCCTCTCCTCAGCACAGGCTCCTCTCCACGGGCACAGGGCGCTCGGGATCCAAGCGCTAGCTGCGGCACGGCTGGCGTAGGGCACGGCAGCGGGCGCTGGCGGCAGCGCATCCAGGCGGCGCGCGGGTCGGGTGCTGCGCGGGCGCACGGGCGAGCGCGCGCGGAAGCCGGCGGCGCAGCCGGGAGCTGGCGCAGGCGTTGGGCGCAACAGCTCGGCTGGCGTGCGGGAGTTGGCGCTGGCGCAGGCAGCAAGCGACGCAGGCGCTGGCGAGCGCGGGAGGAGGCGCGGGCGGCAGTTGCTGGCTTGGTGCGGCGGCGGCTTGGAGCTGGAGCGCGCTGGCTCGGGCGCGGAGGTAGGCCAGGCGTGCGGCATGCGCGCGAGTGCGGCAGGTGCGGGAACCGTGCGGAGGCAAGCAGCCCGCAGCGAGCAGTGGCGCGCGGAGTGGCCCAGGCGCGCGGGTGGATCAGCGCGTGCGCGGCGGAGCAGAGTGGGCGCTGGGGCATGGATGCGCGCGGCAGGCGCTGGAGTGAGTGGCGCAAGCGCGTGGTGGCGCGGCAGACGTGGAGCTGAGGCGCACGCGGTTCGGGCGTGCGCGGGAGCGATGCGGCAAGGCCGAAGCAAGCGACGCCGAGCTCCTGCGCAAGGACCGGCGGTGCGTAGCGGGACTTCTGCGCGAGATGCAGGAACACGGTGGCGTCGACCCTGACTACGCCATGGTGATCTTTGGTGGTGCAGGAGTGGCCATATCGAAGATGCAGTTAAGGTGTTCGACGAAATGCTGGCCGCGGGAGAAGTGATGCCAACTGCGGTGATGTACAACGCATTGATCGGAGCCTGTCGAGGAGAGGGCAACGGAAGGCACGGCCCTAATGCAAGCAGACCACGATCCTCGCGAAGGCGGAGGTGTGAGTATGGCGTGGCGAATCGGAAAGAGAAGCCGCGAAGCGAAGGCAGTGGTCGGGCGTGATGAGCTCGGAGGAGATGCGGTGCAGCTAGGCACGACGAGCTCCCTTCACCCATGCGGAGATTGAGGCAGGAGCAACGCGACGCGGGTTTGATGTGCAATGCAAGACCGGCGGCAGTGGTAGGTCAAACCGGATGGCGTCGCAACAGATGGAGAGGACGGCGAAGTTGCAGGACCTGGAGGTCCGAGCGAAATTGAACCGGCGCGTTCGCGAGTGCGAACGCAAGTGTTTTGCCAGTGGCCGACTCGGCTCGATTTTGCAAGCGAGTGCTTGTGCAGGGCAACAGACCACGCGCAACCAAATTGGGGGCCGTTGGTGTGGGAGCAGAGCAAAAGCGGCGCACCGGAGATGCAACCTAGCGCGGCAGTCCTGCAGGAGGCTACACGAGTGTGCCGACCGTGTTTCTGCAGCACACGCGCGTGAACAGTGGAGGCTTAGCCGTGAGCAAGAAAACCCTGAGGTTTGCGGAGAAGTCGGCTTAGCGAACCAATCCGGCCCTATCGGCTTCTTCCATGAGTCCACGACATCCAGCAACTCCTATTCTTCACCGATCATTCGAGCAAGACCACAAATCACCGCGGGGATTACCTCTTCGGCCATTCTCTACCCACTACAATCCCCGGCGAGCTTCTTCGTCACCCATGGAATCTCGTCATCGTCGAGCTCATCTTATCGCCGATTCTGTTCATTGCGGGAATTCACTTTCCACCCATTCTCTTCCACAACCAAAGCTACCCCAAGGTTTGCCCTGATTCACTGAATCTTCTTAATGCCGGCGACTCCTTTACCGGAATATCGTCGTTACCTTTCCATTCTTTTTTTCCCCGACCAGGGACTTAATTGCTTTGGTTTAGAAAGTTTTAGGGTGTTTTCTGTAAGATTTCCAGAACTTTCTTTATTTCAAATCGATAAACTTCTACATTTTATAGATTTTCGTAAGGAGTTCATAAAAATACAAAATCAGTTTTATTGGAAACCCTAGGTCAAAATCTACAAGTTGTATGTTATGATCATGAGTTAAAAGTCTTTGATGTGTGGTCTAGGTCAAATGTTAGGGAATGAATGTTTTATTGTGCTTTATATTGTATGCTTGTGTCATAGCTGGAAAGTAAGCCATAGCATATATGTCTTAAATAGAGATGTGTGATGTTTAGTTAATCCTTTCATATGAGTGCTCTTATCCCTGCCATCAACACTATATCCTTGTCTTCTTTGCCGTTTCCTTAAGGTCCTTTCCGTATAAGGATCCTTGTTAGTTCATGTGCTTTTGCTGCTTAGCTTATACATCTTCGCAGCTATGCTTCAACGTCAACTATCGGCTCAGCCGCTAAACATCCATTTTCTTTGAGTCTATGATGTTTCTGTGCAACAGCTGTCAGCCGATGCATTTCTTTTGATATGGTGCTACCATCGGCTGGTTAGCTGATACGGTTGACATCTTTCTAGTATCGGCTACTGCCGATACAATTCTGTTGTTCTGTCCTACATCGGCTGCCACATAGCTGATCAATCTGAGGTGCACACACAATCTCAGGATTCTTACTATCGGCCGATCCAAGCCAATTCTAGTTGTTGTCCATATCGGTTATGGCTGATCAATCCTTAGTTTTCCCATCTTCATCCACACACTTTTATCAGCCGATTTATCGACTGTGAGATCGGCTGTGTATCCATCAGACACATATCCTTAACCACACTTCAATCGGCGGTACGTCACTCAATGGTTGTGCTGACGTAATCGAGCCGATGCAACCACACCTAGTTACCTAGAATAACACTTAAGCACATCTCAGTTAAGACACAACTGCTTTAGGAATCATCCCTCCGCTAAAGTAATCGATGCTTTCATCGATCAATTAGGAGCTCGATGCACTCATCAATCAGTTAAACCCCGTTGTTTCCAATCGGCTCTGTTGTGATCTTCAACAAGTAGCCAGTTCTAATTAGTGTTTCCTTAAAGCTCTATCTAAGTTTAGTTCAAATCTTTCTAGTTGTTATGTGAGTAGTATGTTAAATGAGTGTTAGATTGCAACCTTAGTGCGAAGTAAGATAGTTTTATATGCACACTTTGAATGTAATGTTGTATTGCATGTAGACAAGACTACTTCTGCAAACGGCACGTACAAGATCTCCCAGGAGTCTGCAGAGGATGTTTCTGAAGACCAAATAAACGTCACCAAGGAATTAACTGAAACCCCGAACCCAAGTTCGGAAGATATTGACATTTCTGACTTCAGTCCCACCAGTAAAGGCAAGCCCTGGATATAAACCCTACTTTATTTACACTGCAACCTATGTTATTTATATCTATCTCTGCATTAAGTTCTTAGGAATTGTATGAAAAACCCTAGATGCATTTTCCTAGGAACCAATGTATTGAATGTTAGCACTTAAGTCCGACTAGCTGCTATGCTAATAGGACCGGTAGAAGTCGGGTGATTCCCTGTCACTCGCGCGATATAGGAGTTGTAATGTTTACATTCCTGTTATCACTATAAGGATGCCGGACGGGAGTTTGGTGAGGTTTCATGGTTGAGGTGATACCCCGTCTGTGTTGTTGAATCTGTTAAGGTCGCAGCGTGTGGTAGTGCGGGTTAAGTGTTTGAAAGTACTAACCACATACCGCGAAATATGGTAAGCGGTAAGCCTAGTAGCCAATCGGCCCGAGGAGTGGACATACCTCCCACCACTCATCTTGCTTCTTCTGCTTACTTATGTTCGACGTGTGGGAATACGTGTTGCAAGGGCAACCAGGAGCACGGGTTTTGTAGTCACGCTACAGATGTACGTCCTGCACTTTGGAAGTGCGTATGGTCCTGCAGTCGCTTGTGGTGGATCTAATCCATGAGTCGGAATGAAAGGTAAACGGTTGCTTCGGAACGACCCTTTGGTGTTCCAAGCGTGTGAGTTAGGTTTACCTTGCAAGGTTGAATCTCGATTCAGGAATCGTCCGCCTCTCACGATGAATGAGACTGCTTATCCCCTTTACCACATTGAGTAATAAGAGCAATCATATGATTATCAAAGATGATGTTTGACCAAAGATTCTACCATGATTGAATAGCTATAGATGCTCATTTAGAATGAATAATCACATAGAACTCAAAAGCTAAAAGTTGACATTAAGGATCTACTCTTTATTGCTTGTCAGCTGAAAATAAACCCAGAGCCTTTACAATGCTTTCATGAGTCTAGTTATGGGCTAAAGTATACCCAATCCCGGGTAAGCCTTGCTGAGTATTAGTATACTCAGTCTTGCTAGTTATGTGTTTCAGGTAAAGTCTTTGAAGCCCCTACTCTTTCCCTTGTCTTGGCCCGGAGCTCTTCCAGACGGTTGGCCCTTGGAATAGGATCCGTCCTCGGCCAACACTGATGATACCGAGTGATGTCGTGCCCGGGCTTAGCATGACATCCATCTCGACGACGCATTGTGAATCGTCACGTGTGTTTTCCGCTGCTAAAAACCATAACTTTATCAGTTTGTAATAATTTCTCTAAGTTTGAAACTTCGTACTTCTTTTGGAAACTCTTGTAATGTAATTCCCTGTGATGTAAAATGTGATGGTGATTGTATCTCTGGACTCACCTTCGTATGAGGTAACCTTATTTGATCCTGTGTATCGGTGGTTTATCGGACCGTTACCCGACAGGCCAAGGGATTATACCGTTTGAAGCACGTTGGAGCCCTCGGAAGTGGACTCGCGTACTTGAGCCGGTATAATTCAGGTTGGTTCTGTCACAGCTGGTATCAGAGCTATAAGGTTACTCTGGAGCTACATTTTACCTTAAAAATGCTTTCAGTATAAAAGTTTGACCAACAAAATGTTTGGCAAAACCGCGTTGGATTCATTAAGGATTGAGCTTAGTACGTAAAGCCCTAGGGTAATGCTTATGAGGGAAATAGAGGTGGCTACAGTATATATATATATATATATATATAACCTTAACTACCAGCATTACTTTTCTGTCAAAACTTAAATTCACGCACAACCCAACCTTACATTCTGTAACGACACCTTTGATGATGAGGTAAGAAGGTAAGGATCCTCAGCCAACTGAGGGAGCTTGGCCTTCCCGTCGGTGATGCGAACCGAATGCTGTTTCTCAAGCAGTGGCCTACTTGAGATGTTGCCAATGTACCAATTTCGGTTGGCTACATTGGGAGTATATGGTTCGGCGCAGGGTATGGCGATCGCAGTTCATACCCCCGCATTTTGCGGGACCCCCGTGAATACGTTGTTTCGATAACGTATGTTAACGTCGTCTGTACGGCGGTAATCGTACAGATGCTGTTTCTATAGTGAACAGTAATGATTGGGGACGCTTTCATGACATGCTGGCATGAAAGGTTCGGTGTATATATTTCGTGTTTTCTGCAGGTACGCTAACCTCGTTGCGTAAACTTGAACGTAAGAACGACTAGATATTATAGGGAGAGACGTATTTATATGATGCCACCGTAATTAACCACGTAAGACCAAGGTTACTTGGCAGTTATTTTTGTTTGTGAGGACGTGTAGAACGTGCATGCATTATGTCATCTTGGATTGATTTGATTGCTTTGCTTGTTATGTTATTGTACTAAAATGTGTGCTTGTATCTGAATGCCGTCTAGACTTTGTGTTGTAGGAGCCAATGTAATATGCTAGGCTATCCTGGAGTGAGAAGGTCTTTTGTGAATCAAGCGGATTGGGTCATGTTTGGACCTTATCACCAATCTTAGTTTGACAGCCAAAGCAAACCTTTGATCTTGCTTTGAATCTATTTTGACAGAAACATTGAACTTCTCCTTTGATAGTTAAACCTTGATGATTATCATCAAACCCTTCAATCCATCATCTAGTGATCTATCTATCCTCTCTTGAAGTTGTACCTTATGTTGTTGGCCATTCTGGTTACAACATCTGAAAGTTGCACCTTCAATTTTTGCTCAGATGATTTTGGATAAATTAAAAAGATGTATGACAATAATTACTTTTGGATACAAATCTTTCGGCAAAAGTCATGCATCATAGCATATATCATTTTTGGTCAGTGCATGGTATTGCATCGTCATCGACAATCCGTAGACTGACTAACGGGTGTGACTCCTGTACAACCTTGGGTTGTCTTTCGTTTCCTAAATCTATCTTGTTGCTATTGGCACTACAGGGTTGCTATTCCTCTTTTGTGGTGGTGTTTAATCACATGACCATGATGCCGTGTCGGAACCTAAGGCCTCATGTGCACTGCAGTCACATGATTGAGCCATTAGGAGCGCACTGGTGACTAGGTACATGTGACGTAACCCACTGCAAACTCTTTTTATGCAACCTTACTAGTGTCCTAACTTTTGATCCTCGTTTAAGGATATAGAGCTACCCAGGTGTTAGTTACGAGAGAGCGGTTGTAGAGTGCGAGTCATATGCATCATCAACTCATGAGGGTATGCATCATACTTTATAAATTTCTTACATGCATACATTGCAAGCATTGTCATCCTTGCATCATGGTGTAAACATTGAATCATGGTAATTGCATTGTGTCATATGCACCATCTTGATCGTGCATGGAATCCTTCATCCTCGTATTGCATCATCATTGTAATCATACATCTCAAACAGTGCATCACATTCATGGGTATATATATCAAGCATTGCACTCTAAGTTGGAGCATTTTGTCACTATTCCTTGATTGCATCGGTATATATAGGCATGTTTTGCAATCAACATCATCCCAATCATTCAGATAATAAACTCTGAGCAGGAATGTTTCAAACATCACTTATCAATCTCTCGTAATATCCTCACTTGCTATCCATGAGCTTTGTGATGAATGTCGCCGACATTTATCATCGTCATGTGGTGATCTTAACTCTATGAGAACTTGATCACCTTTCTCTCTCTTCTCTCGTCATACTCATCCATGTACAATCTATCCATGTTTTGGTTATACTCATCTTGTCATACTCCAATGGCCTTTACCATCAACATCAACTTTCTTTGGTGTGATTGCTTTTTGCCACTTTTGATGAGAGATTTACTTCTCTTCCTTTAAGAGTCTTTCGTCCAAATCTCGGGACGAGATTCTTTTTAGGGGGAAGGCTGTGATAGTTCGTGTACTTGTAATGCTAGACATATATTTTGTTAGTGTGAAATATGTGTTTGTTAGTATAAAGCTCATGTGTGTTTATGTGAAGCTTTTGAAAATTTAAAGTGCAAGTAAAAAGGATATTTTTGTAATTACAGAAAAACCTAGGGTTGTTTTTGCAAAATGTATTTGGATAAGGGTAATTTCAAAATAAGTGAAAGGTGGTTTTGTAAACATATTTTTCTTACTTTATCCCTTGTAAAAAATATATATTTACCCAAAAATTGCATTTGAAATGTGTGTGTTGAAGTGTGTAAAAATTTTGGGTAAAGTTGTGAAGATAAGGGTATTTATGTAATTTTATAAAGTACAAGTCCTTTTATGCAAGTATTTGATTTACAAAAGTAATTTTCAAAAGTTACTTAGGACTAAAGTGTAAAAGGTGCAAGTCATTATGACATGTCTATCCAATCATTATGACGAGTCTATCCCGTCATCATGATGTGTCATAAATGATTGCATTTAGGTCCTTAATTTTATAAAGTTTCATTCTTTAGGACAAAAGCAATTCAAATCCAACTTTTATTCAAAATTTAATATGAAAAGATGTAAGTTTTGAGTTTTTGAACTTGGGCCCTAAAGCAATGTTGTAGAGTTTGAAAAACTCTCCAACTTTCGTTTTGGGCATTTCTTCATTCGGGTTTTAAATCAATGGGAAATTTTGGTTTACAAACAAGTCCCTGCAGTTTTTTGAAATTGCGCATAAGTCCTTGGGAAGTCTCTTTTCCCTTTCTCCTCTATTTCTTTTCTCCCTGGCGTCTCCTTCTTTTCTTTCTCCACTGGCGGCTGCATCTTCTTTCTCCCCTGCCTCCCTTCCTCTCCTCAGCATAGGCTCCTCTCCACGGGCACAGGGCGCTCGGGATCCAAGCACTAGCTGCGGCGCGGCTGGCGCAGGGCGTGGCAGCGGGCACTGGCGGCGGCTAGCGGCAGCGCATCCAGGCCGCGCGCGGCTCGGGTGCTACGCGGGCGCGCGCGGAAGCCGGCGGCGCAGGCGGGAGCTGGCGCAGGCGTTGGGCACGACAGCTCGGCTGGCGCGCGGGAGTTGACGCTGGCGCAGGCAGCAAGCGACGCAGGCGCTGGCGAGCGCGGGAGGAGGCGCGGGCGGCAGTTGCTGGCTCGGGGCGGCAGCGGCTTGGAGCTGGAGCGCGTTGGCTCGGGCGAGGAGGCAGGCTAGGTGTGCGGCAAGTGCAGGAACCGTGCGGAGGTAAGCAGCCCGGAGCGAGCAGTGGTGCGCGGAGTGGCCCAGGCGCGCGGGTGGAGCAGCGCGTGCGCGGCGGAGCAGAGTGGGCGCTGGGGCGTGGATGCGCGTGGCAGGCGCTGGAGTGAGTGGCGCAAGCGCGTGGTGGCGTGGCAGACGTGGAGCTGAGGCGCACGCGGTTCGGGCGTGCGCGGGAGCAATGCGGCAAGGCCGAAGCAAGCCACGCCGAGCTCCTGCGCAAGGACCGGCGGTGCGTAGCGGGGCTTCTGTGTGAGATGCAGGAACACGGTGGCGTCGACCCTGACTACGCCACGGTGATCTTTGGTGGTGCAGGAGTGGCCGTATCGAAGATGCAGTTAAGGTGTTCGACGAAATGCTGGCCGTGGGAGAAGTGATGGCAACTGCGGTGATGTACAACGCATTGATCGGAGGCCATCGAGGAGAGGGCAACGGAAGGCACGGCCCTAATGCAAGCAGACCACGGTCCTCGTGAAGGCGGAGGTGTGAGTATGGCGTGGCGAATCGGAAAGAGAAGCCGCGAAGCGAAGGCAGTGGTCGGGCGTGACGAGCTCGGAGGATATGCGGTGCAGCTAGGCACGACGAGCTCCCTTCACCCATGCGGAGGTTGAGGCAGGAGCAACGCGACGCAGGTTTGACATGCAACGCAAGACCGGCGGCGGTGGTAGGTCAAACAGAATGGCGTCGCAACAGATGGAGAGGACGGCGAAGTTGCAGGACCTGGAGGTCCGAGCGAAATTGAACCGGCGCGTTCGCGAGTGCAAACGCAAGTGTTTTGCCAGTGGCCGACTCGGCTCGATTTCGCAAGCGAGTGCGTGTGCAGGGCAACTGACCACGCGCAAGCAAATTGGGGGCCGTTGGTGTGGGAGCAGAGCAAAAGCGGCGCACCGGAGATGCAACCTAGCGCGGCAGTCCTGCAGGAGGCTACGCAAGTGTGCCGACCGTGTTTCTGCAGCACACGTGCGTGAACAGTGGAGGCTTAGCCGTGAGCAGGAAAACCCTGAGGTTCGCAGAGAAGTTGGCTTAGCGAACCAATCCGGCCCTATCGGCTTCTTCCATGAGTCCACAACATCCAGCAACTCCTATTCTTCACCGATCATTCGAGCAAGACCACAAATCACCGCGGGGATTACCTCTTCGGCCATTCTCTACCCACTACAATCCCCGGCGAGCTTCTTCGTCACCCATGGAATCTCGTCATCGTCGAGCTCATCTTATCGCCGATTCTGTTCATTGCGGGAATTCACTTTCCACCCATTCTCTTCCACAACCAAAGCTACCCCAAGGTTTGCCCTGATTCACTGAATCTTCTTAATGCCGGCGACTCCTTTACCGGAATATCGTCGTTACCTTTCCATTCTTTTTTTCCCCGACCAGGGACTTAATTGCTTTGGTTTAGAAAGTTTTAGGGTGTTTTCTGTAAGATTTCCAGAACTTTCTTTATTTCAAATCGATAAACTTCTACATTTTATAGATTTTCGTAAGGAGTTCATAAAAATACAAAATCAGTTTTATTGGAAACCCTAGGTCAAAATCTACAAGTTGTATGTTATGATCATGAGTTAAAAGTCTTTGATGTGTGGTCTAGGTCAAATGTTAGGGAATGAATGTTTTATTGTGCTTTATATTGTATGCTTGTGTCATAGCTGGAAAGTAAGCCATAGCATATATGTCTTAAATAGAGATGTGTGATGTTTAGTTAATCCTTTCATATGAGTGCTCTTATCCCTGCCATCAAGACTTTATCCTTGTCTTCTTTGCCGTTTCCTTAAGGTCCTTTCCGTATAAGGATCCTTGTTAGTTCATGTGCTTTTGCTGCTTAGCTTATACATCTTCGCAGCTATGCTTCAACGTCAACTATCGGCTCAGCCGCTAAACATCCATTTTCTTTGAGTCTATGATGTTTCTGTGTAACAGCTGCCAGCCGATGCATTTCTTTTGATATGTTGCTACCATCGGCTGGTTAGCTACGGTTGACATCTTTCTAGTACCGGCTACTGCGATACAATTCTGTTGTTCTGTCCTACATCGGCTGCCACATAGCCGATCAATCTGAGGTGCACACACAATCTCAGGATTCTTGCTATCGGCCGATCCAAGCCAATTCTAGTTGTTGTCCATATCGGTTATGGCTGATCAATCCTTAGTTTTCCCATCTTCATCCACACACTTTAATCAGCCGATTTATCGACTGAGAGATCGGCTGTGTATCCATCAGACACATATCCTTAACCACACTTCAATCGGCGGTACGTCACTCGATGGTTGTGCTGACGTAATCGAGCCGATGCAACCCCACCTAGTTACCTAGAATAACACTTAAGCACATCTCAGTTAAGACACAACTGCTTTAGGAATCATCCGTCCGCTAAAGTAATCGATGCTTTCATCGATCAATTAGGAGCCCGATGCACTCATCAATCAGTTAAACCCCGTTGTTTCCAATCGGCTCTGTTGTGATCTTCAACAAGTAGCCAGTTCTAATTAGTGTTTCCTTAAAACTCTATCTAAGTTTAGTTCAAATCTTTCTAGTTGTTATGTGAGTAGTATGTTAAATGAGTGTTAGATTGCAACCTTAGTGCGAAGTAAGATAGTTTTATATGCATACTTTGAATGTAATGTTGCATTGCATGTAGACACGACTACTTCTACAAACGGCAACTACAAGATCTCCCTGGAGTCTGCAGAGGATGTTTCTGAAGACCAAATGAACGTCACCAAGGAATTAACTGAAGCCCCAAACCCAAGTTCGGAAGATATTGACATTTCTGACTTCAGTCCCACCAGTAAAGGCAAGCCCCGAACATAAACCCTACTTTATTTACACTGCAACCTATGTTATTTATATCTATCTCTGCATTAAGTTCTTAGGAATTGTATGAAAAACCCTAGTTGCATTTTCCTAGGAACCAATGTATTGAATGTTAGCACTTGAGTCCGACTAGCTGCTATGCTAATAGGACCGGTAGAAGTCGGGTGATTCCCTGTCACTCGCGCGATATAGGAGTTGTTATGTTTATATTCCTGTTATCACTATAAGGATGCCGGACGGGAGTTTGGTGAGGCATCATGGTTGAGGTGATACCCCGTCTGTGTTGTTGAATCTGTTAAGGTCACAGCGTGTGGTAGTGCGGGTTAAGTGTTTGAAAGTACTAACCACATACCACGAAATATGGTAAGCGGTAAGCCTAGTAGCCAATCGGCCTGAGGAGTGGGCATACCACCCACCACTCGTCTTGCTTCTTCTGCTTACTTATGTTTGACGTGTGGGAATACGTGTTGCAAGGGCAACCAGGAGTACGGGTTTTGTAGTCGCGCTACAGACGTACGTCCTGCACTTTGGAAGTGCGTATGGTCCTACAGTCGCTTGTGGTGGATCTGATCCACGAGTCAGAATGAAAGTATACTCAGTCTTGCTAGTTATGTGTTTCAGGTAAAGTCTTTGAAGCCCCTACTCTTTCCCTTGTCTTGGCCCGGAGCTCTTCCAGACGGTTGGCCCTTGGAATAGGATCCGTCCTCGGCCAACGCTGATGATACCGAGTGATGTCGTGCCCGGGCTTAGCATGACATCCGTCTCGACGACGCGTTGTGAATCGTCACGTGTGTTTTCCGCTGCTAAAAACCATAACTTTATCAGTTTGTAATAATTTCTCTAAGTTTGAAACTTCGTACTTCTTTTGGAAACTCTTGTAATGTAATTCCCTGTGATGTAAAATGTGATGGTGATTGTATCTCTGGACTCACCTTCGTGTGAGGTAACCTTATTTGATCCTGTGCATCGGTGGTTTATCGGGCCGTTACCCGACAGGCCAAGGGATTATACCGTTTGAAGCATGTTGGAGCCCTCGGAAGTGGACTCGCGTACTTGAGCCAGTATAATTCAGGTTGGTTCTGCCATAGGAACAGACGCCGGCGAGCGTCGGGAGGGAGATGTAGGGCACTAGAGACTCTACTTTGTGGTCGTAGAGCTCTGGGGTGATGATGTGTTGCTGGTGAGGGGGTCGTAGAGGTGTAGGAATGCTCGGATCGTGCTGCCCACGGTGGCCCGAGGGTGGCGGCGAAGCTCGAGGTAGCCGGAGCTGTGGAAGACGAAGCTTGGGCGCGAAAGGGTGAAATTGGTCGGGCTGGAGAGCACCAGTGGGTCACGGCGGTGCTCTAGCAGCTTTGGATTGGGGTTTAGGAGGAGTGAGGGCTGCTGGCGACGGTGGACAGCAAGGGCGGCGGAGGTCCGGCGAGAGCTCAAGCTCGGAGAAGAGGAAATGCTACGGCTTAAGGCATTCGGAGAAGTGAAACAAGTTGTAACGCAACGACTGAGCCTGCCTTAGAGCCAGGAGAGGCATTACACAGGCAAGTAGGAGCTGGCGACGACGGTGAGGTGCGTGGCGGCCGGCGGGCGGCTCGGGATGCCGTGGCGCGTGCGGAGTAGGGCAGCAAGGGGGTAACTGGCGCCGGGGTCAAGAAGAGGATGACGCGTGGGGGTTAATCCAACAGGAGGTGGCGCGACGGCGGTGGTAGAGCGACAGCCAGAGGCGCAGCATTGCCGGCGGCAGGCGAGCAGAGCAGGGGCCCATCTGCGCGAGGAAGAAGAAGAGAGGTGAGGAGGTCCGGGGGACTAGTTTGAGATTTCTAGAAAGTTCAAGGACCTCTCGGTAAACTAAAATTTCTCACCGATATAGAGATCAAATGAAGAAGTGCCCAAAATGAAAGTTGTAGAGTTTTCTAAACTCTACAATATTGCTTTAGGGCTCAAGTTCAGAAACTCAAAGTTTATAACTTGTTATGTTAAGTTTTTGAATAAAGGTAGAATTTAAATTACCTTTATCTTTATCCAAATAAATTTGATCAATATTTTGGGCATGTTTACAAATTTTTCTGGATTGTCATGATTACTTGTATGATTACATATTAGTCCTTAAGTAAACCTGAATTTTACTTTTATATTTCAATTATTTCACATGTAAGCCCTCATATTTTTATTTTAATCACACATAGGTCCCTAGTTTCACACAAAGGTCTATTTTTCTTAGGTTTTAACCCACCTTTTACACTTTCTTCCCTATGGTCATTTAATTTTGACACTTAGTATTATATTTACCCAATTACATTCAAGGACCTATATATTTCATAAATTACAAATATGCCCCTAGTTCTCTGTACATCTCACATACATCATAGTATGCATATATCTCTGATTACCTGAATGTTACAGCACGCGCTCCAGCGCCCGCTCGCCTGAGCCGAGCCGCCCTGCGCCGCGCCAGCGCACCTGCGCGCTGCCGCTCCGGCGCTTGTGCCGAGGGGGAAAAGCAGGGAGAGAGCCCCCCAGATAGAGGCGCTGACCCTGGAACAGAAGAGATGTCGGAGAGAGGATAAAACAGAGAGAGAGAGAGAGGAAGAACAGAGAAGGTAGAGAAATAGAATTCCCCTATGCGGAAATCTAGAAAATTGCAGGGACCTTTCTGTAAAGCATAATTTCTCATTAATCTAAAGCCCTAATGAAGAAATGCCCAAAACGAAAGTTGGAGAGTTTTTCAAACTCTACAACATTGCTTTAGGGCTCAAGTTCAAAAACTCAAAACTTATATTTTTACACGTGAAATTTTGAACAAAGGCTGGATTTGAATTACTTTTGTCCTAAAGAGTATAACTTCATAACATTTAGGGCCTAAATGCAAGCATTCATGACACGTCATGATGATGGGATAGACACGTTATAATGATTCGATAGACATGTCATGATGAGTTGCACCTTTTACACTTTAGCCCTGAGTAACTTCGAGAGTTACTTTTGTAAATCAAATACTTGCATAAAAGGACTTGTACTTTTATAAAATTAAATAAATACCCTTATTTTCTCAACTTTACCCAATTTTTTATACAATTCAACACATGCATTTCTAATGCAATTTTTGGATAAATATATAATTTTCACAGGGGATAGCGTAAGAAAACATATTTGCGAAACCACCCTTCACTTATTTTGAAGTTAACTCCTATCCAATTACATTTTGCAAAAACAACCCTAGTTTTTCCCTAATTACAAAAATACCCCTTTTACTTGCACTTTGAATTTTCAAAAGCTTCACATAAACATACACAAGCTTTTCACTAACAAGCACTTATTTCACACTAACAAATTATGTGCCTAGCTTACAGGTACATGAACTGTCACAGGCTTCCCCCCTAAAAAGAATCTCGTCCCGAGATTCAGGACGAAAGACTCTTAATGGGAGAGAAGCAAATCACCCATCAAAAATGGCAGGAAGTAATCATACCAGAGAAGATTGATTGTCATTGGAATATGAAGAGATGAGTATAACGAGAGCATGGATAGATTGTACATGGATGAGTTTGACAAGATAAAAGAGAGAAAGGTGAGCAAGTTCTCATAGAGCTAAGATCACAACATGAGGACGATAAATGTCGGCGACATTCATCACAAAACTTATGAATAGCAAGTGAGGATAGTACAAGAGATTGATAAGTGATGTTTGAAACACCTCTGCTCAGAGTTTATTACTTGAATGATTTGGATGATGTTGATTGCAAAACATGCCTATTTATACTGATGCAATCAAGGGATAATGATAAAATGCTCCAATTCAGAGTGCAATGCTCGATATACAACCATGAACGTGATGCACTGTTGTAATGTATGATTACTATGATGGTGCAACACGAGGATGGAGAATTCCATGCATGACTGAAATGGTGCATATGACACAATGCAATTACCATGATGCTGGCCAAATGATGCAGACACCATGATGCAAGAATGACGATGCTTGCGATGTGTGCACGTAAGAAATGCATAAAGTATGATGCATACCCTCATGAGTTAGTGACGCACATGACTCGCACTCTACAACGGTTCTCTCATATCACTACACCAAAGGCGCTCAATTTCATTGGCCAGATGTAATTTCATCGGCCAAAATCAAGCCGACAAAAATGACTCGCTTATTTCGTCGGCCACCACAAGCTGATGAAATTAGAACTTGTTTTCATCGGCTCAGCGCAGGCCGATGGAAAAAGGTTCATATTTTCATCGGCTAGGCCCTGGCCGACAAAACAAAGAGCATATTTTCGTTGGCCTGCCCTAGGCCGATAAAAATAGACCTAATTTCATCGGCCTGCTCGGGCCGATGAAAATATAGGTACCCTAATAGGGCAATTTGGATGTTGTTCTTGGCCCGCACCCACAGCACTTCGCCGCCCCCGCGCCCCGCCGCCACCTCCCCCGGCCCAGCACCCCGCCACCGCCGTGACCCCCGCCGCCCCCCTGCCGCCGTCCCGCGCAGCCCACGCCGCCGCCCCACACCCCTCTGCCCCGCGGGCCCCCGCGCGGCTCTGCCCGTGGCCGCGCGCAATTCTGCCCCGCGGCCTCGTGGCCCAAAGCTGTGCCGCCCTGAGATCCCACGCCGCGGCACCGCAGCCCGCCGACGCCCCGTGGCCCGCCACCGCCCCCGAGGCCCCACGCCGTGCCCCCGCGGCCCGCTGCCGCCCCGCAGGCCCCCGCCGCCGCCCCCGAGGCCCCACGCCGTGCCACCGCGGCCCGCCACCGCCCACAGGTATGCCTGCCCGTTCTCTTTCCTGCTAGTTTCGAACTGACCGAATAACTATTAAACTTAGTGATGCATTGTTATCCATTACTCTAAGGCCAGAAACTGTATTACTCTTAAAATATTTGTGTTACATTTTCTTGATAATTATTGTTTGCTTAGTATCGTTAATGAAGTAACATTTCTCACTTTCGTTATGAAGTAGCTAGTTTGAGAAAATGAGAGACGATCGAATTTGGATGTACGATGGTTGGACAAGTAACATAATTCCTACGCGAGAGTGAATGTTCAACACACAAGCTTTTGTTGATCATGTATTTTCCTTGTCTCCTGGCGGTGGTTTGGCAAAGTGTCCATGTAACAGTGTCAGATTTGTTCTCGTCAAGTCAAGATTGGTCACCTATGCAAGTTTGGTTTCATGCGGAATTATGAGAGGTGGTATGAGCATGGAGTGTCCCAGGAGCAGAAGCCATACAACCTAGTTGATAGCTTTGAGGAAAACGAAGATAGGATGGATGCAATGATGGATGATTTTGTCCAACAGGTTGAGAATGCTGTTGAGGTATCGGAATATTTTGGTCTGCTTGCGTCATCAAAAGAACCATTACATGGAGCCACTACTTCGTCACAGCTTGCTGCTGTGACACGGTTAATGGCTATAAAGTCAAAGTATAACTTTTCAGTAAGTTGTTACAATGATCTTGTTGACTTAATTTCGAACATGGTTCCGAAACCTCACAAGTTCCCGAAAGACTTTTACTACTCAAAGAAGCTGTTAGCTGGTTAACTCATAACTCGTTATGAGTTAACAAAATTTTAAAACTTGTAGTGCATGAAGGAAAGCAGTGTCCATGATGATCTAAGACAGCTTTCATATGGAAGCACGACTGCAAGGAGTTATTATTGTTATGACATAAACGGATTTTGGTTCAGTACAACCAAGTTTGAAGCAAAAAATCCACATGCCGCCATAACAAATAGTGGAGTTGTGACCACCGCGAGTGCCTCAGATGGTTCTATCACGGAGTATTTTGGTGTCATTCAGAATATAGTGGAGCTGAAGTTTGAAGGTTCAAAAGATTTAAGAGTTGTGTTAATTTATTAAGATTGGTTCAATAGTAAATTAGGTTCTGGGGTAAAGCATAATAAAAAACTTGGTTTATCAAGTTGAGATGTTCTATTATGTGTCGTATCCATGCCGTTCGGAAAGTTTAGAACCATGGTGGATTGGTCAGAGAGTATGTCCTCCAGGTCGATTACCTATTCCTGGAGATGAAGGTTACGATGAATGTGAGCTTGATCATACTGTTCCTGAAGCATTTCAGGAAGATGAGTGTAATGGACTCTTTAAAGTTGATATTGGGATGGCACTTGACAGATTAGATGGTGACACTGGTGATGTAATAGTTTCTAAGGTCCGTAAGAAACAACGGCCATGTCCCGCAAGCAAAGTAATGTTCACAACATATGAAAAGAGGCATGGTACTACTCATGGTGACTTTGTAGCTGAAGAAGATGACCCCGAGGACTTTTAACATGTAATGTGATGTAAAAACTAGTTTTTCTTAATAGTATTTTATTTACTAATTGTTGTTATCAAACTTGTTATCTTTTATTTACCAATGCTTTATATGATATTAACTAACCATATTTTATTTTTTTCAGGATGAGGTAATTTGTGCACTCTCTGAAAGGGAAGGGAAAGAAGGATGTATCCTCATCTTCGTGGAGCTAGGCAAAGAAGAATGATGGCTCCGCATCTTCGGATAGGCCTTCTCTCTTTAGAGGCAGCAGTTCTCACCAAAGCCGAAGAAGTGCACTTCAGCGATGTCTAGACGAGGCTGTGCAAGTAAGTCATATGTAGTTTGCATGTGTAATTTAATTTCTTTAATAAAAATAAATATATACTTGTCTTTGAACAGCAAGAAGAGGAAGGTAGGGGTGCGGATGAGGAAGAATATGTCACGAATGTGGATGGCAATGGAGATGGAGGTAGTGGAGAGGGAGATGGGTGCGAGGACAAAGAAGAGTGCGAGGATAGAGATGGAGATGCAGAGGAGGAGGAAGAGGAGGATACTGCTGCACAACCTGTGTTCAGATAGTTATGATCATTTCATGAAAAATTTTATATGAGCTAGCTAACTAATACAATACATTTAGATTTAGAGGCAACAATGTGATGTCTCTTGCAGCAACCAATATGGCAAATCGTTGACAGATTAGGTCACATGGGGATTGGTAAGTAATATATTTTATTATATCATCGACAGATTAGGCCACATGGGGATTGGTAAGTAATATATTTTATTATTGTGATTGTTTTATTTAATATATTATATAGTTCAAGTAAGAAACATGATGGATATCATGTTCTAATTGTAGGCAGTGGGACGACATTTGTTGGGAGGGAAGAAATAGGTTAAGACCTGTGAATACAACATTGGGAACACTTTGTCCGTTTCACTACCCAGGAATGGTCACAATTGGAGGTGTGCTTCAGCCTGCATTGAAGTGGGAGCACTATAAGCTGCAATCGGATGATCAGGGCGTCACGACCGCAGCGAGAGTTTGGAATGAGTTCTGGGTACTTTTTTATCATAACTTGTCTAACTTGTATAACTACTATCTATTTGATTCATTTATAAGTTGTCTAACAAATTTATTTTCCTTTTTATTAGAGGTATCGTTTGCCGGAGGGGGAGGAGCAGTGCCTACAAGATAGGGTTCATTCTGTGTTCGACAAGGCAGCGACGAAGATGGTAAGGGACATGATGTCCAATGCTCGTATACAGTGCGTTTGTTTATACTATAAGAAAATAAAGTTGCAAGACATGAACAAGAAACTGGATGCTTCTAAGATATATCTCCGAGAGGATGAGTACCTTCAAGTTAATATTAGCAGTTTGCCTTGGTTGAGAAAGTGTCCGGATGCTTGGCGTGCACTTTGTGCTTATTGGGCTTCACCTAGCTTTGTGGAAAAATCGAGGATGAAGAGAGCTAATCGTCAAGCAGGATCACGGGTTACACAAAGATATGGGGCTGATGGACACATTCGTTTGGCTCGTCGAATGGTATGTGTTTATTATTTTAATTTGATTATTATGTACTTACTTGCAATATCACAATTTCTTCTTTGCCAGGAGGCACAAAGTGGGGTGGCCCCAAGCTATATTGAGACATACATTCGAGGCCACTATGGCGCAGATCCTACACAGCCAGAGTTGCTTTGCAGTGAGAATGCCACACAGACTCTGGTTAGTAAAATAATTTGATTTCAATTTAGCGATGATTCGAATATAATCTTATTATTGGTTGCCTGAATGGTAGGCGAGATATGGTGATGAAATGGTGGCATGTCATGGGGGAGGAGTACGATTGGAGGAGGACTAATGTGGATGTCGGTGCCTTATACTCAAGCGGGGGAGGGAAGAAACATGGCAGGTTCAGCATGTTGAATGGCGTTATTGATACAAGTGGTGCTTTGAGTGAGGCAAGGTGTTCTCAGTCCTCTCAGAATTCTCGGGGCTACCAACGGGAAAATGAAAGGGAAAGTCGACTGCAGGAGGAGATAAGGCAGCATAGAGAGGCGATGCAAAGGCAAGAGAAGTGGGCAAGGCAACAACACGAGTACATACAAGGTTTTTTCGCTCAGCAACGACAGATTCAGATACTATGCAAGTTTGATATTTTTTCAAGTTCTTGTGCACTTTTCACTGCTATAAGATACTTGATCTACTATCGGTTTTTAGAAAATGCTAGCGGCTACCCTTGGCTCACAATTTAAGTTGCCACCTCTTCCTTCGCCTCCTCCACCGCCGACTTTAGTACCATATGTGCGTCTACCGTCTCCACAAGTGGTAATTATATCGTATAACTAGCAATGCTCAAATTTTCTTATATATATACTAAATAGATTTAACTTTGTCTATAATCAGGGTTCAACGAGTACTCATCCTCGAGGAGTTTCTGCCAGCCCGTCCACGCCACCATCGACAGCGTGTAACATTTCTGGAGGTGACTGCGGCAGCACACATAATATTACCCCTCCTTGATTTGTGTTTTCGCGTTTCGTTGACATATATATGTTATTTACACTATGGATTTCATGATTGTACTTATTGGATGTATTTGATGATTGTGTGATGATGTATTTCATAATTCTGCTTATGGATATGTTAAGTAACTGCTTATGGATGATTGCGTTTCATAACTGCTATTATATGCAGCTGTTTTTTAGCAGGATCCCAGTATTTTCGTCGGCCAGGTGGCCGATGAAAATACTAGACACGCTCCAGTATTTTTATCGGCTCCGAGCCGATGAAAACGTGAACATATTTTCGTCGGCCGTGTTGGCCGACGAAAATAGCGTTATTTTCGTCGGCAACTGACGAGAAAGCGCTTATTTTCATCTATTTTATTCCGTCGGCCTAATTTCGTCGGCCGACCGACGAAAATAGCTATTTTCAACGGCTTTAGACCTATTTTCGTCGGTTTTTGGCCGACGAAATTATACTATTTTCCTGTAGTGTATTTTCTTTCAGCCTGTGCAAGCTACTACGTGGATAGGAAGACACCACGTAGCGTCCGGAGGGAAAAAAAAGAGAATTATCGAACGTCTTGCCTGTACCGTTTCCGTACTGTCATAGAACTAGAACCAGTTGTCTGACGCATATATGCCTAGTTAGATACTTAGCCACTTTTTCTCTTTCGGAAATTGCTTTATTTCTGAAATAATACAGCTGCATTGAATTCAATACTATTTGATGTTGTTATTTGAATAAATTCATAGATTTACAGCCGATCAGTACCTACCAATTTTCTAAGTTCCACTAGTGAACTCAAACAAACAAAATTGCATAGTGCTAAACTGATTTTCACCTCGTGGGACCTATAAAATGCTTTGTGGTCCGTTATGCATAAGGGCCAGGTCGTTGATGCCTTGAAACATCAAAAACAGAAAAAGAAAAGACCCAACCCCATTGTAGCAAATCAACCCGATAAACGGACTGCTCGAACCGGACAAAGCCTGAGTAACCCAACCTGGTCCATCGGTTATGACTGATCAATCCTTAGTTTTCCCATCTTCATCCACACACTTTTATCAGCCGATTTATCGACTGAGAGATCGGCTGTGTATCCATCAGACACATATCCTTAACCACACTTCAATCGGCGGTACGTCACTCAATGGTTGTGCTGACGTAATCGAGCCGATGCAACCACACCTAGTTACCTAGAATAACACTTAAGCACATCTCAGTTAAGACACAACTGCTTTAGGAATCATCCCTCCGCTAAAGTAATCGATGCTTTCATCGATCAATTAGGAGCTCGATGCACTCATCAATCAGTTAAACCCCGTTGTTTCCAATCGGCTCTGTTGTGATCTTCAACAAGTAGCCAGTTCTAATTAGTGTTTCCTTAAAGCTCTATCTAAGTTTAGTTCAAATCTTTCTAGTTGTTATGTGAGTAGTATGTTAAATGAGTGTTAGATTGCAACCTTAGTGCGAAGTAAGATAGTTTTATATGCACACTTTGAATGTAATGTTGTATTGCATGTAGACACGACTACTTCTGCAAATGGCACCTACAAGATCTCCCAGGAGTCTGCAGAGGATGTTTCTGAAGACCAAATGAACGTCACCAAGGAATTAACTGAAGCCCCGAACCCAAGTTCGGAAGATATTGACATTTCTGACTTCAGTCCCACCAGTAAAGGCAAGCCCTGGATATAAACCCTACTTTATTTACACTGCAACCTATGTTATTTATATCTATCTCTGCATTAAGTTCTTAGGAATTGTATGAAAAACCCTAGTTGCATTTTCCTAGGAACCAATGTATTGAATGTTAGCACTTGAGTCCGACTAGCTGCTATGCTAATAGGACTGGTAGAAGTCGGGTGATTCCCTGTCACTCGCGCGATATAGGAGTTGTAATGTTTACATTCCTGTTATCACTATAAGGATGCCGGACGGGAGTTTGGTGAGGTTTCATGGTTGAGGTGATACCCCGTCTGTGTTGTTGAATCTGTTAAGGTCGCAGCGTGTGGTAGTGCGGGTTAAGTGTTTGAAAGTACTAACCACATACCGCGAAATATGGTAAGCGGTAAGCCTAGTAGCCAATCGGCCCGAGGAGTGGACATACCTCCCACCACTCGTCTTGCTTCTTCTGCTTACTTATGTTTGACGTGTGGGAATACGTGTTGCAAGGGCAACCAGGAGCACGGGTTTTGTAGTCGCGCTACAGACGTATGTCTTGCACTTTGGAAGTGCGTATGGTCCTGCAGTCGTTTGTGGTGGATCTGATCCACGAGTCAGAATGAAAGGTAAACGGTTGCTTCGGAACGACCCTTTGGTGTTCCAAGCGTGTGAGTTAGGTTTACCTTGCAAGGTTGAATCTCGATTCAGGAATCGTCCGCCTCTCACGATGAATGAGACTGCTTATCCCCTTTACCACATTGAGTAATAAGAGCAATCATATGATTATCAAAGATGATGTTTGACCAAAGATTCTACCATGATTGAATAGCTATAGATGCTCATTTAGAATGAATAATCACATAGAACTCAAAAGCTAAAAGTTGACATTAAGGATCTACTCTTTATTGCTTGTCAGCTGAAAATAAACCCAGAGCCTTTACAATGCCTTCATGAGTCTAGTTATGGGCTAAAGTATACCCAATCCCGGGTAAGCCTTGCTGAGTATTAGTATACTCAGTCTTGCTAGTTATGTGTTTCAGGTAAAGTCTTTGAAGCCCCTACTCTTTCCCTTGTCTTGGCCCGGAGCTCTTCCAGACGGTTGGCCCTTGGAATAGGATCCGTCCTCGGCCAACACTGATGATACCGAGTGATGTCGTGCCCGGTCTTAGCATGACATCCGTCTCGACGACGCATTGTGAATCGTCACGTGTGTTTTCCGCTGCTAAAAACCATAACTTTATCAGTTTGTAATAATTTCTCTAAGTTTGAAACTTCATACTTCTTTTGGAAACTCTTGTAATGTAATTCCCTGTGATGTAAAATGTGATGGTGATTGTATCTCTAGACTCACCTTCGTGTGAGGTAACCTTATTTGATCCTGTGTATCGGTGGTTTATCGGACCGTTACCCGACAGGCCAAGGGATTATACCGTTTGAAGCACGTTGGAGCCCTCGGAAGTGGACTCGCGTACTTGAGCTGGTATAATTCAGGTTGGTTCTGCCACAGCTAGTATCAGAGCTATAAGGTTACTCTGGAGCTACATTTTACCTTAAAAATGCTTTCAGTATAAAAGTTTGACCAACAAAATGTTTGGCAAAACCGCGTTGGATTCATTAAGGATTGAGCTTAGTACGTAAAGCCCTAGGGTAATGCTTATGAGGAAAATAGAGGTGGCTACAGTATATATATATATAACCTTAACTACCAGCATTACTTTTCTGTCAAAACTTAAATTCATGCACAACCCAACCTTACATTCTGTAATGACACCTTTGATGATGAGGTAAGAAGGTAAGGATCCTCAGCCAACTGAGGGAGCTTGGCCTTCCCGTCGGTGATGCGAACCGAACGCTGTTTCTCAAGCAGTGGCCTACTTGAGATGTTGCCAATGTACCAATTTTGGTTGGCTACATTGGGAGTATATGGTTCGGCGCAGGGTATGGCGATCGCAGTTCATACCCCCGCATTTTGCGGTACCCCCGTGAATACGTTGTTTCGATAACGTATGTTAACGTCGTCTGTACGGCGGTAATCATACAGATGCTGTTTCTATAGTGAACAGTAATGATTGGGGATGCTTTCATGACATGCTGGAATGAAAGGTTCGGTGTATATATTTCGTGTTTTCTGCAGGTACGCTAACCTCGTTGCGTAAACTTGAACGTAAGAACGACTAGATATTATAGGGAGAGACGTATTTATATGATGCCACCGTAATTAACCACGTAAGACCAAGGTTACTTGGCAGTTATTTTTGTTTGTGAGGACGTGCAGAACGTGCCTGCATTATGTCATCTTGGATTGATTTGATTGCTTTGCTTGTTATGTTATTGTACTAAAATGTGTGCTTGTATCTGAATGCCGTCTAGACTTTGTGTTGTAGGAGGCAACGTAATATGCTAGGCTATCCTGGAGTGGGAAGGTCTTTTGTGAATCAAGCGGATTGGGTCATGTTTGGACCTTATCGCCAATCTTAGTTTGACAGCCAAAGCAAACCTTTGATCTTGCTTTGAATCTATTTTGACAGAAACATTGAACTTCTCCTTTGATAGTTAAACCTTGATGATTATCATCAAACCCTTCAATCCATCATCTAGTGATCTATCTATCCTCTCTTGATGTTGTACCTTATGTTGTTGGCCATTCTGGTTACAACATCTGAAAGTTGCACCTTCAATTTTTGCTCAGATGATTTTGGATAAATTAAAAAGATGTATGACAATAATTACTTTTGGATACAAATCTTTCGGCAAAAGTCATGCATCATAGCATATATCATTTTTGGTCAGTGCATGGTATTGCATCGTCATCGACAATCCGTAGACTGACTAACGGGTGTGACTCCTGTACAACCTTGGGTTGTCTTTCGTTTCCTAAATCTATCTTGTTGCTGTTGGCACTACAGGGTTGCTATTCCTCTTTTGTGGTGGTGTTTAATCACATGACCATGATGCCGTGTCGGAACCTAAGGCCTCATGTGCACTGCAGTCACATGATTGAGCCATTAGGAGCGCACTGGTGATTAGGTACATGTGACGTAACCCACTGCAAACTCTTTTTATGCAACCTTACTAGTGTCCTAACTTTTGATCCTCGTTTAAGGATATAGAGCTACCCAGGTGTTAGTTACGAGAGAGCGGTTGTAGAGTGCGAGTCATATGCATCATCAACTCATGAGGGTATGCATCATACTTTATGCATTTCTTACATGCATACATTGCAAGCATTGTCATCCTTGCATCATGGTGTAAACATTGAATCATGGTAATTGCATTGTGTCATATGCACCATCTTGATCGTGCATGGAATCCTTCATCCTCGTATTGCATCATCATTGTAATCATACATCTCAAACAGTGCATCACATTCATGGGTATATATATCAAGCATTGCACTCTAAGTTGGAGCATTTTGTCACTATTCCTTGATTGCATCGGTATATATAGGCATGTTTTGCAATCAACATCATCCCAATCATTCAGATAATAAACTCTGAGCAGGAATGTTTCAAACATCACTTATCAATCTCTCGTACTATCCTCACTTGCTATCCATGAGCTTTGTGATGAATGTCGCCGACATTTATCATCGTCATGTGGTGATCTTAACTCTATGAGAACTTGATCACCTTTCTCTCTCTTCTCTCGTCATACTCATCCATGTACAATCTATCCATGTTTTGGTTATACTCATCTTGTCATACTCCAATGGCCTTTACCATCAACATCAACTTTCTTTGGTGTGATTGCTTTTTGCCACTTTTGATGAGAGATTTACTTCTCTTCCTTTAAGAGTCTTTCGTCCGAATCTCGGGACGAGATTCTTTTTAGGGGGGAAGGCTGTGATAGTTCGTGTACTTGTAATGCTAGACATATATTTTGTTAGTGTGAAATATGTGTTTGTTAGTATAAAGCTCATGTGTGTTTATGTGAAGCTTTTGAAAATTTAAAGTGCAAGTAAAAAGGATATTTTTGTAATTACAGAAAAACCTAGGGTTGTTTTTGCAAAATGTATTTGGATAAGGGTAATTTCAAAATAAGTGAAAGGTGGTTTTGTAAACATGTTTTTCTTACTTTATCCCTTGTAAAAAATATATATTTACCCAAAAATTTCATTTGAAATGTGTGTGTTGAAGTGTGTAAAAATTTTGGGTAAAGTTGTGAAGATAAGGGTATTTATGTAATTTTATAAAAGTACAAGTCCTTTTATGCAAGTATTTGATTTACAAAAGTAATTTTCAAAAGTTACTTAGGACTAAAGTGTAAAAGGTGCAAGTCATTATGACATGTCTATCCAATCATTATGACGAGTCTATCCCATCATCATGACGTGTCATAAATGCTTGCATTTAGGTCCTTAATTTTATAAAGTTTCATTCTTTAGGACAAAAGCAATTCAAATCCAACTTTTGTTCAAAATTTAATGTGTAAAGATGTAAGTTTTGAGTTTTTGAACTTGGGCCCTAAAGCAATGTTGTAGAGTTTGAAAAACTCTCCAACTTTCGTTTTGGGCATTTCTTCATTCGGGTTTTAAATCAATGGGAAATTTTGGTTTACAAACAAGTTCCTGCAGTTTTCTAAAATTGTGCATAAGTCCTTGGGAAGTCTCTTTTCCCTTTCTCCTCTATTTCTTTTCTCCCTGGCGTCTCCTTCTTTTCTTCCTCCACTGGCGGCTGCATCTTCTTTCTCCCCTGCCTCCCTTCCTCTCCTCAGCACAGGCTCCTCTCCACGGGCACAGGGCGCTCGGGATCCAAGCGCTAGCTGCGGCGCGGCTGGCGCAGGGCGCGGCAGCGGGCGCTGGCGGCGGCTGGCGGCAGTGCATCCAGGCCGCGCGCGGCTCGGGTGCTACGAGGGCGCGCGGGCGAGCGCGCGCGGATGCCGGCGGCGCAGGCGGGAGCTGGCGTAGGCGTTGGGCGCGACAGCTCGGCTGGCGCGCGGGAGTTGGCGCTGGCGCAGGTAGCAAGCGACGCAGGCGCTGGCGAGCGCGGGAGGAGGCGCGAGCGGCAGTTGCTGGCTCGGTGCGGCGGCGGCTTGGAGCTGGAGCGCGCTGGCTCGGGCGCGGAGGCAGGCCAGGTGTGCGGCACGCGCGCGAGTGCGGCAGGTGCGGGAACCGTGCGGAGGTAAGCAGCCTGGAGCGAGCAGTGGCCCAGGCGCGCGGGTGGAGCAGCGTGTGCGCGGCGGAGCAGAGTGGGCGTTGGGGCGTGGATGCGCGTGGCAGGCGCTGGAGTGAGTGGCGCAAGCGCGTGGTGGCGCGGCAGACATGGAGCTGAGGCGCACGCGGTTCGGGCGTGCGCGGGAGCGATGCGGCAAGGCCGAAGCAAGCGACGCCGAGCTCCTGCGCAAGGACCGGCGGTGCGTAGCGGGGCTTCTGCATGAGATGCAGGAACACGGTGGCGTCGACCCTGACTATGCCACGGTGATCTTTGGTGGTGCAGGAGTGGCCGTATCGAAGATGCAGTTAAGGTGTTCGACGAAATGCTGGCCGTGGGAGAAGTGATGCCAACTGCGGTGATGTACAACGCATTGATCGGAGGCCATCGAGGAGAGGGCAACGGAAGGCACGGCCCTAATGCAAGCAGACCACGGTCCTCGTGAAGGCGGAGGTGTGAGTATGGCGTGGCGAATCGGAAAGAGAAGCCGCGAAGCGAAGGCAGTGGTCGGGCGTGACGAGCTCGGAGGAGATGCGGTGCAGCTAGGCACGACGAGCTCCCTTCACCCATGCGGAGGTTGAGGCAGGAGCAACGCGACACGGGTTTGACATGCAACGCAAGACCGGCGGCGGTGGTAGGTCAAACAGGATGGCGTCGCAACAGATGGAGAGGACGGCGAAGTTGCAGGACCTGGAGGTCCGAGCGAAATTGAACCGGCGCGTTCGCGAGTGCGAACGCAAGTGTTTTGCCAGTGGCCGACTCGGCTCGATTTCGCAAGCGAGTGCATGTGCAGGGCAACTGACCACGCGCAAGCAAATTGGGGGTTGTTGGTGTGGGAGCACAGCAAAAGCGGCGCACCGGAGATGCAACCCAGCGCGGCAATCCTGCAGGAGGCTACGCGAGTGTGCCGACCGTGTTTCTGCAGCACACGCGCGTGAACAGTGGAGGCTTAGCCGTGAGCAAGAAAACCCTGAGGTTCGCGGAGAAGTCGGCTTAGCGAACCAATCCAGCCCTATCGGCTTCTTCCATGAGTCCACGACATCCAGCAACTCCTATTCTTCACCGATCATTCGAGCAAGACCACAAATCACCGCGGGGATTACCTCTTCGGCCATTCTCTACCCACTACAATCCCCGGCGAGCTTCTTCGTCACCCATGGAATCTCGTCATCGTCGAGCTCATCTTATCGCCGATTCTGTTCATTGCAGGAATTCACTTTCCGCCCATTCTCTTCCACAACCAAAGCTACCCCAAGGTTTGCCCTGATTCACTGAATCTTCTTAATGCCGGCGACTCCTTTACCGGAATATTGTCGTTACTTTTCCATTCTTTGTTTTCCCCGACCAGGGACTTAATTGCTTTGGTTTAGAAAGTTTTAGGGTGTCTTCTGTAAGATTTCCAGAACTTTCTTTATTTCAAATCGACGAACTTCTACATTTTATAGATTTTCGTAAGGAGTTCATAAAAATACAAAATCAGTTTTATTGGAAACCCTAGGTCAAAATCTACAAGTTGTATGTTATGATCATGAGTTAAAAGTCTTTGATGTGTGGTCTAGGTCAAATGTTAGGGAATGAATGTTTTATTGTGCTTTATATTGTATGCTTGTGTTATAGCTTGAAAGTAAGCCATAGCATATATGTCTTAAATAGAGATGTGTGATGTTTAGTTAATCCTTTCATATGAGTGCTCTTATCCCTGCCATCAAGACTTTATCCTTGTCTTGTTTGCCGTTTCCTTAAGGTCCTTTCCATATAAGGATCCTTGTTAGTTCATATGCTTTTGCTGCTTAGCTTATACATCTTCGCAGCTATGCTTCAACGTCAACTATCGGCTCAGCCGCTAAACATCCATTTTCTTTGAGTCTATGATGTTTCTGTGTAATAGCTGCCAGCCGATGCATTTCTTTTGATATGTTGCTACCATCGGCTGGTTAGCTGATACGGTTGACATCTTTCTAGTATCGGCTACTGCCGATACAATTCTGTTGTTCTGTCCTACATCAGCTGCCACATAGCCGATCAATCTGAGGTGCACACACAATCTCAGGATTCTTGCTATCGGCCGATCCAAGCCAATTCTAGTTGTTGTCCATATCGGTTATGGCTGATCAATCCTTAGTTTTCCCATCTTCATCCACACACTTTTATCAGCCGATTTATCGACTGTGAGATCGGCTGTGTATCCATCAGACACATATCCTTAACCACACTTCAATCGGCGGTACGTCACTCAATGGTTGTGCTGACGTAATCGAGCCGATGCAACCACACCTAGTTACCTAGAATAACACTTAAGCACATCTCAGTTAAGACACAACTGCTTTAGGAATCATCCCTCCGCTAAAGTAATTGATGCTTTCATCGATCAATTAGGAGCCCGATGCACTCATCAATCAGTTAAACCCCATTGTTTCCAATCGGCTCTGTTGTGATCTTCAACAAGTAGCCAGTTCTAATTAGTGTTTCCTTAAAACTCTATCTAAGTTTAGTTCAAATCTTTCTAGTTGTTATGTGAGTAGTATGTTAAATGAGTGTTAGATTGCAACCTTAGTGCGAAGTAAGATAGTTTTATATGCACACTTTGAATGTAATGTTGCATTGCATGAAGACACGACTACTTCTGCAAACGGCACCTACAAGATCTCCCAGGAGTCTGCAGAGGATGTTTCTGAAGACCAAATGAACGTCACCAAGGAATTAACTAAAGCCCCAAACCCAAGTTTGGAAGATATTGACATTTCTGACTTCAGTCCCACTAGTAAAGGTAAGCCCCGGACATAAACCCTACTTTATTTACACTGCAACCTATGTTATTTATATCTATCTCTGCATTAAGTTCTTAGGAATTGTATGAAAAACCCTAGTTGCATTTTCCTAGGAACCAATGTATTGAATGTTAGCACTTGAGTCTGACTAGCTGCTATGCTAATAGGACCGGTAGAAGTCGGGTGATTCCCTATCACTCGCGCGATATAGGAGTTGTAATGTTTACATTCCTGTTATCACTATAAGGATGCCGGACGGGAGTTTGGTGAGGTATCATGGTTGAGGTGATACCCCGTCTGTGTTGTTGAATCTATTAAGGTCACAGCGTGTGGTAGTGCGGGTTAAGTGTTTGAAAGTACTAACCACATACCGCGAAATATGGTAAGCGGTAAGCCTAGTTGCCAATCGGCCCGAGGAGTGGGCATACCTCCCACCACTCGTCTTGCTTCTTCCGGTTACTTATGTTCGACGTGTGGGAATACGTGTTGCAAGGGCAACCAGGAGTACAGGTTTTGTAGTCACGCTATAGACGTACGTCCTGCACTTTGGAAGTGCGTATGGTCCTGCAGTCGCTTGTGGTGGATCTGATCCACGAGTCAGAATGAAAGGTAAATGGTTGCTTCGGAACGACCCTTTGGTGTTCCAAGCGTGTGAGTTAGGTTTACCTTGCAAGGTTGAATCTCGATTTAGGAATCGTCCGCCTCTCACGATGAATGAGACTGCTTATCCCCTTTACCACATTAAGTAATAAGAGCAATCATATGATTATCAAAGATGATGTTTGACCAAAGATTCTACCATGATTGAATAGCTATAGATGCTCATTTATAATGAATAATCATATAGAACTCAAAATCTAAAAGTTGACATTAAGGATCTACTCTTTATTGCTTTTCAGCTGAAAATAAACCCAGAGCCTTTACAATGCCTTCATGAGTCTAGTTGTGGGCTAAAGTATACCCAATCCCGGGTAAGCCTTGCTGAGTATTAGTATACTCAGTCTTGCTAGTTATGTGTTTCAGGTAAAGTCTTTGAAGCCCCTACTCTTTCCCTTGTCTTGGCCCGGAGCTCTTCCAGACGGTTGGCCCTTGGAATAGGATCCGTCCTCGGCCAACACTGATGATACCGAGTGATGTCGTGCCCGGGCTTAGCATGACATCCATCTCGACGACGCGTTGTGAATCGTCACGTGTGTTTTCCGCTGCTAAAAACCATAACTTTATCAGTTTGTAATAATTTCTCTAAGTTTGAAACTTCATACTTCTTTTGGAAACTCTTGTAATGTAATTCCCTGTGATGTAAAATGTGATGGTGATTGTATCTCTAGACTCACCTTCGTGTGAGGTAACCTTATTTGATCCTGTGTATCAGTGGTTTATCGGGCCGTTACCCGACAGGCCAAGGGATTATACCGTTTGAAGCACGTTGGAGCCCTCGGAAGTGGACTCGCGTACTTGAGCTGGTATAATTCAGGTTGGTTCTGCCACAGGAACAGACGCCAGCGAGCGTCGGGAGGGAGATGTAGGGCACTAGAGACTCTACTTTGTGGTCGTAGAGCTCTGGGGTGATGATGTGTTGCTGGTGAGGGGGTCGTAGAGGTGTAGGAATGCTCGGATCGTGCTGCCCACGGTGGGCCGAGGGCAGCAGCGAAGCTCGAGGTAGCCGGAGCTGTGGAAGACGAAGCTCGGGCGCGAAAGGGTGAAATTGGTCGGGCTGGAGAGCACCAGTGGGTCACGGCGGTGCTCTAGCAGCTTTGGATTGGGGTTTAGGAGGAGTGAGGGCTGCGGGCGACGGTGGACAGCAAGGGCGGCGGAGGTCCGGCGAGAGCTCAAGCTCGGAGAAGAGGAAATGCTACGGCTTAAGGCGTTCGGAGAAGTGAAACAAGTTGTAACGCAACGACTGAGCCTTCCTTAGAGCTAGGAGAGGCATTACGCAGGCAAGTAGGAGCTGGCGACGACAGTGAGGTGCGTGGCGGCCGGCGGGCGGCTCGGGATGCCGTGGCGCGTGCGGAGGAGGGCAGCAAGGGGTAACTGGCGCCGGGGTCAAGAAGAGGATGACGCGTGGGGGTTAATCCAACAGGAGGTGGCGCGACGGCGGCGGTAGAGCGGCAGCCAGAGGCGCAGCACTGCCGGCGGCAGGCGAGCAGAGCAGGGGCCCATCTGCGCAAGGAAGAAGAAGAGAGGTGAGGAGGTCCGGGGGACTAGTTTGAGATTTCTAGAAAGTTCAAGGACCTCTTGGTAAACTAAAATTTCTCACCGATATAGAGATCAAATGAAGAAGTGCCCAAAATGAAAGTTGTAGAGTTTTCTAAACTCTACAATATTGCTTTAGGGCTCAAGTTCAGAAACTCAAGGTTTACAACTTGTTATGTTAAGTTTTTGAATAAAGGTAGAATTTAAATTACCTTTGTCTTTATCCAAATAAATTTGATCAATATTTTGGGCATGTTTACAAATTTTCCTGGATTGTCATGATTACTTGTATGATTACATATTAGTCCTTAAGTAAACCTGAATTTTACTTTTATATTTCAATTATTTCACATGTAAGCCCTCATATTTTTATTTTAATCACACATAGGTCCCTAGTTTCACACAAAGGTCTATTTTTCTTAGGTTTTAACCCACCTTTTACACTTTCTTCCCTATGGTCATTTAATTTTGACACTTAGTATTATATTTACCCAATTACATTCAAGGACCTATATATTTCATAAATTACAAATATACCCCTAGTTCTCTGTACATCTCACATACATCATAGTATGCATATATCTCACTAATACCCAGTGTCTATATCTCTGATTACCTGAATGTTACAGCACGCGCTCCAGCGCCCGCTCGCCCGAGCCGAGCCGCCCTGCGCCGCGCCAGCGCACCTGCGCGCTGCCGCTCCGGCGCCTGTGCCGAGGGGGAAAAGTAGGGAGAGAGCCCCCCAGATAGAGGCGCTGACCCTGGAACAGAAGAGATGTCGGAGAGAGGATAAAACAAAGAGAGAGAGGAAGAACAGAGAAGGAAGAGAAATAGAATTCCCCTATGCGGAAATCTAGAAAATTGTAGGGACCTTTCTGTAAAGCATAATTTCTCATTAATCTAAAGCCCTAATGAAGAAATGCCCAAAACGAAAGTTGGAGAGTTTTTCAAACTCTACAACATTGCTTTAGGGCTCAAGTTCAAAAACTCAAAACTTATATCTTTACACGTGAAATTTTGAACAAAGGCTGGATTTGAATTACTTTTATCCTAAAGAGTATAACTTCATAACATTTAGGGCCTAAATGCAACCATTTATGACACGTCATGATGACGGGATAGACACGTTATAATGATTGGATAGACATGTCATGATGACTTGCACCTTTTACACTTTAGCCCTGAGTAACTTTGAGAGTTACTTTTGTGAATCAAATACTTGCATAAAAGGACTTGTACTTTTATAAAATTAAATAAATACCCTTATTTTCTCAACTTTACCCAATTTTTTATACAATTCAACACATGCATTTCTAATGCAACTTTTGGATAAATATATAATTTTCACAGGGGATAGAGTAAGAAAACATATTTGCGAAACCACCCTTCACTTATTTTGAAGTTAACTCCTATCCAATTACATTTTGCAAAAACAACCCTAGTTTTTCCCTAATTACAAAAATACCCCTTTTACTTGCACTTTGAATTTTCAAAAGCTTCACATAAACATACACAAGCTTTTCACTAACAAGCACTTACTTCACACTAACAAATTATGTGCCTAGCTTACAGGTACATGAACTGTCACAGCCTTCCCCCCTAAAAAGAATCTCGTCCCGAGATTCAGGACGAAAGACTCTTAATGGGAGAGAAGCAAATCACCCATCAAAAATGGCAGGAAGTAATCATACCAGAGAAGATTGATTGTCATTGGAATATGAAGAGATGAGTATAATGAGAGCATGGATAGATTGTACATGGATGAGTTTGACAAGATAAAAGAGAGAAAGGTGATCAAGTTCTCATAGAGCTAAGATCACAACATGAGGACGATAAATGTCGGCGACATTCATCACAAAACTTATGAATAGCAAGTGAGGATAGTACGAGAGATTGATAAGTGATGTTTGAAATACCTCTGCTCAGAGTTTATTACTTGAATGATTTGGATGATGTTGATTGCAAAACATGCCTATTTATACTGATGCAATCAAGGGATAATGATAAAATGCTCCAATTCAGAGTGCAATGCTCGATATACAACCATGAACGTGATGCACTGTTGTAATGTATGATTACTATGATGGTGCAACACGAGGATGGAGGATTCCATGCACGACTGAAATGGTGCATATGACACAATGCAATTACCATGATGCTGGCCAAATGATGCAGACACCATGATGCAAGAATGACGATGCTTGCGATGTGTGCACGTAAGAAATGCATAAAGTATGATGCATACCCTCATGAGTTAGTGACGCACATGACTCGCACTCTACAACGGTTCTCTCATAACTAACACCTGGGTAGTTCTATATCTTTGGGTGAGGATCAAAAGTTAGGACACTAGTAAGGTTGCATAAAAAGAGATTGCAGTGAGTTACGTCACATATACCTAGGCACCAGTGCGCCCCTAATGGCTCATTCATGTGGCTGCAGCACATATGAGGCCTTAGGTTCCGACACGGCATCATGATCATGTGATTAAACACCACCACAAAAGAGGAATAACAACCTTGTAGTGCCAACAGCAACAAGATAGCTTTAGAAAACCGAAGACAACCCGAAGTTGTACTGGAGGCACACCCGCTAGTCAGTCTACGGATTTTCGATGACGATGCAACACCATGAACTGACCAAAGATGGTATGTGTTATGATGCATGACTTTTGCCGGGAGAATTGTATCCAAAAAGTAATTATTGTCATAAATCTTTTTAATTTATCCAAAATCATCTGAGCAAAAATTGAAGGTGCAACTTTCAGATGTTGTAACCAAAATAGCCAACAATATAAGGTACAACATCAGGAGAGGATAGATGGATCACTGAATGATGGATTGAAGGGTTTGCTGACAATTATCAAAATTTAACCATCAAAGGAAAAGCTCAGTGCTTCTGCCGAAACAGATTCAAAGCAAAATCAAGGGTTTGATTTAGCTGTCAAGCTAAGATCGGCAATAAGGTTCAAACATGACCCAATCCACTTGATTCACAAAAGACTTTCTCAACTCTAAGTTAGCCTAGCAGATTATGTTGGCTCCTACAACACAAAGTCTAGGCGGGCATTCAGATACAAGCAACATATTTGATCACCATAACATTACAAGCAAGGCAATCAAATCAATCCAAGATGACATGATGCATGCACATCCTAGCATCCTTACAAACAAAAATAACTGCCAAGTAATCTTGGTCTTATGTGGTTAAGTACGGTGGCATCATATAAATATGTCTCTCCCTGTAATATCTAGTCGATAATCCTAACCGTTCAGAACCTATCGAATCGTGGTTAGCATACCTGCAGAAAACACAAGATATATATACCGAACCTTTCATGCTAGCATGTCATGAAAGCATCCCCAAACATTACTGTTCACTATAGAAACAGCATCTGTACAATTACCGCCGTACAGACAACGTTAACATATGTCGTCGAAACAACGTATTCACGGGGGTACCGCAAAATGCGGGGGTATTGCTGTTCATACCCTGTACCTGACCATATACTCCCAATGTAGTCAACCGATGTTGGTACATTGGCAGCATCTCAAGTAGACCACTGCTTGAGAAACAATGTTCGGTTCGCATCACCAACGGGAAGGCTAACTCCCCAGTTAGCTGAGGATCCTTACCATCTTACCTCATCGTCGAAGGTGTCATTACAGAATGTAAAGTTGGGTTGTGCATGAATTTAAGTTTTGACAAAAAAGTAATGCTGGTAGTTAGGGTTATATATATATATATATTTTAGCCACCTCTAATTCCCTTATAAGCATAACCCTAGGGCTTTACGTACTAAGCACAATCCTTAACGAAACCAATGCGTCTTTGCCAAACATTTTATTGGTCAAATTTTTATACTGAAAGCATTTTTAAGGTAAAATGTATCTCCAGAGTAACCTTATAGCTCTGATACTAGCTGTGGCAGAACCAACCTGAATTATACCGGCTCAAGTACGCGAGTCCACTCCAGAGGGCTCCAACATACTTCAAACGGTATAATCCCTTGGCCTGTCGGGTAGCGTCCCGATAAACCACCGTTACAGGATCAAATAAGGTTACCTCACATGAAGGTGAGTCCAGAGATACAGTCACCATCATATTTTACATCTCCGAGAATTACATTACAAGGGTTTCCAGAAGTAGTACGAAGTTCCAAATTTAGTAAAATTATTACAAACTGTTTAAGCTATGGTTTTTGGCAGCGGAAAACATACGCGATGAATTACAGCACGTCGTCAAGACGGATGTCATGCTAAGCCCAGGCACGACATCACTCGGTATCATCAGTGTTGGCCGGGGACGGATCCCATTCCACAGACCAACCATCTGGAAGAGCACAGGGCCAAGATAGGGGAAGAATAGGGTCTTCAGGGGCTTTACCTGAAAAACATATAACTAGCAAGACTGAGTATACTAATACTCAGCAAGGCTTACCCGTCTCATGGTACACTTAGCCATGTAACTGGACTTATGAAGGCTTATAATGGTTCTGAGTTTAGTTTCAGCTGAAAAGCAACAAGAGTAGATCCTTAATTTCAACTTTTAGCTTTCAGGTTCTAGTTGATTATCCATTCTAGGTAAGCACCTGTAACTACTCAAGCATGGTAAAATCTTTAACCAAACATCATCTTTGATAATCATAACATTGCTCTTGTTACTCTATGTGGTAAAGGGATCAAGCAGTCTCAATCTCCGCGAGAAACGGACGATTCCTGAATCGAATTTCAGCCTTGCAAGGGTAAACCTAACTCACACGCTTGGAACATCCAATGATTGTTCCGAAGCAACCGTTTGCCTTTCATTCCGACCATGGATCAGAGCCACCACAAGCGACTGTAGGACCATACGCACTTCCAAAGTGCAGGACGTACGCCTGTAGTGTGACTACATGTCCGTACTCCTGGTTGCCCTCGCAACACGTATTCCCACATGTCGAATCAAGTAACCAGAATAAGCAAAATACGAGTGGTGGGAGGTATGTCCACTCCTCGGGCCGATTGTTTACTAGGCTTACCGCTTACCATATTTCACAGTATGTGGCTAGTACTTTCAAACACTTAACCCTCACTACCACACACTGCGACTTTATCAAGTTCAACAACACAGACGGCGCATCACCTCATACATGATACCTCACATATGTGGCAGAACCAACCTGAATTATACCGGCTCAAGTACGCGAGTCCACTCCAGAGGGCTCCAACGTGCTTCAAACGGTATAATCCCTTGGCCTGTCGGGTAACGTCCCGATAAACCACCGATACACAGGATCAATAAGGTTACCTCACACGAAGGTGAGTCCAGAGATACAGTCACCATCACATTTTACATAACAGGGAATTATATTACAAGAGTTTATAAAAATAGTACAAAGTTTTAAACTTAGAGAAAACAATACAACTGTTTAAGCTATGATTTTTAGCAGCGGAAAAAAAAAACATACGCGATGATCTACAACACGTTGACAAGATGGATGTCATGCTAAGCCCGGGCACGACATCACTCGATATCACCAGTGCTGGCCGGGGACGGATCCCATTCCACGAACCAATCATCTGGAAGAGCACAGGGCCAAGGCAAGGAAAGAGTAGGGTCTTCACAGATATCACCTGAAAAACATTCAACTAGCAAGGCTGAGTATACTAATACTCAGCAAGGCTTACCCGTCTCATGGTATACTTAGCCATGTAGCTAGACTTATGAAGGCTTTTAGCTTTGGGTAGAGTTTTCAGCTGAAAAGCAACAAAGAGTAGATCCTTACTTTCAACTTTTAGCTTTCAGGTTCTAGTGGATTAACCATTCTAGGTAAGCACCTATAACTACTCAAACATGGTAGAATCTTTAACCAAACATCATCTTTCATAATCACAAAGTTGCTCTTGTTACTCTATGTGATAAAGGGGGTAAGCAGTCTCATTCATCGTGAGAGGCGGACGATTCCTGAATCGAGATTCAACCCTTGCAAGGTAAACCTAACTCACACGCTTGGAATACCACAAGGTAATTCCGAAGCAACCGTTTGCCTTTCATTCCGACTCGTGGATCAGGGCCACCACAAGCGACTGTAGGTCATACGCACTACAAAAGTGCAGGACGTACGTCTGTAGCGCGACTACAAAACCCGTACTCCTGGTTGCCCAGCAACACATATGCCTACACGTCGAACAAAGTAACCAAAAGAAGCAAATACATGTGGTGGGAGGTATGTCCACTCCTCGGGCCGATCGGTTACTAGGCTTACCGCTTACCATATTTCACGGCATGTGGCTAGTACTTTCAAACGCTTAACCACCGCTACCACACACTGCGACCTTATCAAATTCCACAACACAGACGGGGTATCATCTCAACCATGATACCTCACAATTCCCGTCCGTCATCCTTATAGTGATAACAGGAATGTAAACATTACAACTCCTATATCGCGCGAGTGACAGGAAATCACTCGACTTCTACTGGTCCTAATAGCATAGCAGCTAGTCGTACTCAAGTTCTAATGTTCAATACATTGGTTCCTGGAACAATGCAACTAAGGTTTCCAAACAACTCCTAAGAACTTAATGCATAAAGATATATATAAATAATATAGGTTGCAGTGTAGTAAAGTAGGGGTTATGTCCGGGGCTTGCCTTTACTGGTGGGGCTGAAGTCAGTAAAGTTAAGATCTTCCGAACTTTGGTTCGGGGCTTTTGATAATTCCGCGACGAAGTTCCCGGGGTCTTCAGAATAACCTCCTTCTAATTCCGGGATTAGCTGGTAATTTCCGTTGGCGAGAGTGGTCGAATCTATATGATATGCAAGATGGAGTTCAATGAATGTATACACTCTCATTTCAATTCACAATAAAGTTGCAATCTAAATAAAAGAACATTATATTTCGACAAACAACCTAACTACCCTGTACTGGGCAGTCATTTATCGAGTATTAACTAAACTAACTAGTCTCGTTAGGCAACGGAGGGGTTACCCTAAACATCTATACTAACTTCATTAGGTAGCATGTTCAGTTATTTAATTAGTTGGTGTATAGGTCTTGGCCTTAACCGATGAGGATGAATCAGGTTTAGCTGACTGATGTGCTTTGGTCGTGTCTAATAGAGGCGGGTCTACTGTGCTATCTTACTGATCTAAAGCTGTGTACTTTGGTCTGGATAGTTGATTGACAGGTGCATTGGTTTTCTAATTGATCGATGAAAACATCGATCACTTTAGTAGAGGGATGTTTCCTAAAGCGGCTGTGTCCTAGCTAAACTATGTGAGCATCGGCGTACTTAACTGATCGCGTGCGTATCAGCATAGCGAATCCATGCTTTAGCAAAACTAGTCGATCAATGATTTGACCTTCTAGCTGATTTAGTGTATCGGTACATTTGCCGATTTATACATCGGGTAGAATTAGTCGAGTGATGTATCGGCATAGCTAGTTGACTAAAGCAAGTAACTAGCCGATGGTGTATGGATAGACTAGTCAAACTATGTATCCGTATGGTCTGTCTCAGCGTATTCAGCCGATTGGTGAATCAGCTGTGTAGCTGATTGTCCTACTCTGCACTGGTTGTGCCTAACTAAGATGTGCTTAAGTGTTATCTTAGGTAACTAGGTGTGGTTGCATCGGCTGGATTACATCAGTATCACAATTGAGTGATGTACAGCCGATGGGGTTATCTAAGTTAAACCTATTTCAAGAATTAGATGTAACAGAACACTAATATTAAACTAGGTTAGTGAGACCATAAGTGCAGAATTAGACTAAAGGGAATATGGTTGAGGGTATGTAATCGGTAAGCATATAGCCGATTTCTCAGCCGATAAATCGGCTGATAACAGAGTGTGGATAAAGATGGGAAAACTAAGGATTGACCGGCCATATTTGACCGCTATGGGAAACAACTGGAATCGGCTTAGATCAGTGGATAACAGAACTCTAAGATTGTGTGTGTATCTCTGATACGTCGACTATGTGCAGCCGATACGTTATCAAAATCGGATGGCTAGTCGATCTGTGAACATCAGCATGCTAGCCGATCAGGGTATGTAACTATTTGATTGTGCATTGGTAAACTAGTCGATAGTGTGAACATCGACCGAGCTAATATATGCGCATGCGTTAGATTTGTGAATCGGCACAAGTAGCCGATTCCCTATGCTGTACTGGCTGTGCTTAGCTGATAAATACGTTCTCTATTGAATGTGCCTATCCGACTCTTGACTAAAGTGTTAACCGAAGTAATTAGTATTTGATTGGTTCGATTTTACCAACAAAACAACCGATTGACGTATAGCCAACGCGGTTGTCTAGATTGGACTGGGTCAATTAGGGCACTAACATTGGATCGGACCGATAGGGTGGTTAACATCGGCCGAGCGGCAAAGCCGATAAGGAAGAAGTCAAAAGGCTCATGGTCGATAGGGTTACGCCTATCGAAAATCGGCTGAACTAATAGCCGATTGCTAAGCCTGGTTACAAAGGTATATCAACTAAGTAGTCGATACACAAGGTATGACCAGGATCTTTATATAGAAAGGGCTCTAACAAGATTGCAATTAAAACCAGGGTAAAGGCATAAGCATCTATATAAATGAAGGTTAACCAAACATCACAAACATAACATCACAAACATTAAGGACTACACAGCACATGAGCAAAACCTGACGGGTAACTTCAGAAATTCATACCTAGATGTCTAACCTACCAAGGATGTTGTTCTTCAACAACTTGGAAAGATTATATAAATGAATTGTAATTCATTGCAATTGGAGCAGTACAACTACAGATACGAATTTAACTCTAACAAGTATAAGCAAAAGTCTAAAGTGAGATTTTTCTACTAACACATACAAAATTATACACATACTGCATAAATCTACTCACAAGGATTCCATAACATCTTCATTTGACATTTTACGATTTTTATATCATTTCCTACGAATTTTATAAGTTAGTTGCTTTGCACACATGAAATAATAAAAGAGCTTCGTAGAAAGGCCCTCAGTTTCTCACCGGTGGTAATGGCGAGTTCCATCTGCTGTAGCTCGTTACAGTTGTGTTTGGTTGCATAGGGGCTCCTTCGAGCTCGTCACATCTGACCGCCGCCTTCGCTCCACAACGATCTCCGACGTCCTTCACGCGCGGTTCCATTGTTCTCCCCGTGCGGGTCCGCGCCGAGTCGTCGCGCCGCGACATCGCGAACCCTAAGCTCCGCTCCTGCGTCGCGCCTGTGCGCACCCAAACCGAGCCACCCAGTGCCTAACCGTGGTCGCGCCGTGCGCTCCGCACGCTCGTCCGTGTGCTCGGCCCAGCCTCCGCTCAACCCGCCGTCCGCGCTACGCGCGCGTCGCCCGAACAACCGCGTATCACCTGCCCCCCAATTTCCCCCTCGTGCTGTAGCTCCCCGACGTGGAATACGGCCACCTACACTACACCGCTCGGCCTAGCCTATGTGCTCGCCTGGCGTCTGTACCCGTGCCGCCACCAGCCGCTCGGAACCGCTCACCCGAGCCCGCTCCCACGCGCACTTCACCTGCGCGACGCCAGCCGCCGGCTCCCCCTGCCGCGCGCCCCACCAGAACCGCGCCACCGCCTGGGCCCTGCGTCAGTCGCAGCCCGTGCTCCCTGTCCAGCCTCCGCCTGCGCTGCCACATCGTCTAGACCCGCTGCTCGTCACGCGCTGCACCCGCCCGGCCGCTGGCCGAGCCGCGCGCGCCGTCCAGCCGCGGCCCGCCTGCATACTCTGCTCGCCGCCTTGGACTTCGCCCGCGCCTGGCCGCGCGCTGCTCCCGCGCGTCTGTGCGCCGCCGCCCTGGCTCCGCACCGCCAGTCCGCGCGCTTGGGCCCACGCCGGGCCGCTCCTCCAGCCGCGCGCCGTGCGCCGCGCGTCCGCGCGCCTGGCCGCCCAGCGCTGCCGCCTGCGCTTCCTGGGCCTACTGCTCGCCCGCCAGCCGCCGCGGCTCGCTCCGCCTGGGCCGCTCTCCGCCTGGGCCCGCGCCTGGCCGAGCGCCGCTTCCGCGCCGCCCGCGCGCCTGTGCGCGCGCGCCGCCTGCGCCGCGCCCGCGTAGGGCCACCTGCCCGCGCGCCTACTGCAGCTCCTGCGCCGGTGGATGGAAGAGAGAGGAAGGGGATATGGACGGAACGGTGCTGCCAGTGGGAGAAGAGGAAGGGAGGCAGGGAAATACTCAGCGCGGGGAGAGGATAAGGGCACGGTGGAGGAGGTGGAGAGGAGGGAGGAGCAGCACAGCTAGACGCGTGGACATTTAGCAGCAGGAGGTGGCAAGGACGGGGAACAGCGGTGAACCGCAGTTCAGAGGAGCAGAGCAGCACCAGAGGAGGAAGACAAAGGGAATTTCCTGAGGACTTGTTTGTAATTTTAGAAAATTGCAGGGATCTCTTGGTAAAGAAGAATTTAACCACTATTCTAGGGCTCAAACATAAATGTGACCAAAATGAAAGTTGTACAACTTTTCGAGCTCTACAACTTTGTTTTAGGGTTTGAACTCCAAAACTCACAATATGAAGTTTTATTTTAAGACTTGGACTAAATTTGAATTTTATAACATCTTTATCATTGTTAGTATAAATTATATATAACCTTGGGTTTATTCGCAAATTGCTAAGTAAGTCATGATTACTTACATTAGTACCTTTTTACTTTTAGTAATTTTGCAAAGTTACTCTTGTAAAATCACCCATTTTGCATAAAAGGACTTGTTCTTCTGTAAAATTACATATATACCCCTATTTCCTCAACTTTACTCAAATTTTTACACGATTTGGCGCATACATTTCTAATGAAATTTTTTTTTGGATAAATATATATATTTTTTTACAAGACATAAGGTATATTTGCAAAACTATCCTTTACTTAATTTGAAGTTACCTCCTATCAAATTTCATTTTTGCAAAAACAACCCTAGTTTTTCCATAATTACGAAAATACCCTTTTTATTTGCACTTTTAAATTTTCAAAAGTTTCACACAAACACACAAAAGTTTTACACTAACAAGCATACACTTCACACTATCAAATTATAAGCCTAGCTTACAGACACATGAACTGTCACAGCCTTCCCCCCTAAAAAGAATCTCGTCCCGAGATTCGGACGAAAGACTCTTAAGGGAAGAGAAGCAAATCACCCATTAAATGCGGCAGGAAACAAACACACCATAGAAGTAAAAGTCGTTGGAGTATGATGAGATAAGTGTAACGAGAGCATGGATAGATCGTATACGGATGAGTTTGACAAGAGAAGAGAGAGAAAGGTGATCAAGTTCTCATAGAATTGAGATCGCATTCATGAGGATGATAAATGTCGGTGACATTCTTTACAAAACTAATGGATAGCAATTGAGGATTGTACAAAAGATGGACAAATGATAGTTGGAACATTTCTGCTCAGAGTTTATTATCTGAATGATTTAGATGATATTGATTATAAAACATGCCTATTTATACCAATGCAATCAAGGAATAATGATAAAATGCTCTAACCCTGATCGTGATGCACTGTTGAGATGCATGATTGTAATGATGATGCAATACGAGGATGGAGGATTCAATGCATGATCAAGATGATGTATAAGATACAATGCAATTATCATGATTCTGACCAAATGATGCATGCCTTATGATGCAAGGATGATGATACTTGCAATGTATGCACATATGAAATGCATGAAGTATGATGCACACCCTCATGAGTTGATGATGCATATGACTCGCAGTCTACAACCGTTCTTTCGTAACTAACACCTGGGTAGTTTTATATCCTTAAGCAAGGATCAAAAGTTAGGACACTAGTAAGGTTGCACAAGAAGAGATTGCAGTGGGGTTATGTCACATATACCTAGTCGCCAGTGCGCTCCTAATGGCTCAATCATATGGCTGCAGCGCACATGAGGCCTTAGGTTCCGACACGGCATCATGGTCATGTGATTAAACACCACCACAAAAGAGGAATAGCAACCTTGTAATGTCAAGAGTAACAAGATAGATCCTAAGAAACCCAAGACAACCCGAGGTTGTATTGGAAGCGCATTCGTAAATTAACCTACGGATTTTCGACGATGATACAACACCATGTACTAACCAAAGATGGTATATGTTATGATGCATAACTTTTATCGGGAGGATTGTATTCAAAAAGTAATTATGGTCATACATGTTTTTAATTTATCCAAAATCATCTGAGCAAAAATTTGAAGGTGCAACGTTCAGATGTTGCAACTGGAATAGCCAACAAGATACGGTACAACATCAGGAGAGGATAGATAGATCACTAGATGATGGATTGAAAGGTTCGATGATAGTTATCAAGGTTTAACCATCAAAGGAGAAGTTCAACGGTTCTGTCGAAACAGATTTAAAGCAAGATCAAAGGTTGGATTTAGCGGTCAAGCTAGGATCAGTGATAGGGTTCAAACATAACCCAATTCACTTGATTCACCAAAAGACCTTCTCACTCTAGGTTAGCCTAGCAGTTTACGTTGGCTCCTACCACACAAAGTCAATGGCTCCTACCACACAAAGTCAAACAGGCATTCAGATACAAGCACATATTTCAGTACAACAACGTAACAACCAAGGCAATCAGGTCAATCCAAGATGTCATGATGTATGCACGTTCTACACGTCCTCACAAATAAAAATAACTGCCAAGTAATCTTGGTCTTACGTGGTTAGTTACGGTGGCACCATATAAATACGTCTCTCCCTATATATATACTAATCGTTCTTACGTTCAAACTTACGTAACGAGGTTAGCGTACCTGCAGAAAACACAGTATGTATATACTGAACCTTTCATGCCAGCATGTCATGAAAGTGTCCCCAATCATTACTGTTCACTATAGAAACAGCATCTGTACAATTACCGCCGTACAGACAACGTTAGCATACGTTATCGAGATAACGTATTCACGGGGGTACCGCAAAATGCGGGGGTATGAACAGCGATCGCCATACCCTGCGCCGAACCATATACTCCCAATGTAGTCAACCGAGGTTGGTACATTGGCAGCATCTCAAGTAGGCCACTGCTTGAGAAACAGCGTTCGGTTCGCATCACCGACAGGAAGGCCAAGCTCCCTCAGTTGGCTGAGGATCCTTACCTTCTTACCTTACCATCGAAGATGTCATTACAGAATATAAAGTTGGGTTGTGCATGAATTTAAGTTTTGACAGAAAAGTAATGCTGGTAGTTAGGATTATATATACATATATTATAGCCACCTCTAGTTCTCTTAAACATCACCGTAGGGCTTTACGTACTATACATAATCCTTAACGAATCCAACGTAGTTTTGCCAAATACTTTGTTGGTCAAACTTTTATACTGAAAACATTTTTAAGGTAAAATGTATCTCCAGGGTAACCTTATAGCTCTGATACCAGCTGTGGCAGAACCAACCTGAATTATACCGGCTCAAGTACGCGAGTCCACTCCAGAGGGCTCCAACATGCTTCAAACGGTATAATCCCTTGGCCTGTCGGGTAACGTCCCGATAAACCACCGATACACAGGATCAATAAGGTTACCTCACACGAAGGTGAGTCCAGAGATACAGTCACCATCACATTTTACATAACAGGGAATTACATTACAAGAGTTTATAAAAATAGTACAAAGTTTTAAACTTAGAGAAAACAATACAACTGTTTAAGCTATGATTTTTAGCAGCGGAAAAAAAAAACATACGCGATGATCTACAGCACGTTGACAAGATGGATGTCATGCTAAGCCCGGGCACGACATCACTCGATATCACCAGTGCTGGCCGGGGACGGATCCCATTCCACGAACCAATCATCTGGAAGAGCACAGGGCCAAGGCAAGGAAAGAGTAGGGTCTTCACAGATATCACCTGAAAAACATTCAACTAGCAAGGCTGAGTATACTAATACTCAGCAAGGCTTACCCGTCTCATGGTATACTTAGCCATGTAGCTAGACTTATGAAGGCTTTTAGCTTTGGGTAGAGTTTTCAGCTGAAAAGCAACAAAGAGTAGATCCTTACTTTCAACTTTTAGCTTTCAGGTTCTAGTGGATTAACCATTCTAGGTAAGCACCTATAACTACTCAAACATGGTAGAATCTTTAACCAAACATCATCTTTCATAATCACAAAGTTGCTCTTGTTACTCTATGTGATAAAGGGGGTAAGCAGTCTCATTCATCGTGAGAGGCGGACGATTCCTGAATCGAGATTCAACCCTTGCAAGGTAAACCTAACTCACACGCTTGGAATACCACAAGGTAATTCCGAAGCAACCGTTTGCCTTTCATTCCGACTCGTGGATCAGGGCCACCACAAGCGACTGTAGGTCATACGCACTACAAAAGTGCAGGACGTACGTCTGTAGCGCGACTACAAAACCCGTACTCCTGGTTGCCCAGCAACACATATGCCTACACGTCGAACAAAGTAACCAAAAGAAGCAAATACATGTGGTGGGAGGTATGTCCACTCCTCGGGCCGATCGGTTACTAGGCTTACCGCTTACCATATTTCACGGCATGTGGCTAGTACTTTCAAACGCTTAACCACCGCTACCACACACTGCGACCTTATCAAATTCCACAACACAGACGGGGTATCATCTCAACCATGATACCTCACAATTCCCGTCCGTCATCCTTATAGTGATAACAGGAATGTAAACATTACAACTCCTATATCGCGCGAGTGACAGGAAATCACTCGACTTCTACCGGTCCTAATAGCATAGCAGCTAGTCGTACTCAAGTTCTAATGTTCAATACATTGGTTCCTGGAACAATGCAACTAAGGTTTCCAAACAACTCCTAAGAACTTAATGCATAAAGATATATATAAATAATATAGGTTGCAGTGTAGTAAAGTAGGGGTTATGTCCGGGGCTTGCCTTTACTGGTGGGGCTGAAGTCAGTAAAGTTAAGATCTTCCGAACTTTGGTTCGGGGCTTTTGATAATTCCGCGACGAAGTTCCCGGGGTCTTCAGAATAACCTCCTTCTAATTCCGGGATTAGCTGGTAATTTCCGTTGGCGAGAGTGGTCGAATCTATATGATATGCAAGATGGAGTTCAATGAATGTATACACTCTCATTTCAATTCACAATAAAGTTGCAATCTAAATAAAAGAACATTATATTTCGACAAACAACCTAACTACCCTGTACTGGGCAGTCATTTATCGAGTATTAACTAAACTAACTAGTCTCGTTAGGCAACGGAGGGGTTACCCTAAACATCTATACTAACTTCATTAGGTAGCATGTTCAGTTATTTAATTAGTTGGTGTATAGGTCTTGGCCTTAACCGATGAGGATGAATCAGGTTTAGCTGACTGATGTGCTTTGGTCGTGTCTAATAGAGGCGGGTCTACTGTGCTATCTTACTGATCTAAAGCTGTGTACTTTGGTCTGGATAGTTGATTGACAGGTGCATTGGTTTTCTAATTGATCGATGAAAACATCGATCACTTTAGTAGAGGGATGTTTCCTAAAGCGGCTGTGTCCTAGCTAAACTATGTGAGCATCGGCGTACTTAACTGATCGCGTGCGTATCAGCATAGCGAATCCATGCTTTAGCAAAACTAGTCGATCAATGATTTGACCTTCTAGCTGATTTAGTGTATCGGTACATTTGCCGATTTATACATCGGGTAGAATTAGTCGAGTGATGTATCGGCATAGCTAGTTGACTAAAGCAAGTAACTAGCCGATGGTGTATGGATAGACTAGTCAAACTATGTATCCGTATGGTCTGTCTCAGCGTATTCAGCCGATTGGTGAATCAGCTGTGTAGCTGATTGTCCTACTCTGCACTGGTTGTGCCTAACTAAGATGTGCTTAAGTGTTATCTTAGGTAACTAGGTGTGGTTGCATCGGCTGGATTACATCAGTATCACAATTGAGTGATGTACAGCCGATGGGGTTATCTAAGTTAAACCTATTTCAAGAATTAGATGTAACAGAACACTAATATTAAACTAGGTTAGTGAGACCATAAGTGCAGAATTAGACTAAAGGGAATATGGTTGAGGGTATGTAATCGGTAAGCATATAGCCGATTTCTCAGCCGATAAATCGGCTGATAACAGAGTGTGGATAAAGATGGGAAAACTAAGGATTGACCGGCCATATTTGACCGCTATGGGAAACAACTGGAATCGGCTTAGATCAGTGGATAACAGAACTCTAAGATTGTGTGTGTATCTCTGATACGTCGACTATGTGCAGCCGATACGTTATCAAAATCGGATGGCTAGTCGATCTGTGAACATCAGCATGCTAGCCGATCAGGGTATGTAACTATTTGATTGTGCATTGGTAAACTAGTCGATAGTGTGAACATCGACCGAGCTAATATATGCGCATGCGTTAGATTTGTGAATCGGCACAAGTAGCCGATTCCCTATGCTGTACTGGCTGTGCTTAGCTGATAAATACGTTCTCTGTTGAATGTGCCTATCCGACTCTTGACTAAAGTGTTAACCGAAGTAATTAGTATTTGATTGGTTCGATTTTACCAACAAAACAACCGATTGACGTATAGCCAACGCGGTTGTCTAGATTGGACTGGGTCAATTAGGGCACTAACATTGGATCGGACCGATAGGGTGGTTAACATCGGCCGAGCGGCAAAGCCGATAAGGAAGAAGTCAAAAGGCTCATGGTCGATAGGGTTACGCCTATCGAAAATCGGCTGAACTAATAGCCGATTGCTAAGCCTGGTTACAAAGGTATATCAACTAAGTAGTCGATACACAAGGTATGACCAGGATCTTTATATAGAAAGGGCTCTAACAAGATTGCAATTAAAACCAGGGTAAAGGCATAAGCATCTATATAAATGAAGGTTAACCAAACATCACAAACATAACATCACAAACATTAAGGACTACACAGCACATGAGCAAAACCTGACGGGTAACTTCAGAAATTCATACCTAGATGTCTAACCTACCAAGGATGTTGTTCTTCAACAACTTGGAAAGATTATATAAATGAATTGTAATTCATTGCAATTGGAGCAGTACAACTACAGATACGAATTTAACTCTAACAAGTATAAGCAAAAGTCTAAAGTGAGATTTTTCTACTAACACATACAAAATTATACACATACTGCATAAATCTACTCACAAGGATTCCATAACATCTTCATTTGACATTTTACGATTTTTATATCATTTCCTACGAATTTTATAAGTTAGTTGCTTTGCACACATGAAATAATAAAAGAGCTTCGTAGAAAGGCCCTCAGTTTCTCACCGGTGGTAATGGCGAGTTCCATCTGCTGTAGCTCGTTACAGTTGTGTTTGGTTGCATAGGGGCTCCTTCGAGCTCGTCACGTCTGACCGCCGCCTTCGCTCCACAACGATCTCCGACGTCCTTCACGCGCGGTTCCATTGTTCTCCCCGTGCGGGTCCGCGCCGAGTCGTCGCGCCGCGACATCGCGAACCCTAAGCTCCGCTCCTGCGTCGCGCCTGTGCGCACCCAAACCGAGCCACCCAGTGCCTAACCGTGGTCGCGCCGTGCGCTCCGCACGCTCGTCCGTGTGCTCGGCCCAGCCTCCGCTCAACCCGCCGTCCGCTCTACGCGCGCGTCGCCCGAACAACCGCGTATCACCTGCCCCCCAATTTCCCCCTCGTGCTGTAGCTCCCCGACGTGGAATACGGCCACCTACACTACACCGCTCGGCCTAGCCTATGTGCTCGCCTGGCGTCTGTACCCGTGCCGCCACCAGCCGCTCGGAACCGCTCACCCGAGCCCGCTCCCACGCGCACTTCACCTGCGCGACGCCAGCCGCCGGCTCCCCCTGCCGCGCGCCCCACCAGAACCGCGCCACCGCCTGGGCCCTGCGTCAGTCGCAGCCCGTGCTCCCTGTCCAGCCTCCGCCTGCGCCGCCACATCGTCTAGACCCGCTGCTCGTCACGCGCTGCACCCGCCCGGCCGCTGGCCGAGCCGCGCGCGCCGTCCAGCCGCGGCCCGCCTGCATACTCCGCTCGCCGCCTTGGACTTCGCCCGCGCCTGGCCGCGCGCTGCTCCCGCGCGTCCGTGCGCCGCCGCCCTGGCTCCGCACCGCCAGTCCGCGCGCTTGGGCCCACGCCGGGCCGCTCCTCCAGCCGCGCGCCGTGCGCCGCGCGTCCGCGCGCCTGGCCGCCCAGCGCTGCCGCCTGCGCTTCCTGGGCCTACTGCTCGCCCGCCAGCCGCCGCGGCTCGCTCCGCCTGGGCCGCTCTCCGCCTGGGCCCGCGCCTGGCCGAGCGCCGCTTCCGCGCCGCCCGCGCGCCTGTGCGCGCGCGCCGCCTGCGCCGCGCCCGCGTAGGGCCACCTGCCCGCGCGCCTACTGCAGCTCCTGCGCCGGTGGATGGAAGAGAGAGGAAGGGGATATGGACGGAACGGTGCTGCCAGTGGGAGAAGAGGAAGGGAGGCAGGGAAATACTCAGCGCGGGGAGAGGATAAGGGCACGGTGGAGGAGGTGGAGAGGAGGGAGGAGCAGCACAGCTAGACGCGTGGACATTTAGCAGCAGGAGGTGGCAAGGACGGGGAACAGCGGTGAACCGCAGTTCAGAGGAGCAGAGCAGCACCAGAGGAGGAAGACAAAGGGAATTTCCTGAGGACTTGTTTGTAATTTTAGAAAATTGCAGGGATCTCTTGGTAAAGAAGAATTTAACCACTATTCTAGGGCTCAAACATAAATGTGACCAAAATGAAAGTTGTACAACTTTTCGAGCTCTACAACTTTGTTTTAGGGTTTGAACTCCAAAACTCACAATATGAAGTTTTATTTTAAGACTTGGACTAAATTTGAATTTTATAACATCTTTATCATTGTTAGTATAAATTATATATAACCTTGGGTTTATTCGCAAATTGCTAAGTAAGTCATGATTACTTACATTAGTACCTTTTTACTTTTAGTAATTTTGCAAAGTTACTCTTGTAAAATCACCCATTTTGCATAAAAGGACTTGTTCTTCTGTAAAATTACATATATACCCCTATTTCCTCAACTTTACTCAAATTTTTACACGATTTGGCGCATACATTTCTAATGAAATTTTTTTTTTGGATAAATATATATATTTTTTTACAAGACATAAGGTATATTTGCAAAACTATCCTTTACTTAATTTGAAGTTACCTCCTATCAAATTTCATTTTTGCAAAAACAACCCTAGTTTTTCCATAATTACGAAAATACCCTTTTTATTTGCACTTTTAAATTTTCAAAAGTTTCACACAAACATACAAAAGTTTTACACTAACAAGCATACACTTCACACTATCAAATTATAAGCCTAGCTTACAGACACATGAACTGTCACAACATACATCCCATCCGTCATCCTTATAGTGACTGCAGTAATGTAAACATTACAACTCCTATAAAACTCGCGAGTGACAGGCAATCACTCGACTTCTACCGGTCCTATTAGCATAGCAGCTAGTCGGACTCAAGATCTACCGGTCCTTATTACTTGGATGTCACACCTGTCTCTCGCCCGCGAGCCCGCTCTCCCTCCTCTCTCCCTATGACCCGCCGTCCCCACTTGCCAGCGCTATCTCTCCCCTTCCCCTTTCTTCTCCGGCGCTCAACTCCTCCCCGAGATCCCCGGCGAGCTTCCCCCCTGGGCCCGCACGACGAGGCCTCGACCCCCGCCCTTAATTGGCCCCGCAGACCCTCCCCTCGCCCTCTGCCTTACCCCGCCGCCACCCAAACCCTAGCTCGCCACTCCCGCACCGCTCCGCCACGCAGAGCCTCTGCGCCGACGAGGCCACGCTATTCTACCCCACCCCTGCCCCGCCGGAGCCGCACAGCAGCACCATCTCGACTCCTGGAGCATCACCGAGGCCATTGTCCCCGATCCGAAGCCCTACATCGCCCCTTTCCGCGAGGGCCCGACCGTCCCCGCCGCCGCCGTTGCCAACGATCGCCCTCCGCCACGCCTCCGGCCAATTCCCGCCTCGGTGAGCAACACATCATCTCCTGTAACCTTTTGCGCTTGGTATTGTGGTCTGTAAACCCCCGCAGCAACCCAATCACGGCACGCCGGTGACCCGTGCTGCCCCCGCTGCGGGGTGCCATGATTCCAACCCTAATCAACCACCTCGAGTACCTAGACGTGTTCGCCATGTCATGCTCCATCTCCCGGACCAGATCTCGTCCAAAACCGAGCCCGGAGCAGCAAGTTGGGCCGTCTCCGGCGAAGCGCCGCCGCGGGGTGCTGGACTCCGACGACCCAGCGCCGCCTCCCCGCGCTCAAACTCCACGGGCCATCAGATCGGTAGCCAACGTCCCTGATTAGATTGGGGCCTTATTGAATCGTGACCCTTGGATCCAGATCTAGCGGATCAAAACCAACGATACCGGTTCGCCCTTATTTTAAATCTGGGCCGTCCATCTCCGATCCAGCGGGAGGTATTAGATCCGAGGGAAGAGAGAGTCAGGAGCGTAGGATTGAGATCCAACGACTGTTAGGCGCGCGTACCCCTTCGCGTAGTAAGTCTAATCCGAGCCGATAGATGGCGATCCAAAGGCCCAGATTAAAGCGTACCGGTTCAGCCTTGACGTTTTACTAAAGAGTCCCTGCCCTTTTGAGGAATCAACCCGCGGTCCACCCTTAGTTCAAAAGTATTTGCAGTCAAGTCCTGCTTTACTCGTTTAGACCCCTGAGCTTTCCGATTTTTGAACCCGCCGTCCAAGCCCTAGGTTTTCACGTGCTAGCCCCTGTGTCTACCCATTATTTGTGTTTAGACCCTCGGTTTTTGCGCAGAACCCCTTAGAACCTCCAGTTTTATTACAAATAGGTCCCTGGATCTTGTTTCAAGCATAGTTTTCGCGTCTTAGCTCTGTTTTAGGTGTTCTTTATGTCCGCGCGATCGTTGTGACGCGTAGAATAGCTTTAGAATAGTTTTGTGTGCTGTTTCTATGTAATGTTGTACTATTTCTTATAGTTTGCTATTGTTTGTGCATGTGTGTATGTCTGGACCATGCTTGATGATCAAGAGTAGACACGGAGCCTTTGGACCAGTACCAGGAGCCGCCATCTTCTGAGCAGTTTGAGCAGCAGCAGGAGAGTTTCAAGGAAGGCAAGTATAACATGAACATCCTACCCCTTTTAAATACAATTTCATACTGCATTTTAATACTGTATGCCTATAAGGACTTTCCTAGCCTCTTTATATCCTATATATATATCCTTTGGGTTGCATTATGGTTAGTTGGGCTAGGTTGCTGTGCTATAACACACCCTGGTCCTTTTTAATTAAATTTGATTAATGGGTATATGCAACTTAACTCTGAGAGTGGCCCTCTGTGCTGTGTGCTTGAGTGCCTCACGTCTCCATAAAATATGTTTTTGATAGAAACATGGTTTAGGGGGCCAGCACGGTGCTTAGTGCTTGGTTGGCTACTCTCCATAAGAACCGGTTCATAGGGCGACAACCTGGGACAACCGCGCAACCACAAGACTGGAATGGGACGGTCTTGACTTACTAATTAGGTCGTGTTGGTTCGGGAGTAACTTACCTGCGTGGGCAAGAGGGGTGGAAAGCTTCAATGGTCCCTGCTCCTCCGGCTTGGTCTGTGCTGTGTGTCTTGTACCCCCGGAGGTGGGCCCCATCGTCGCTGATCCAGAATCCTAAGCGGTTACACCTTACCAACGTGATCCTTTGTAACGGTCTCGTAGTGTGCTTGCTAGCCATCTCACCTACAGCAGTGTGATGAACAACTAGCGTAGCTCACGACTTGTGGGTAAAGTTGTGCAACCTCTCGAGAGTGTAAAACTGATATATCAGCTGTGCTCACAGTCATGAGCGGCCCAGATCCTCCGTCTGATTAGTGGGGTTATCAACATTTGATTAGGGAGTTTCCCCGGGTGGTTTTGGTTTGGATGGTTCTCAGTAGTTCTTAATTAATATTGATTAATTTCTTATGAAATGTGGGTTTATGGTAATTCATCCACTTGTAGTGAATAGTTTTAATAAAATTTTGCCAAGACTAAAAGCTACTGCAGTTGAGTCAGCTAACCTTAGAGCCTCATAGTTTGTGTTATACTTGTTGAGTACGAGTTTGTACTCACACTTGCATCTCTACTCTTCTGCTCTATTTTGGATATCCTCGACTGCTCCTCAGTGCCTGGCAACGTGGAGGACTACGTCAGTGGCTTCAACGACTTCTAGGCGTTTGTCTCCCAGTCAACGTCCCTGTGGCGCCCTACTCTTCATGAACTTCATTTTACGCTTCCGCAACTCTTGAACCGATTCTTGATTTGATTGTAATAAAATAATTCATTTACGATTTATATTATTGTTATACATGATATGTGTTGTGATATCTTGATGATTCTGTGGTATATATGCGAGACTTGATCCTGGCGCATATATAATTGCTCGATTTATGTTATTTATAAATCGGGTGTGACAGGATTGGTATCAGAGCCATATCGACTGTAGGACGAAGCCTAGATAGATCTGGACGAATATAGGACTTCTTTTCTCTTGCCTTGTTTCCGCAAATCTTCAAACATCATTTTTCTGCTTCTATTCCTTGAATCTTAAGCCCTTTGATTTGCTATCTCTCCTGTCTTTTCTGAGAAACAGCTTGAGTTTTCCGTAGATGTTGGCCTGAGTCGCCTAATCTCATAAGCTATAAGTTTAGTTTGTCCCGATGAAAATACGCTAGAACGAGTGTGTTAGTCGAGTGGTGTGATAAACTCGACTAAGTTGTGAATATTGAATGCTTGTTATTGTGCAAGTGTTTGATTTGGATTTTTGGTTGATTGCATAGTCTAGTAGTTAAATTTGTTCATGCAAATCAACCCTAACCCAACTTGAACTAGATAATAAAATTGAGTTAGATCGTTGGGGGTAAAACCTATATTCCTTTCTCTCTGTCATATCCTTCCGAAGTTTCATTTCCGCAGCTGCACAATATTCCGTTCTCATAAAATTTCATTTGTTGCAATCAGATGGTGAACACCAGGCGCACCGGTTCCGGTTCTGACCAGCAGGAGCAGAACGACCAGAGTACTGGTCAGCCGTTGCCAATGCCACCACCACTGACCCCGGAGCAGTTCTTCCAGCTCCAGATGCAGATGATGGCGACCCTGAAAAATACCGTTCAGGCTCTGCAGCAGATTCACGCTCAACCACCGCCTCCTCCGCCGCCTCAGCCCCGTGACAGGTGTGCGGATTTCCTAAGAGGTCATCCCCCGACCTTCTCTCATGCCACGGATCCACTCCAGGCGGACGACTGGCTTCGTTCGGTGGAGCGCCAGCTGGTTGTTGCTCAGTGCGATGATCGAGAGTGGGTTCTATACGCAGCAGGGCAGCTGCGAGGCTCCGCTCTTGACTGGTGGGAGTCCTACCCGGCTCGGGACCGTGATGCTCTCACGTGGGACCAGTTCCGTGAACGCTTCAGGAACCACCATATTCCTGAGGGGATTATGAAGATGAAGCAGAAGGAGTTCCATGCCCTTAAGCAGGTAAATTAAATGGGATTCTCTACAATTTCCTTTGAGCTTCAATCTATCCTTGATCTCTTTCAAAGCCTGACATATTGAGCGATTTCTATCCTTGTTATCTGTGTTCGTTATTTCAGGGATCGATGACGGTGATGGAGTACCATGACCGTTTCCTTCAGCTGGCCCGTTATGCCCCTGCTGACGTCGCCCGTGATAGCGACAAGCAGGAGTATTTCAAGGAGGGACTGGATGATCACATCCAGTATGCGCTGCTGAACCACCGCTTCGACAGCTTCAACCACTTGGTTGATGCTGCCCTCAACACCGAGCGTAAGCGCCGGGAGATTGAGGATAAGAAGAGGAAGATGGCTCCATCTTCGTCGGGCAGCAACACTCGTCCCCGATATCAGCATCCACAGCAGCAGCAGCAGAGGCCGCCCTAGCAGTACCAGCAGCGGCAGCAGTATCCTCCCCGTCCTCAGCAGCAGGCAGGACAGGGTAAGAGGCTTCCAGCACCTCCGGCTCCACCAGCTCCGAGGCAGGGAGTGCCCACTCCCCCTGCTGGGCAGCAGGCTCCAGCACTTCCGCGAGTGTGCTTCCACTGCGGCGAGCCGGGGCATTACGCCAACGTCTGCCCTCGGAAGGCGCAGGTAGGACAGCAGGGCCGTGCAGTACCGCCCAAGGCCCCAGCTCAGGGCAGGGTGAACCACGTGACAGCCGAGTCAACGGCCGAGGCTCCTAACGTGGTGATTGGTACGTTTATGGTCAACACCCACCCTGCTACAGTGCTTTTTGATACTGGTGCTACGCATTCTTTCATCACTCAGTCTTTTGTCGAGCATCATGGTATTCCTACTAGCACTTTAAAGAGGTGTATGTTAGTATCTTCACCGGGAGGGCAGTTGAGGTCTCATGTCTTCTGTCCCAGAGTCAGTGTGGACATAAGGGGGGTAGAGTTCAGTGCAAATCTGATGGTGCTAGACACCAAGGGCATTGATGTGATCCTCGGGATGGAGACTCTTGCTAAGTGGGGAGTCCGGATAGATTGTGCTCAGAGGACTGTTCTTCTGTCAACACCGGATGGTCAGTAGGTCACTGTCGGTGCTACAGAGCCTTCTGGATTTCTTCATCAGATGGAGGCTAGACCCACGGATGGTATTCGCGTGGTGTCCGAATTCCCGAACGTCTTTCCGGATGATTTGCCAGGTATGCCGTCTGATCGCGACATTGAGTTTTCTATTGATCTCTTGCCTGGCACAGCTCCTATTGCTAAGCGGCCCTATCGTATGGCTCCCGTTGAGCATGAGGAAGTTAAGAAGACCATCGACGAGTTGCTAGCCAAGCGCTATATCCGTCGCAGTTTCTCTTCTTGGGCCTTTCCTGTATTGCTCGTAGAGAAGAAGGATGGAGCGAAGAGAATGTGCGTCGATTATCGAGATCTGAATGCAGTCACCATTAAGAACAAGCATCCATTGCCCCGTATTGAGGATCTTTTCGATTAGCTTCAGGGTGCTTGTGTATTCTCGAAGATTGATCTGCGTTCGGGTTATCACCAGCTGAAGATTTGTTCTGAGGATATTCTGAAGACGGCATTCACTTGCAAGTATGGGCTATACGAGTATACGGTCATGTCTTTTGGCTTGACCAACGCTCCAGCTTTCTTCATGCATCTGATGAATAAGGTTTTCATGGATTATCTGGACACCTTTGTGGTGATATTCATTGATGATATCCTGATATATTCCAAGTCAGAAGCAGAGCATGAGAAGAATCTGAGGCTTGTGTTGTAGAGACTCAGAGAGCACAAGCTGTATGCCAAGCTCAGCAAGTGCGAGTTCTGGATTGACGAGGTTCCATTCCTCGGTCATGTGATCTCCAAGGGAGGTATTGCTGTGGACCCCGGAAAGGTGAAGGATGTGCTTGACTGGGTTGTACCGCAGACAGTGAAGGAAGTCCGCTCTTTTCTGGGCTTAGCAGGTTATTATCGGAGGTTCATTGAGAATTTCTCCAAGATTGCGAAGCCTTTGACTTCGTTGCTAGAGAAGGGTGTGGATTTCTCTTGGACTGATGAGCGTCAGAATGCCTTCGAGGAGCTGAAGAAGAGGTTAACTACGGCGCCAGTCCTTACTCTGCCAGACCAGAGCAAGAGGTTCACAGTGTATTGTGATGCTTCGAGGGATGGTCTTGGTTGCGTCCTGATGCAGGAGGGCAGAGTTATCGCTTATGCTTCGCGACAGTTGCGCCGGCACGAGCTGAATTATCCCACTCATGATCTGGAGTTAGCTGCAGTTGTGCATGCTCTGAAGATATGGAGGCATTACTTGTTTGGGCAAAGGTGTGATATTTACACCGATCACAAGAGCCTCAAGTACATCTTCACTCAGAGTGAGCTGAACATGCGGCAGAGAAGATGGCTAGAATTGGTCAAGGATTATGACCTGGAGATTCACTATCATCCGGGCAAGGCCAATGTTGTGGCAGATGCTCTGAGCAGGAAGAGCTATGTTAACATGGCCGTGGCTTTTCAGATGCCTCAGGAGTTATGTGAGGAGTTTGAGCAGTTGAGTCTGGGTTTCTTGCATCACACCTCGAGTGCATCATTCGAGGCAGAACCCATGTTAGAGGCGGAGATCAGGCAGCATCAGAAAGATGATAAGAAGTTGCGGGAGATCCGTGAATTGCTCAAGATTGGCAAAGCACCTCATTTTAGGGAGGATGATCAGGGTACCTTGTGGTACAAGGGTCGTATATGTGTGCCGGATGTGAATGACCTCAGGACGTTGATTCTGAGTGAGGCTCATGATACAGCATATTCTATTCATCCTGGCAGCACAAAGGTGTATTATGACCAGAAGGAACGATTTTGGTGGTATGGGATGAAGCGTTCAGTTGCGGAGTACGTGGCTATCTGTGACACTTGTCAGCGTGTCAAGGCGGAGCATCAGAGGCCAGCAGGGTTATTGCAGCCATTGAAGATTCCAGAGTGGAAATGGGAGGAGATCACCATGGACTTCATTGTTGGCTTGCCTCGTACTCAAAAAGGGTACAACTCCATATGGGTAGTAGTGGATCGATTGACGAAGGTTGCCCACTTCATTCCGGTGAACACTACTTACTCCGGTGCTAGACTCGCAGAGTTGTACATCTCTAGAATCGTCAGTCTGCATGGTGTTCCGAAGAAGATCATATCTGACAGAGGATCTCAGTTCACTTCACAGTTCTGGGAGCAGCTGCATGATTCGTTGGATACGAAGTTGCGCTTCAGTACAGCTTATCATCCTCAGACAGATGGGCAGACAGAAAGAACCAACCAAGTGTTGGAGGATATACTTCGAGCTTGTGCTATTCAGTACGGTACCAGCTGGGATAAATGCCTGCCGTATGCAGAGTTTTCGTATAACAACAGTTATCAGGCCAGTCTGAAGAAATCTCCTTTCGAGGCCCTGTATGGTCCGAAGTGCAGGACTCTGCTGTATTGGGATCAGATTGGCGAGAGGCAGATGTTTGGTCCGGATATTGTTGAAGAGGCAGAACAGTTGGTACAGCAGGTGCGCGAGAACTTGAGGGTCGCTCAGACTCGTCAGAAAAGTTATGCGGATGTGCGTCGTCGAGATCTGACCTTTGCAGTGGGTGACCATGTGTACCTGAAGGTCTTGCCGATGAGAGGAATCCGCAGGTTTAACGTGAGAGGGAAGCTAGCCCCTCGATACATCGGTCCGTTCAAGGTGTTGGAACGGAAGGGTGAGGTAGCATATTGTTTAGAGTTGCCTTCCAGTCTCTCAGGAGTGCACGATGTGTTCCACGTGTCTCAGCTGAAGAAGTGTTTGAGAGTGTCAGAAGAGCAAGCACCGCTAGAAGGGTTAGATGTGCAGGAGGATCTGACCTACATCGAGCATCCGGTGAAGATTCTGGAGACGTCTGAGAGAGTTACCAGGAACAAGAAAATCAAGATGTGCCGTGTTCAGTGGAGTCATCACACAGAGGATGAAGCTACTTGGGAGCGAGAAGACGAGTTGAGAAAGACATATCCTGATCTCTTTGCTAGCTAGCCTATTCGAATCTCGGGACGAGATTCCTGTAAGGGGGGTAGGTTTGTAACACCCTAAGGTAATTTTCCCTAATTTTAATGAATTTATTTTGGCTCAAATGAAATTTCCAGGGTTTTCTCTAATTTATCTTGCATTTAAAGTAATTTTATAACATAAGGAAATAAAATATATTATAGGATCAACTTGTTTGTGCATTCATGCTGGAGCATTGGTTTTATTTGTGTGGAGTGTATAGGGTTTGAATTCAAATTCATTTGAATTCAAATAGAATTGTTTGAATGGTTAAGGGTGGGAAAAGAAAAGGAAAAAGAAGAAGCAAAAGAAGGCAGCAAAAGCTCTTGGGCCGGCCCTAAGTTGGTACATTGGATGCATCTCAAGTAGGCCACTACTTGAGAAACAGCATTCGGTTCGCATCACCGACAGGAAGGCCAAGCTCCCTCAGTTGGCTGAGGATCCTTACCTTCTTACCTCACCATCGAAGATGTCGTTACAGAAAGTAAAGTTGGGTTGTGCATGAATTTAAGTTTTGACAGAAAGTAATGCTGGAGGTTAGATTTATATATATATAGTACAGCCACCTCTAATTTCCCTTAAGCATCACCCTAGGGCTTTATGTACTAAGCACAACCTTAACGAAGCCAACGTTCTTTTGCAAAATACTTTGTTAAGCAAATTTTATACTAAAAGTGTTTTTAAGGCACCTTACATCTCCAGTGTACCCTTATTAGCTCTGATACCAGCTGTGGCAGAACCAACCTGAATTATACCGGCACAAGTACGCGAGTCCACTTCTGAGGGCCCCAACGTGCTTCAAATGGTATAATACCTTGGCCTGTCGGGTAACGTCCCGATAAACCACCGAAAGCAGGATCAAACAAGGTACCCCGCACGAAGGCGAGTCCAAAGATACAAAGGCTATCATATTTTACATCACAGGCAGTTATAATACATGAGTGTTTAAAAGTAACATAATCTTCCCAACCGGGGAATTATTACAAACCGACATAAGTCTTAGAACAAACAGCGATATTAAAGTACGGTATGATACACGTCGCCAGTACAGATGTCATGCTTGCCCTTGCATGACATCACTAGGAGGGGTCCGGGTTGGCCGGGGACGGGTCCCACTCCACGGACCAACCATCAGGCAGAGGGTAGGGCCACGGTACAGGCAGAGCTGGGTCAGCAGGAGCATTACCTGAACAAAAGTTATAAAGCAAGGCTGAGTATTCTAATACTCAGCAAGGCTTACCCGGTGATGGTATACATAGCCATATAACTAGACTCATGAAATCTGGTAATGGTTATGGGATAAATTTTTCAGCGAAAAGCAACTAAGAGTAGATCCTTATTTTCATCTTTTAGCTTTTGAGGTTCTAGTTGAATATTCATTCTAGGTGAGCATCTAACTCTATGCAAGCATGGTATAATCTTTGATCATTCATCATTTTAGATAATATCAAAATAATTGCTCTTGTTACTAAATGTGAGAAAGGGATTAAGCAGTCTCAACCATCGTGAGAAGCGGACGATTCTGAATCGAATTTAACCTTGCAAGGTAAACCTAACTCACACGCTTGGAACACCACAGGGTTGTTCCGAAGCAACCGTTTACCTTTCATTCCGACTCGTGGATCAGAGCCACCACAAGCAACTGCAGGACCATACGCACTTCCAAAGTGCAGGACGTACGTCTGTAGCGCGACTACAAAACCCGTACTCCTGGTTGCCCTTGCAACACGTATTCCCACACGTCGAACATAAGTAACCAGAAGAAGCAAGACGAGTGGTGGGATGTATGTCCACTACTCGGGCCGATTGGCTACTAGGCTTACCGCTTACCATATTTCGCGGCATGTGGTTAGTACTTTCAAACGCTTAACCCCGATCAGCACACGCTGCGACCTTATCAAATTTCAATAACACAGACGGGGTATCACCTCACCCATGATACCTCACAAAACTCCCGTCCGGCATCCTTATAGTTATAACAGAATGTAAGCATTACAACTCCTATATCGCGCGAGTGACAGGAAATTCAAGTGCTAGTATTCATTACATTGGTAAAATTAATTCAAGATAAGTATTAAAACATATATTAGGGTTAAATTCAAATTTAAATTTGAATTTAAACTTTGAGTAAAGAGTGTTATAGGATTTTGAATACTTAAAAATAGATCACTTAATAATTCATGATCAAGAGATCTAATTAGTTAAATTTTAAAAGGTATGTTTAGTTAATTCTAGTTCAAAATAATTTGGAATGGTTAACCTAAAAGAATTTAAATTATAACATGAGTTTAGATTTGGAAATTTTACATCACTTTATATATCATCTATAGAAATTTGCATGCCAAAATCACAAACAACAAGGTCAACATGTAGGAATTAAGGACTTTATACTCCCTTGTTTCAAATTTGAAAAAAAATTCAAAAATATTTGGTTTCATATCAAACTCTTTTAATAAAAGTTATAGAGTTCATAATCTAGTTTCTAACAAAAAAAGTTTTGCTAATTTTGGAATTTCCTACGATTTGTTATGCATTTTACAAGACAGCATAAACACACCACATGAAATAACAGACACTGGGGGGGGGGGGGGTCTCGGTACTTTTGCGTCCAGGCCCCTGGAAAAGGTTTTCTAATTGCAGATGTACCCTTGCCCGACGTTGACGATGACCGGCCGGTCGGGTCACCTGCGTTCTCGCCGGCGGCGAGCTCTATGGAGGAAAGGGGCAGGCCTAGCACGATCCACGGGATCCAGGGAATGGTTTGGCGAAGATGGCGCAGACTGAACGGCGGTGGAGCACGGCCGGCGACGGAGAGGGGCGGCGGCCGTGTTCGGGTCACCGGCGTTCCCGACGAAGAACCGGCGAACACGAGTAGGGAAGACGCGCATGAGCACCAGCAGGCCACGGGGAAACGATTTGGGTACCTGGTCGGGCTGGAGGTCAAATAGGGAAGGCTGTTGACGACGGGGTGAGCTCGAACGGCTCCGGCGAGTGGCGGCTCCGTGTGGAAGCAATTCCGGCAAAGGGAAGGGCCGGAGTTGGATCAGCTTCGGTCAGGGGCTAGCGGAGGAAGTGGTGAAGCAACTGGCCAAAGGAATTGGGATGGGGTGGCGCGGTGAGGAAGAATTGCAGCGGGGAGCGGCGGCGGTGGTTCGGTGTTGCGTGGAGGAGAAGAGGCACTGCAGTTGGAAGAAAAGGGGAAATGTGACCAGGTTTGTAGCGGCACTAGCTCACAGAAGAGAGAAACAAGAGTGGAGAAAGGGAGGGCCACGGTTGGGCTCTGGATTGCGGCGAGGTGGCGGCCGGCAAGCACCCCGAGGGCACCGTGGCGCACAGAGAAGGAGATAGCGGGGAGGAGCTACGGCGGTGGCCAGGGCTAGGGCGACACGTGGGGGAGGGCAGCAGGAGTCTAACGGCGGTGAGGCAGGGCGAGGCAGGGCCAGGGGAGGTGTTCTATCGCCGGCGCCAGAAGTGAAGCGGGGAAGAGCAGAGGGTGTGCAGAGGAAGAAGAAGAGGAAAGAAGCCACAGACTGATTTGCAAAACCTTGAAAGCTCAGGGGTCTGCCTGTAAACTAAAAATTCCCACTGACTTAAGGATCAAATGAGAAAAGTCCCAAAATGAAAGTTGTAGAATTTTTCAAACTCTACAAGTTTGTTTTAGGACTCAAATTCAAAAACCCAAAGTTTGCAGCATTACTTGTTAAGTTTTGAATTAAGTAAAATTTAAATTACTCCTGTCCTTACCAAACAAGATTTTGACTAAATTTTTGACATCTTTGCAAACATTCATAGAATGTCATGATGACAATTAATTTTTACAAATAAGTCCTTAAGTAAGCATAAAAATTACTTTTACCCCTCACTTTTTGCACAAAAGACCCTGTAACCTGTATTTTTACACATAGGCCCTTGTCTTTACTTAAGGGCTTATTATTTCACCTTATGACCATACCCCAAAACACACACCTTGCACATAAAGACTTGCAATGCATGAAAATTTTCAAATACACCCTTAACACCTATGTCTATTACATCCAAGGTTTACTTTTTATGAACCTTATTACCTGGATGTCACAGCCTTCCCCCCTAAAAAGAATCTCGTCCCAAGATTCGGAAGCAGAAGATGATGGATCGGATCGATCAGATTTGGGAATTAGTTGAAAGGAAAGTCGGGAAATTTTGTTGAAGATAAGATTCCATTTTCCAAGTTGCTTCCTCCTCGGTGTGATGATCCCATAAGATCTTATACATTTTAACTGTCTTTCTTCTGGTGACTCTTTCTTTGGTATCCATGATTTTGATGGGTTGTTCAACATAGGATAAATCAGGCTCGATCTCAATGGCTGGGGTTTCAACAACCTCCGTAGGTACCTTGATACACTTTTTAAGTTGGGAAATATGGAAAATATCATGAATAGTAGCCATTCGAGGTGGAAGGAGAAGTTTGTAAGCCACTGGGCCACAAATTTCAAGAATTTCGAAGGGTCCGATATATCGGGGTGCTAGTTTTCCTTTTATTCCAAAACGCTGAACGCCTTTGGTAGGAGATACTCGGAGATATACAAAATCTCCTATTTGGAATTGCAAGGGTTTCCTCCTTCGATCCGCATAACTCTTTTGTCTAGATTGGGCTGTTTTAAGATTGGCTTGAATAATTCTGACCCTATCCTCGGCTTCCACAACTAAATCTGGTCCAAAAATCTTGCGCTCACCGGTCTCAGACCAACTCAAAGGAGTTCGACATCTGCGACCACATAGTGCTTCAAAAGGTGACATTTGGAGACTGGACTGGTAACCGTTGTTGTAAGAGAATTCGGCCAAGGCAAGATATTTGTCCCAACTAATCCCGTAGTGAATGATACAAGCTCGGAGCATATCTTCAAGAATTTGATTGACTCGTTCAGTTTGTCCGTCTGTTTGAGGATGATATGCAGAGCTTCGAATCAGTTTGGTGCTGAGAGCGGATTGTAATTGTTCCCAGAAGCGTGCAACGAATGGTGCTCCTCGATCAGAGATGATGGTCTTAGGAACACCATGTAACCGGACAATTTGATCCAGATAGACTTCAGCATATTTCTTGGCGGAGTAAGTAGTATGTACGGGAATAAAGTGAGCCACTTTTGTGAGTCTATCGATAATCACCCATATGGAGTCATGTTTTCGAGATGTATTAGGAAGACCAACAATAAAATCCATACTAATGTCTTCCCATTTCCATGATGGAATGGGTAATGGTTGAAGTGTACCAGAGGCTTTAAGGTGACTAGCTTTGACTCTCTGGCACGTATCACATTCAGATACATACTTAGCAATTTCTCTTTTCATCCTGGTCCACCAAAAATGTTGTCGTAGGTCTTGATACATTTTGGTGCTACCGGGATGAATAGAGAATTTAGACAGATGAGCTTCATCAAGAATTTGCTTTCGAAGTTGATGATCTTTTGGTACAACAAGACGTTTGTTGAACCACAAGACTCCTTAAGGATCAATATGGAAACACTTGTATTTAGCCTCTCCTTGAGATAATTTTGATTTGATGATTTTGATACCCTCATTATGTAGCCGTGACATGATAATTTTGTCTCGAAGGGTATTCTCCAGAGCTAAAAGATTTAGACTACCTTGAGGAATGAGTTCTAGATTGAGTTTCCTCATCTGATTACAAAGAGTGTCATTGATAGCAGCTATAGATGAACAGTGGCAATGTGCTTTGCGGCTAAGTGCATCCGCAACCACATTAGCTTTACCAGGATGGTAATATACTTCAAGGTCATAGTCTTTGATCAATTCTAGCCATCACCTTTGCCTCATGTTCAAATCCGCTTGGGTAAAGATATATTTGAGGCTTTTATGGTCAGTGTAAATGTTACATTTAGCACCTATGAGGTGATGTCTCCAGATTTTAAGAGCATGGACAACGGCTGCTAATTCCAGGTCATGAGTCGGATAGTTTTGTTCATGATTCCGGAGTGCTCTGGATGCATAAGCAATGACTTGGTCGTTTTGCATTAAAACACAACCGAGACCAGTTCCAGAAGCATCACAGTAGACATCAAAAGGTTGGGTATTATCTGGTTGAGCTAACACGGGAGCAGTTGTTAGAAGCTTCCTCAAGGTATGGAATGCTTCGTCACACTTATCATCCCACTGATATTTAACTTCTTTCTTGAGTAGCTCAGTCATAGGTTTGGCTATCTTAGAGAAATCCGGGATGAATCGGCGATAATACCCTGCCAATCCAAGGAAACTTCAAATTTGATGGACTGAAGTTGGGGGTTTCCAATCCATAACTTCCTGAACTTTAGTTGGATCAACTGATATGCCTTTGCTAGAGATAGTGTGTCCCAGAAATTTCACACTATCCAGCCAAAACTCACATTTTGAAAATTTGGCATAAAGACGATGATCCATTGAAGAACGATATGTAAGTGATTGGCATGGTCTTCCTTATTTTTGGAATATATTAGGATATCATCGATGAAGACCACGACGAATTTATCAAGTTCCGGCATAAAAACTGAATTCATGAGATACATGAAATATGCCGGCGCATTAGTAAGCCCAAAGGACATAACCAGATATTCATATAACCCATATCTGGTCGAGAAAGCCGTTTTTGGAATGTCGCATGGCTTGATTTTAATTTGATGATAGCCAGAGCGTAAGTCAATTTTTGAGAAGACCTTAGCTCCAGCTAATTGATCAAACAAAATATCAATGCGGGGAAGTGGGTACTTATTTTTGATAGTGACCGCATTGAGTGGACGATAGTCAACACATAGCCTTAGGCTATTGTCCTTCTTTTTGACGAAGAGAGCAGGACAACCCCAAGGCGACGCACTTGGGCTTATGAAACCTTTATCAAGAAGATCTTGAAGTTGGATTTTAAGCTCAGCCAATTCGTTTGGGGGCATACGATATGGCCTCTTTGAAATAGGAGCGGTGCCCGGTTGGAGCTCAATTATGAACTCAATGTCTCTATCAGGTGGCATCCCAGGCAAATCATTGGGGAAGACATCAGAATATTCGCAGACTACCGAAATATCCTTAACTTTGAGGCCTGTGATAGCATAAGTGCAAGAATAGAGATATTCCTGCCTGGGCAGATAGAGGGTAATGGTTCTATAATATGGTGAATTGATTTCAATAACTCGGGAAGAAATATCCAACAGCACTCTATGTTCAGTCATCCAGTTCGTCCCGAGTATAACGTCAATACCCTCTAGGTTTAGCAAGATCAAATCAGTTTTAATCACTTGGCTGCCTAGTTGAATTGGCGCACTTCTAACCATTTGATTAGAGGTAATCTTACCTCCAGGAGTGGAAATCATATATGATCCTTGGGTGGGGCAAGGATCAAGTCTTATTTGGGTACTACAGTTGTTACTAATAAAACTATGAGTTGCTCCAGAATCAAATAAAGTTACAACTGGCTGATGATGGATAGAGAACGTACCCGACATAACAGGGGCTCCGTCCGGAAGTTCCGCAAGGGTGGTGAAATTAATTTGCCCCTGCCGGACTTGCATCAGCGGCCTTTTACCCTTGTTCTGATTACCTTGGTTAGGTTTCTTAGGCCGTGGACAATCCCTGATGAAATGATCTGCACTCCCGCAATTAAAACAGCGATAGTTGCTGCCTTTTGGTGGAGCTTGTCGCACATTTGGCCTTGGGCCAAATTGTTGTTGCTGCTGTGGAGGTGCAGAAGGTCTATAGCTTCCTTGTTGTTGAGGCGGCCTGAAAACCAATCGACCAAACGGGGCATTCCTCTGTGGTGCTCTTGTTTGGGCGTTAGGAACGACCCGATATCTTGGTGGTTGAGCACTCGAGGATCCCGTAGGGGTCTTTCTTTTCTTTTCCGCACGGTGTGCCATGATACAATCCTCCTGGGTTAAGGCCATATTGACCAGCTCACTAAAACTATTGGGCCTAGCAAGATTCAGGCGCTCCTTGAGCTTGGTATTAAGGCCACGACGGAAGCGGTCTTGCTTCTTGTGACACCCTAGGTGTCAAAGTGTACCATGATATGTATAAGATGTAATGCATGTGTTGAAATGTATAAGGTTGGATGTATTTGTAGAAATAAGACCCTATGTGTAATTTTATAAAAATATGAGTCCTTTTGTGCAAAATGCATGAGTTACAAAAGTAATTTTCAAAAGTTACTAGGGGCCAAATTATAAGAATGCAAGTCATCATGACTTACCTGGAAACTGCATTAAGGCCCAAAGTTATGTGTATAAATATGTAACAAGGACAAATCTTTATAAAACTTAAAGTTAGTCCAAAATTTCAAAATAAAGTTGCATATCATGAGTTTTTGGAGTTCAAACCCTAAAGCAAAGTTGTAGAGCTTGAAAAGTTGTACAACTTTCATTTTGGTCATTTTTTTCATTAGAGCTCTGTATCAGTGGGAAATTAAGTTTTACTTTCAGGCCCTTGAAGATTTTACATTTTGCAAACAGGTCCTTGGCGCCTTCAACCTGTCTTCTTCCTCTGGCCGCCTCCCCTGTTTCTCTGTTCGCCCGCCGCCGCCATTCTTCTTTAATCCCGGCGTCAGTGCAGCCCCCTGCCCCCTCTCCACTCCTGGGCACCGCCTTATCTCTTCCCCGACCTCATCCCTTCTTTCCCCCGCCCATTCTCGTGCCGCCACGCGCCTACCGCCGCCTGCCCGAGCTGCCGGTGCCGCTCACCTGAGCCGCCGCCGTGGGCGCCCGGCCGTGCGCCCCTCCCTTCCCTCCTTTCCCTATAAATAGCATCCCCAGGACCCCTTGAAGCTATTCCCCACCCCCTTTGCGCCTTGCCCTCGCTGGAGCGCTGCTCCCAGTGCCGCCCGCTGCCGCCCTACTGCCTCCACGCCGGCAGGCTTCCCCCGGCCGTCCCTTCTCCTCCCAAGTATGCCAATCGGTGCGCCCGGATGCTCTCTCTCTCCCCACCCTATTCCCCTTGCTAATTAACCACTCCATCGCGGAATCGGAGATGAACCCGAGCTCCTCCGGCCATCCATGGCAGAAGGACCAATTGTAAAATCCCAAATCTTTCCAAGGGTCCAAGTGAAAGTTTTCAACCTTTCCAATGTGCTGAACTTTGAAAATCCCTAGAAAATCGTAGAAAATTCAAAAAAATGTGAAACCAGTTGTACTTGAATCTTCATTTCAAATTCTATCACTTTTGTTTTATAACCATGCTGTGAAAATAGATAGTTTGTACTGTATTTAGAATAAAAGTAAATGGATGTTTGTTATTTCATGTGAGTGGTATTTTTGACTTGTAAATTCAGTAGAGAATTGTAGGAAATGAAATCAGTTTTATTTGAAACTAGGTTTTGAACTCTATAACTTCTATTAAGTGAGTTTGATTTGAAACCAAATAGTTTTGAATCAATGTTGAATCTAAGACATGGGAATGTAATATCTTATCCGTAATTCCAATTTTAATCCTATAGGTTAACTGTGTGATCATGATTTTGCTAGGCAACCTCCATTGTTTAAATATGAAGTAATGTGGGAATTTCAAACTTAATCTTGATTTATAATTTAATTTGTATGAGTTGATCAATTCAATTCATTTATATGAAAATTTGCTAAGTCTATTTAGTAAAATCTATCTAATTAGATCTTTTAGTCAAAATCTTTTAAGTATGCAATAAAATTGTGTGTAAGTTTTCAAACTTTATAACTCTAGTTATCTAGGGCTCACATTCAATTTTGAATTTAATTTAACTTGAATACTTAATTTCTGTTTTCAACTAAATTAATGCTTTAGTCATGAGTTAATACTTATGATTCAAGGCTTAGATTCCTTTTTATACCATGAGTTCTTGAGTGTTAGCTTTTGAATTGCAACTTTACCATGAATTGAGATGAAAGTGTGTGTATCCATTGAACTTCATCTTGCATATCATGTAGACTCGATCTCTCCCGCCGACGGAAATTAACAGCTAATCCCGGAACAAGAGGAGGTTGTTCTGAAGACCCTAAGGACTTCATCAGGGAATTCTCGGAAGGCCCGAACCAAAGTTTCGGATGTTATTAACTTGACTAACCCCAGCCCTACCAGTAAAGGCAAGCTCCGGACATAACCCACTATTTTAATTATACTGCAATCTATATCTATTTACGTATTCTATGCATTAAATTCTTAGGAATTGCTTGAAAACCTAGATGCATTCTCCTAGGAACCAATATATTGAATACTAGCACTTGAGTCCGACTAGCTGCTATGCTAATAGGACCGGTAGAAGTCGGGTGATTTCCTGTCACTCGCGCGATATAGGAGTTATAATGTTTACATTCTTGTTATCACTATAAGGATGCCGGACGGGAGTTTTATGAGGTATCATGGTTGCGGTGATACCCCGTCTGTGTTGTTAAATTTGATAAGGTCGCGGTGTGTGCCGATCGGGGTTAAGCATTTGAAAGTACTAACCACATGCCGTGAAATATGGTAAGTGGTAAGCCTAGTAACCAATCGGCCCGAGGAGTGGACATACCTCCCACCACTCGATTTGCTTCTTCTGGTTACTTATGTTCGACTGAGGAAATACGTGTTGCAAGGGCAACCAGGAATACGGGTTTTGTAGTCGCGCTACAGACGTATGTCCTGCACGAGTGATGTGCGTATGTTCCTGCAGTCGCTTGTGGTGGATCTGATCCACGAGTCGGAATGAAAGGTAAACGGTTGCTTCGGAACTATCGTTGGATGTTCCAGGCGTGTGAGTTAGGTTTACCTTGCAAGGTTAAATTCGATTCAGAATCGTCCGCCTCTCACGATGATTGAGACTACTTAATCCTTTATCACACAGAGTAACAAGAGCAACTATATGATGAGTAATACTGATGGTTGAGATAAAGATCTTACCATGCTTGAGTAGTTATAGGTGCTTACCTAGAATGGATAATCAACTAGAACCTGAAGGGTAAAAGTTGAAATTAAGGATCTACTCTTTGTTGCTTTTCAGCTGAAACTAAACCCAGAACCATTATAAGCTTTCATAAGTCTAGTTATGGGCTAAGTATACCCAATCCGGGTAAGCCTTGCTGAGTATTAGTATACTCAGCCTTGCTAGTTATATGTTTGCAGGTAATGTCTTGAAGACCCTACTCTTCCCTTGCCCTGGCCCTGTGCTCTTTCAGAAGGTTGGTCTGTGGAATGGGATCCGTCCCCGGCCAGCACTGGTGATATCGAGCGATGTCGTGCTCGGGCTTAGCATGACATCCGTCTTAACGATGTGTTGTAATCATCGCATATGTTTTCCGCTACTAAAAACCATAGTTTTAACAGTTTGTAATCTTTTCTCTGAATTTGAAACTTCATACCTCTTTTAGAAATCCTTGTAATGTAATTCTCTGTAATGTAAAACGTGATGGTAAATGTATCTCTGGACTCACCTTCGTGTGAGGTAACCTTATTTGATCCTGTGTATCGGTGGTTTATCGGGACGTTACCCGACAGGCCAAGGGATTATACCGTTTGAAGCACGTTGGAGCCCTCGGAAGTGGACTCGCGTACTTGAGCCGGTATAATTCAGGTTGGTTCTGCCACAGCTGGTATCAGAGCTATAAGGTTACTCTGGAGATACATTTTACCTTAAAAATGCTTTCAGTATAAAAGATTGACCAACAAAATATTTGATAAAACTACGTTGAATCCGTTAAGGATTATGCTTAGTACGTAAAGCCCTAGGGTAATGCTTATAAGGGAAATAGAGGTGGCTATAGTATATATATATATATATAATCCTAATTTCCAGCATTACTTTTCTGTCAAAACTTAAATTTATGCACAACCCAACCTTACTTTCTGTAACGACATCTTCGATGATGAGGTAAGGAGGTAAGGATCCTCAGCCAACTGAGGGAGCTTGGCCTTCCCGTCGGTGATGCGAACCGAACGCTGTTTCTCAAGCAGTGGTCTACTTGAGATGCTGCCAATATACCAACCTTGGTTGACTATATTGGGAGTATATAGTTAGGTATGGGGTATGAACAGTGACACCCCCGCATTTTGCGGTACCCCCGTGAATACGTTGTTTCGACGACGTATGTTAACGTTGTCTGTACGGCGGTAATTGTACAGATGCTGTTTCTATAGTGAACAGTAATGATTGGGGATGCTTTCATGACATGTTGGCATGAAAGGTTCATTGGATATATATATTGTGGTTTTCTGCAGGTACACTAACCACGAATACGAAACTAGGACGGATAGGGTTTATCGACTAGTTAATAGTAAGAGACGTATGTATTATGCCACCGAAACTAACCACGTAAGTCCGAAGATATTCGGCAGTTGTTTTTGGTTTGTGAGGACGAGTAGAACGTGCATGCATAATTCATCATCATACAATGTGTGTTTTGGTTCTTCTAAGGAGATGTGGTAGGATGATGATCTTTGGTAGGGTTAGCGGGATTCTTGTGGTAGTGTTAGTTAAGTCTCTTAAGTATCTTCCTGCTTTCCAGCTCTTGCTATATCAAAATCAGTTATCTCGTCCTATTTACCTTGTAAATCTTCAGTAGGGTAAATAAATTCTATCATCTGAATTCTTGTTTCAGATGGTTGGAGCCACACGTGGAACCCCGGAAGGTTTCCGGGCAGATCAGTCCAGCAATTCCCAACAACCATCCCTATCACTTTCACATCTAGCCGAGGTTATGGCTCGGCAAACCGAACTTCTCAACCTACTGGTACAAGCACAACAGAATCAACAACACCAGCAGTCACAAGGTCGTGATGAACCTCTGGTAGCAACCTATCAAGATTTCCTCAGTACTCAGCCCCCGCTATTCAGCAAAGCGGAGGAGCCCTTGGATGCCGATGCTTGGCTCCGCACTATTGAATCTAAGTTTGCTCTTCTTACGATTCCATGTGCGGATTCCAACAAGGCTCGGTTTGCTGCCCAACAATTACATGGAGCTGCTCGTATTTGGTGGGATACTTTTTGTGCTATGCAAATTGATGGTCATGTTATCTCCTGGGAAGAATTCCGTAATGCCTTCAGGGCACATCATATACCTGAAGGGCTGGTGGAACGGAAACAGAATGAGTTCTTGGCACTTACTCAAGGTACCCGCACTGTACTGAAATATGCACAAGCTTTTAATCACTTGTGTCAGTATGCGGGCTACCATGCTGATAGTGATGTCAAGAAGCAAGATCGTTTCCGTCGAGGTTTGAATACTAAGCTCAAAGAACATCTAAATCTTGTCAAGGCGAATACTTTCAGTGAGTTGGTCAACATGGCACTGACTCAGGAGGATTGCATTACGGCACACCGTGCCGAAAAGAAGCGTAAGGTTTCCACTGGATCCACGAGCGTTCAACCCTCGTGGTATCAGTTTGATCAGAACATATTGCCTGAAGCACCACCATGAAATGCTCCGATCGGCAGACTGGTTCTTAGGCCGCCTCAACAGCAAGAAGAGTATCAACCTCCTGTACTTCTACAACAACCACAACAATTTGGCCCACGGCCGAATATTCAACAAGCTCGACAGAAAAGCAACACTCATTGCTGTTTAAAGTGTGGAAGTGCAGATCATCTCCTTAGAAATTGTCCGCAACTCGAGAGACCTAATCAAGGGCAAAGTTCCAGTCAGAATGATCAGAACAAGGGTAAGAGGCCGATGATGCAAGTCCGGCAAGGACAAATCAATTTCACTACCCTTACAGAACTTCCGGATGGAGCTCCTATCATGTCGGGTACATTTTTGATACACCACAAACCAGTTGTTACATTATTCGATTCTGGAGCAACTCATAGTTTCATCAGTAACAACTGTGGTACCCGAATAGGACTTGATCTTTGCTCTACTAAAGGGTCATATATGATTTCTACCCCTGGAGGAAAGATTACTTCTAACCAAATGGTTAAAAGTGTGCCAATTCAGTTCGGCAGTAAACTAATCAAGACTGATTTAGTACTGCTAAATCTAGAGGGTATTGATGTGATACTCGGGACAAACTGGATGACAGAACATGGAGTGCTGCTAGACATCTCATCCCGAGTTATTGAAATTAACTCACCACATCAAGAAGCTATTATCCTCTATCTGCCTCAGCAAGAGTATTTGCACTCTTGCACTTATGCCATCACAGACGTCAAAGTAAAAGATATCCCAATAGTCTATGAATATCCCGATGTCTTTCCGGACGACTTGCCTGGAATGCCACCCGACAGAGATATTGAGTTTATTATTGAACTCCAGCCAGGCACAGCTCCTATCTCGAAGAGGCCGTATCGCATGCCTCCAAATGAATTGGCTGAATTGAAAATCCAACTCCAAGATCTCCTTGATAAAGGTTTTATACGCCCAAGTGCGTCACCTTGGGGTTGTCCTGCTCTCTTTGTAAAGAAGAAAGACAATAGCCTAAGGCTATGTGTTGATTATCGTCCACTCAATGCGGTTACCATCAAAAATAAGTACCCTCTTCCCCGCATTGACATATTATTTGATCAATTAGCTGGAGCTAAGGTCTTTTCAAAAATTGACTTACGCTCTGGTTATCATCAGATCAAGATTAGGCCTTGCGACATTCCAAAGACGGCCTTCTCAACTAGATATGGACTTTATGAATATCTGGTTATGTCATTTGGGCTTACCAATGCACCGGCATATTTCATGTATCTTATGAATTCAGTTTTTATGCCGGAACTTGACAAATTCGTCGTGGTCTTCATCGACGATATTCTTATATATTCCAAGAATAATGAAGACCATGCCAGTCACTTACAGATTGTTCTTCAGCGATTACGTGATCATCGCCTTTATGCCAAATTCTCGAAATGTGAATTTTGGCTGGATAGTGTGAAATTCTTGGGACACACTATCTCTAGTGAAGGCATATCGGTTGACCCAACTAAAGTCCAGGAAGTTATGGATTGGAAGCCTCCAACTTCAGTCCATCAAATTTGGAGTTTCCTTGGATTGGCAGGATATTATCGCCGATTCATTCCAGACTTCTCCAAGATAGCTAAACCAATGACTGAGCTACTGAAGAAAGAAGTTAAGTTCTGCTGGGATGCTAAGTGTGATGAAGCATTCCACACTTTAAGGAGACTTCTGACAACTGCCCCAGTACTAGCTCAGCAAGATAATACTCAGCCTTTTGATGTCTATTGCGATGCCTCGGGAACTGGCCTTGGTTGTGTTCTTATGCAAAACAACCGGGTCATCACTTATGCATCCCGAGCACTTCGGAGTCATGAGCAAAATTATCCAACTCATGATCTTGAATTGGCAGCAGTTATTCATGCTCTCAAGATCTGGAGACATCATCTTATGGGTGCCAAGTGTAACATCTACACTGACCATAAGAGCCTCAAGTATATCTTCACTCAAGCTGACCTAAATATGAGGCAAAGGCGTTGGTTAGAATTGATTAAAGACTACGATCTTGAGGTACATTACCATCCTGGCAAGGCCAATGTGGTTGCAGATGCCCTTAGCCGCAAGGCACGTTGTCACTGTTTGCCCATAACAACCATCAGTGACACTCTCTGCAATCAGATGAGGAAACTCAACTTAGAAATCATTCCTCAAGGTAGTCTGAATCATTTATCCATCGAGAATACCCTTCGAGATAAAATTTTCAAGTCTCAACTACATAATGAGGGTATCAAAATTATCAAATCAAAGTTATCTCAGGGAGAAGTTAAATATAAGTGTTTTCACACTGATCATCAAGGAACTTTATGGTTCAACAATCGAATTGTTGTACCTAAAGATCATCAGCTTCGCAAGCAAATCCTTGATGAGACACATCTGTCCAAGTTCTCTATTCATCCTGGTAGTACCAAAATGTATCAAGATCTACGACAGAATTTTTGGTGGACCAGAATGAAAAGAGAAATTGCCAAATATGTATCCGAATGCAATACGTGCCAGAGAGTTAAAGCCAGTCATCTCAAGGCATCTGGTACACTTCAGCCATTACCCATTCCGTCATGGAAATGGGAAGATATTAGTATGGATTTCATTGTTGGTCTTCCCAATACATCTCAAAAGCATGATTCTATATGGGTAATTATAGATAGACTTACCAAAACGGCACATTTTCTTCCTGTGCATACCACTTATTCAGCTAAGAAGTATGCCGAAGTCTATCTAGATCAAATTGTTCGGTTGCATGGTGTTCCTAAGACTATTATTTCTGATCGAGGGGCACAATTTGTTGCATGCTTCTGGGAACAACTACAGTCTACTCTTGGATCCAAACTGATTCGAAGCTCTGCATATCATCCCCAAACTGATGGACAGACTGAGCGAGTCAACCAAATTCTTGAAGACATGCTCCGAGCTTGTGTTATTCACTATGGTACAAGCTGGGACAAATGTCTTGCTTTGGCTGAATTCTCTTACAACAACAGTTATCAAGCTAGCCTTCAGATGGCTCCTTTTGAAGCGTTATACGGTCGCAGATGTCGAACTCCTTTGAGTTGGTCCGAGACCGGTGAACGCAAGATCTTTGGACCAGATCTAGTCGTCGAAGCTGAAGATAAGGTCAAGGTTATTCAAGCCAACCTTAAAATAGCTCAGACCAGACAGAAAAGCTATGCAGATAAAAGAAGAAAACCTCTACAGTTTCAAGTAGGAGATTTCGTCTATCTCCGAGTATCTCCTACTAAGGGTATTCAGCGTTTCGGCATAAAAGGGAAGTTAGCACCATGGTATGTTGGACCCTTTGAGATCCTTAAAGTCTGTGGCCCAGTGGCTTATAAAATCCGCCTTCCATCTCAATTGGCTGCCATTCACGATGTTTTCCATGTCTCTCAACTCAAGAAATGTATTAAAGTACCTACGGAGATCATTGAAACCATCGCCATTGAGATTGAGCCTGATCTGTCTTACACCGAGCAACCTATTCAAATTTTGGATACCAAGGAAAGAGCCACCAGAAGAAAGACAGTTAAGATGTACAAGGTTTTATGGGATCACCACACCGAAGAAGAAGCAACCTGGGAAACAGAATCTTATCTTCAACAAAATTTCCCAAACTTCCTTCAAAGCCAATCCCCAAGCTTAATCGTCTGATTCTTTTTGTCTTCGAATCTCGGGACGAGATTCTTTTTAGGGGGGAGGGCTGTGACACCCTAGGTGTCAAAGTGTACCATGATATGTATAAGATGTAATGCATGTGTTGAAATGTATAAGGTTGGATGTATTTGTAGAAATAAGACCCTATGTGTAATTTTATAAAAATATGAGTCCTTTTGTGCAAAATGCATGAGTTACAAAAGTAATTTTCAAAAGTTACTAGGGGCCAAATTATAAGAATGCAAGTCATCATGACTTACCTGGAAACTTGCATTAAGGCCCAAAGTTATGTGTATAAATATGTAACAAGGACAAATCTTTATAAAACTTAAAGTTAGTCCAAAATTTCAAAATAAAGTTGCATATCATGAGTTTTGGAGTTCAAACCCTAAAGCAAAGTTGTAGAGCTTGAAAAGTTGTACAACTTTCATTTTGATCATTTCTTCATTAGAGCCCTGTATCAGTGGGAAATTAAGTTTTAGTTTCAGGCCCTTGAAGATTTTACATTTTGCAAACAGGTCCTTGGCGCCTTCAACCTGTCTTCTTCCTCTGGCCGCCTCCCCTGTTTCTCTGTTCCACGCCCGCCGCCGCCGTTCTTCTTTAATCCCGGCGTCAGTGCAGCCCCCTGCCCCCTCTCCACTCCTGGGCACCGCCTTATCTCTTCCCCGACCTCATCCCTTCTTTCCCCCGCCCATTCTCGTGCCGCCACGCGCCCACCGCCGCCTGCCCGAGCTGCCGGTGCCGCTCACCTGAGCCGCCGCCGTGGCGCCCAGCCGTGCGCCCCTCCCTTCCCCTTCTTTCCCTATAAATAGCATCCCCAGGACCCCTTGAAGCTATTCCCCACCCCCTTTGCGCCTTGCCCTCGCCGGAGCGCTGCTCCCAGTGCCGCCCGCCGCCGCCCTACTGCCTCCACGCCGGCAGGCTTCCCCCGGCCGTCCCTTCTCCTCCCAAGTATGCCAATCGGTGCGCCCGGATGCTCTCTCTCTCCCCACCCTATTCCCCTTGCTAATTAACCACTCCATCGCCGGAATCGGAGATGAACCCGAGCTCCTCCGGCCATCCATGGCAGAAGGACCCAATTGTAAAATCCCAAATCTTTCCAAGGGTCCAAGTGAAAGTTTTCAACCTTTCCAATGTGCTGAACTTTGAAAATCCCTAGAAAATCGTAGAAAATTCAAAAAAATGTGAAACCAGTTGTACTTGAATCTTCATTTCAAATTCTATCACTTTTGTTTTATAACCATGCTGTGAAAATAGATAGTTTGTACTGTATTTAGAATAAAAGTAAATGGATGTTTGTTATTTCATGTGAGTGGTATTTTTGACTTGTAAATTCAGTAGAGAATTGTAGGAAATTCCAAAAATTACAAAATCAGTTTTGTTTGAAACTAGGTTTTGAACTCTATAACTTCTATTAAGTGAGTTTGATTTGAAACCAAATAGTTTTGAATCAATGTTGAATCTAAGACATGGGAATGTAATATCTTATCCGTAATTCCAATTTTAATCCTATAGGTTAACTGTGTGATCATGATTTTTGCTAGGCAACCTCCATTGTTTAAATATGAAGTAATGTGGGAATTTCAAACTTAATCTTGATTTATAATTTAATTTGTATGAGTTGATCAATTCAATTCGTTTTATATGAAAATTTGCTAAGTCTATTTAGTAAAATCTATCTAATTAGATCTTTTAGTCAAAATCTTTTAAGTATGCAATAAAATTGTGTGTAAGTTTTCAAACTTTATAACTCTAGTTATCTAGGGCTCACATTCAATTTTGAATTTAATTTAACTTGAATACTTAATTTCTGTTTTCAATTAAATTAATGCTTTAGTCATGAGTTAATACTTATGATTCAAGGCTTAGATTCCTTTTTATACCATGAGTTCTTGAGTGTTAGCTTTTGAATTGCAACTTTACCATGAATTGAGATGAAAGTGTGTGTATCCATTGAACTTCATCTTGCATATCATGTAGACTCGATCTCTCTCGCCGACGGAAATTAACAGCTAATCCCGGAACAAGAGGAGGTTGTTCTGAAGACCCTAAGGACTTCGTCAGGGAATTCTCGGAAGGCCCGAACCAAAGTTTCGGACGTTATTAACTTGACTAACGCCAGCCCTACCAGTAAAGGCAAGCTCCGGACATAACCCACTATTTTAATTATACTGCAATCTATATCTATTTACATATTCTATGCATTAAGTTCTTAGGAATTGCTTGAAAACCTAGATGCATTCTCCTAGGAACCAATATATTGAATACTAGCACTTGAGTCCGACTAGCTGCTATGCTAATAGGACCGGTAGAAGTCGGGTGATTTCCTATCACTCGCGCGATATAGGAGTTGTAATGTTTACATTCTTGTTATCACTATAAGGATGCCGGACGGGAGTTTTATGAGGTATCATGGTTGCGGTGATACCCCGTCTGTGTTGTTAAATTTTGATAAGGTCGCGGTGTGTGCCGATCGGGGTTAAGCATTTGAAAGTACTAACCACATGCCGCGAAATATGGTAAGCGGTAAGCCTAGTAACCAATCGGCCCGAGGAGTGGACATACCTCCCACCACTCGATTTGCTTCTTCTGGTTACTTATGTTCGACTGAGGAAATACGTGTTGCAAGGGCAACCAGGAATACGGGTTTTGTAGTCGCGCTACAGACGTATGTCCTGCACGAGTGATGTGCGTATGTTCCTGCAGTCGCTTGTGGTGGATCTGATCCACGAGTCGGAATGAAAGGTAAACGGTTGCTTCAGAACTATCATTGGATGTTCCAGGCGTGTGAGTTAGGTTTACCTTGCAAGGTTAAATTCGATTCAGAATCGTCCGCCTCTCACGATGATTGAGGCTACTTAATCCCTTTATCACACAGAATAACAAGAGCAACTATATGATGAGTAATACTGATGGTTGAGATAAAGATCTTACCATGCTTGAGTAGTTATAGGTGCTCACCTAGAATGGATAATCAACTAGAACCTGAAGGGTAAAAGTTGAAATTAAGGATCTACTCTTTGTTGCTTTTCAGCTGAAACTAAACCCAGAACCATTATAAGCTTTCATAAGTCTAGTTATGGGCTAAGTATACCCAATCCCGGGTAAGCCTTGCTGAGTATTAGTATACTCAGCCTTGCTAGTTATATGTTTTGCAGGTAATGTCTTGAAGACCCTACTCTTCCCTTGCCCTGGCCCTGTGCTCTTTCAGAAGGTTGGTCTGTGGAATGGGATCCGTCCCCGGCCAGCACTGGTGATATCAAGCGATGTCGTGCTCGAGCTTAGCATGACATCCGTCTTAACGATGTGTTGTAATCATCGCATATGTTTTCCGCTACTAAAAACCATAGTTTTAATAGTTTGTAATCTTTTCTCTGAATTTGAAACTTCGTACCTCTTTTAGAAATCCTTGTAATGTAATTCTCTGTAATGTAAAACGTGATGGTAAATGTATCTCTGGACTCACCTTCGTGTGAGGTAACCTTATTTGATCCTGTGTATCGGTGGTTTATCGGGACGTTACCCGACAGGCCAAGGGATTATACCGTTTGAAGCACGTTGGAGCCCTCGGAAGTGGACTCGCGTACTTGAGCCAGTATAATTCAGGTTGGTTCTGCCACACTTCTTGGCATCATTGTCTGCATGATGACCAGCATATTGGCACAGATGATTAAATGTCTGTGCATACTGCAATATCGTACTGGAGCCCTGAGTGAGTGCCAAGAACTCGTTTAGCTTCCGTTCCAGCAATCCTTCGGGAATATAATGTGCCCTGAAGGCAGTTCGGAATTCTTCCCAGGAGATGACGTGTCCCGCGGGCTGCATGGTACAAAAATTATCCCACCATATGCGAGCAGCACCGCGCAGCTGCTGAGCAGCAAAAGAAGCTTTGCTTGAGTCCGCACAAGGTATAGTCAAGAGGGCGAACTTGGACTCAATGATATGAAGCTAGGCATCAGCGTCCAGAGGTTCTTCAGCTTTACTGAAGAGCAGAGGTTGAGTGCTAAGGAAGTCTTGATAGCTGGCCACTGGAGGGGGAAGATCATCACGACCTCCACGGAACTGTTGACGCTGCTGGTTTTGTTGTGCTTGTACCAGCAGATTAAGAAGCTCCGTTTGCCGTGCCATCACCTCAGCTAGGTTAGGAGGTGGTGGGGGCGGCTGTTGAGAACCACTAGCTTGCTCTGCCCGGAAACCTTCCGGGGTTCCACGTGTGACTCCCACCATCTGAAATAAAGGAGACGTCCGTTAACATTCACATAATCTTACTCCTAGTTTTAGAAAATGCATCATCCATATATACCATGCACACATTCCATTCAATCTTCTCATATCAACATATTAAGATAAAGATTAGAGAGATAAAAACATGAAACTTATATTACAACATGGATACAAGGGTTTTTCTCATTACATAGCTTATAGAATCCACCTACCGGCCATCTATATTACATCAAATGGCACTAGATCTAAACAAACTACACCTTAACTAGAGCACCTCACCCTTCGCAGAGTACAACTAAAAGAAAGTCGACGATTCGACAACTAGAAATCGTCGAAGTTGCCTATGGAAGACTGACTACCAGAAGAAGAATGGTGAGGACTAAGAACAGGATCACCATGCTCAGAATCAAGTTCTGAGACTCCTTCAATCTCCTCTGGATCTTCTTCTTCAGCCTCAGGTACTGCAGGTGCAACGGGAGGGATCGGTGGTTGCTGCAGTTCTTCGATTTGAGCTTGAGCATCATCAACTGCAAGTATCAGATCATGGATTTGTGCCTGTAGAAATTCAATAACGGTATCACGCTGAGTGATTATGTGATCACTCTCATTGATCTGATCCTCCCGGTGATGGATAGTTTCATCCCGTGCTGCAATAATCTCGTCCTTTTGAGTCACTAGAGTTTGAAGCTGATCCACTTGAGTATTTTGTCTATCAGCTTCTCTATAGTGACCTCAGGCAATATAGATCGCTCGGCCCAACTCACGACGCAGAAGTAGATGATAATGGTACTGTACATTCATAAACCGCATCATCCCCTGGAGTGCTTCTTCCGGGGGACCATCCAATCTATGACTCTCAGGGACGATTCTGAGGTTCCACTCTGGCTCATCAGGATCTGTCGTTGAGAACAACCCGATGGGCTTTCCTGCAACTTCTTTCGGATGCTGAATGCAGAAACGATAGATCGCTTCTAATGCCGCTGCTTCAACAGTATCCACGATATGATAACCCATCACGTTAACTTCGATGGGCGACCATTGAGAGCAAAATGGATGCTGTGGAATGGTCATTCTGACATGAGCTCTATGAATTCATCCTCCACAAACTCGACAGCATCATACTGAGGAGGCTCCGTATAATGAAAAGATTGTAAGGATTCCCAGAGTAGACGAGGAAAACCTTCCCAATGGAGGGCATTGGTATGGAGATGCCCTTCCGGATCCCAGAAAACATTAGGTGAAGCTGCCATCTGCGATCAAGAATGCAAATGGTAAGATGTGTTTACCTCGTTAGAAGGTCACAAGGTAGATGGAAGAACGATTGGGACTAACAACCGTAGGATCTCTAACCGGTATATAAACTTAAGGTTTTTGACCAATACCACCACATGAACCCCATTAACGCATATTAGAAATAAACAATATACTATTCATCTTTTTCTAACTGAAACATACAATGCACCCTTTTGTTTATCAAAGAATTATGCATGCACGTACTACTCGTCCTCTCAACCAAAAACAACTGCCGAATACCTTCGGACTTACGTGGTTAGATTCGGTGGCATAACACATACGTCTCTCCTTAATAACTAGTCGATAAGCCCTATCCGCCCTAATTTCGTTATCGTGGTTAGTGTACCTGCAGAAAACCACAATACATATATATATCCAATGAACCTTTCATGCCAGCATGTCATGAAAGCATTCCCATTCATTACTGTTCACTATAGAAACAGCATCTGTACAATTACCGCCGTACAGACAACATTAGCATACGTTATCGAAACAACGTATTCACGGGGGGTACCGCAAAATGCGGGGGTATGAACAGCGATCGCCATACCCTGCGCCGAACCTTATACTCCCAATGTAATCAACCTAAGTTGGTACATTGGCAGCATCTCAAGTAGGCCACTGCTTGAAAAACAGCGTTCGGTTCGCATCACCGACAGGAAGGCCAAGCTCCCTCAGTTGGCTGAGGATCCTTACCTTCTTACCTCACCATCGAAGATGTCGTTACAGAAAGTAAAGTTGGGTTGTGCATGAATTTAAGTTTTGACAGAAAGTAATGCTGGAGGTTAGATTTATATATATATATATATATAGTACAGCCACCTTTAATTTCCCTTAAGCATCACCCTAGGGCTTTACGTACTAAGCACAACCTTAACAAAGCCAACGTTCTTTTGCAAAATACTTTGTTAAGCAAATTTTATACTAAAAGTGTTTTTAAGGCACCTTACATCTCCAGTGTACCCTTGTTAGCTCTGATACCAGCTGTGGCAGAACCAACCTGAATTATACCGGCTCAAGTACGCGAGTCCACTCCCGAGGGCCCCAACATGCTTCAAACGGTATAATCCCTTGGCCTGTCGGGTAACGTCCTGATAAACCACCGAAAGCAGGATCAAACAAGGTACCCCGCACGAAGGCGAGTCCAGAGATACAAAGGCCATCATATTTATATCACAGGCAGTTATAATACATGAGTGTTTAAAAGTAACATAATCTTCCCAACCGGGGAATTATTACAAACCGACATAAGTCTTAGAACAAACAGCGATATTAAAGTACGGTATGATATACGTCGCCAGTACAGATGTCATGCTTGCCCTTGCATGATATCACTAGGAGGGGTCCGGGTTGGCCGGGGACGGGTCCCACTCCACGGACCAACCATCAGGCAGAGGGTAGGGCCACGGTACAGGCAGAGCTAGGTCAGCAGGAGCATTACCTGAACAAAAGTTATAAAGCAAGGCTGAGTATTCTAATACTCAGCAAGGCTTACCCGGTGATGGTATACATAGCCATATAACTAGACTCATGAAATCTGGTAATGGTTATGGGATAAATTTTTCAGCGGAAAAGCAACTAAGAGTAGATCCTTATTTTCATCTTTTAGCTTTTGAGGTTCTAGTTGAATATTCATTCTAGGTGAGCATCTAACTCTATGCAAGCATGGTATAATCTTTGATCATTCATCATTTTAGATAATATCAAAATAATTGCTCTTGTTACTAAATGTGACAAAGGGATTAAGCAGTCTCAACCATCGTGAGAAGCGGACGATTCTGAATCGAATTTAACCTTGCAAGGTAAACCTAACTCACACGCTTGGAACACCACAGGGTTGTTCCGAAGCAACCGTTTACCTTTCATTCCGACTCGTGGATCAGAGCCACCACAATCAACTGCAGGACCATACGCACTTCCAAAGTGCAGGACGTACGTCTGTAGCGCGACTACAAAACCCGTACTCCTGGTTGCCCTTGCAACACGTATTCCCACACGTCGAACATAAGTAACCAGAAGAAGCAAGACGAGTGGTGGGAGGTATGTCCACTATTCGGGCCGATTGGATACTAGGCTTACCACTTACCATATTTCGTGGCATGTGGTTAGTACTTTCAAACGCTTAACCCCGATCACCACACGCTGCGACCTTATCAAATTTCAATAACATAGACGGGGTATCACCTCACCCATGATACCTCACAAAACTCCCGTCCGGCATCCTTATAGTGATAACAGAATGTAAGCATTACAACTCCTATATCGCGCGAGTGACAAGAAATCACCCGACTTCTACCGGCCCTATTAGCATAGCAACTAGCCGGACTCAAGTGCTAGTATTCATTACATTGGTTCCTAGGAGAATGCAACTAGGGTTTCAAGCAATTCCTAAGAACTTAATGCAGAGATAGATATAATAATATAAATTGCAGAGTAAATAAAGTAGGGTTTATGTCCGGGGCTTGCCTTCTGGTATAGGGTTGGGGGCAGAAGGATCGAGGTGTCTCCGAAATCTCCAGGAGTTTCTTCGGCTTGGTTCGCGATCAACTCGTAATCACCGTCGGTGAGGGTAAACAGTTCTACATGATATGCAAGACAAATAACATTAGGAAATGTGCACTCTTTTATTTGAGTCACATCAAAAATTATGTTTTTAAAAGATTAACACTTCAAGAAAGGCCAAAACAAGAAAATTTTAACCAAAATTTATAATTGATGCTTAACTTATAACTACATCATTGAATTAATTCAAGATAAGTATTAAAACATATATTAGGGTTAAATTCAAATTTAAATTTGAATTTAAACTTTGAGTAAAGAGTGTTATAGAATTTTGAATACTTAAAAATAGATCACTTAATAATTCATGATCAAGAGATCTAATTAGTTAAATTTTAAAAGGTATGTTTAGCTAATTCTAGTTCAAAATAATTTGGAATGGTTAACCTAAAAGAATTTAAATTATAACATGAGTTTAGATTTGGAAATTTTACATCACTTTATATATCATCTATAGAAATTTGCATGCCAAAATCACAAACAACAAGGTCAACATGTAGGAATTAAGGACTTTATACTCCCTTGTTTCAAATTTGAAAAAACATTCAAAAATATTTGGTTTCATATCAAACTCTTTTAATAAAAGTTATAGAGTTCATAATCTAGTTTCTAACAAAAAAAGTTTTGCTAATTTTGGAATTTCCTACGATTTGTTATGCATTTTACAAGACAGCATAAACACACCACATGAAATAACAGACACTCGGGGGGGGGGGGGGTCTCGGTACTTTTGCGTCCAGGCCCCTGGAAAAGGTTTTCTAATTGCAGATGTACCCTTGCCCGACGTTGACGATGGCCGGCCGGTCGGGTCACCTGCGTTCTCGCCGGCGGCGAGCTCTATGGAGGAAAGGGGCAGGCCTAGCACGATCCACGGGATCCAGGGAATGGTTTGGCGAAGATGGCGCGGACTGAACGGCGGTGGAGCACGGCCGGCGACGGAGAGGGGCGGCGGCCGTGTTCGGGTCACCGGCGTTCCCGACGAAGAACCGGTGAACACGAGTAGGGAAGACGCGCATGAGCACCAGCAGGCCACGGGGAAACGATTTGGGTACCTGGTTGGGCTGGAGGTCAAACAGGGAAGGCTGTTGACGACGGGGTGAGCTCGAACGGCTCCGGCGAGCGGCGGCTCGGTGTGGAAGCAATTCCGGCAAAGGGAAGGGCCGGAGTTGGATCAGCTTCGGTCAGGGGCTAGCGGAGGAAGTGGCGAAGCAACTGGCCAAAGGAATTGGGATGGGGTGGCGCGGTGAGAAAGAATTGCAGCGGGGAGCGGCGGCGGTGGTTCGGTGTCGCGTGGAGGAGAAGAGGCACTGCAGTTGGAAGAAAAGGGGAAATGTGACCAGGTTTGTAGTGGCACTAGCTCATAGAAGAGAGAATGAAGAGTGGAGAAAGGGAGGGCCACGGCTGGGCTCTGGATTGCGGCGGCGAGGTGGCGGCCGGCAAGCACCCGAGGGCACCGTGGCGCACAGAGAAGGGGACAGCGGGGAGGAGCTACGGCGGCGGCCAGGGCTAGGGCGACACGTGGGGGAGGGCAGCAGGACTCTAACGGCGGTGAGGCAGGGCGAGACAGGGCCAGGGGAGGTGTTCTATCGCCGGCGCCAGAGGTGAAGCGGGGAAGAGAAGAGGGGGTGCAGAGCAAGAAGAAGAGGAAAGAAGCCAGGGACTGATTTGCGAAACCTTGAAAGCTCAGGGGTCTGCCTGTAAACTAAAAATTCCCACTGACTTAAGGATCAAATGAGAAAAGTCCCAAAATGAAAGTTGTAGAATTTTTCAAACTCTACAAGTTTGTTTTAGGACTCAAATTCAAAAACCCAAAGTTTGCAGCATTACTTGTTAAGTTTTGAATTAAGTAAAATTTAAAATACTCCTGTCCTTACCAAACAAGATTTTGACTAAATTTTTGACATCTTTGCAAACATTCATAGAATGTCATGATGACAATTATTTTTTACAAATAAGTCCTTAAGTAAGCATAAAAATTACTTTTATCCCTCACTTTTTGCACAAAAGACCCTGTAACCTGTATTTTTACACATAGGCCCTTGTCTTTACTTAAGGGCTTATTATTTCAACTTATGACCATACCCCAAAACACACACCTTGCACATAAAGACTTGCAATGCATGAAAATTTTCAAATACACCCTTAACACCTATGTCTATTACATCCAAGGTTTACTTTTTATGAACCTTATTACCTGGATGTCACACCTGTCTCCCGCCCGCGAGCCCGCTCTCCCTCCTCTCTCCCTCTGACCCGCCGTCCCCACTTGCCAGCGCTATCTCTCCCCTTCCCCTTTCTTCTCCGGCGCTCAACTCCTCCCCGAGATCCCAGGCGAGCTTCCACCCCTGGGCCTGCACGACGAGGCCTCGACCCCCGCCCTTAATTGGCCCCGCAGACCCTCCCCTCGCCCTCTGCCTTACCCCGCCGCCACCCAAATCCTAGCTCGCCGCTCCCGCACCGCTCCGCCACGCAGAGCCTCTGCGCCGACGAGGCCACGCTATTCTACCCCACCCCTGCCCCGCCGGAGCCGCACAGCAGCACCATCTCGACTCCTGGAGCATCACCGAGGCCATTTTCCCCGATCCGAAGCCCTACATCGCCACTTTCCGCGAGGGCCCGGCCGTCCCCGCCGCCGCCGTCGCCGACGATCGCCCTCCGCCACGCCTCCCGCCAATTCCCGCCTCGGTGAGCAACACATCATCTCCCATAACCTTTTGCGCTTGGTATTGTGGTCTGTAAACCCCCGCAGCAACCCAATCACGGCACGCCGGTGACCCGTGCCGCCCCCGCCGCGGGGAGCCATGATTCCAACCCTAATCAACCACCTTGAGTACCTAGACGTGTTCGCCATGTCATGCTCCATCTCCGGACTATATCTCGTCCAAAACCGAGCCCGGAGCACCAAGTTGGGCCGTCTCCAGCGAAGCTCCGCCGCGGGGTGCTGGACTCCGACGACCCAGCGCCGCCGCCCCGCGCTCAAACTCCACGGGCCGTCAGATCGGTAGCCAACGTCCCTGATTAGATCGGGGCCTTATTGAATCGTGACCCTTGGATCCAGATCTAGCGGATCAAAACCAACGATACCGGTTCGCCCTTATTTTAAATCTGGGCTGTCCATCTCCGATCCAGCGGGAGGTTTTAGATCCGAGGGAAGAGAGAGTCAGGAGCGTAGGATTGAGATCCAACGGCTGTTAGGCACGCGTACCCCTTCGCGTAGTAAGTCTAATCCGAGCCGATAGATGGCGATCCAAAGGCCCAGATTAAGGCGTACCGGTTCGGCCTTGACGTTTTACTAAAGAGTCCCTGCCCTTTTGAGGAATCAACCCGCGGTCCACCCTTAGTTCAAAAGTATTTGCAGTCAAGTCCTGCTTTACTTGTTTAGACCCCTGAGCTTTCCGGTTTTTGAACCCGCCGTCCAAGCCCTGGGTTTTCACGTGCTAGCCCCTGTGTCTACCCATTATTTGCGTTTAGACCCTTGGTTTTTGCGCAGAACCCCTTAGAACCTCCAGTTTTCTTACAAATAGGTCCCTGGATCTTGTTTCAAGCGTAGTTTTCGCGTCTTAGCTCCGTTTTAGGTGTTCTTTATGTCCGCGCGATCGTTATGACGCGTAGAATAGCTTTAGAATAGTTTTGTGTGCTGTTTCTATGTAATGTTGTACTGTTTCTTATAGTTTGCTATGGTTTGTGCATGTGTGTATGTCTGGACCATGCTTGATGATCATGAGTAGACGTGGAGCCTTTGGACCAGTACCAGGAGCCGCCATCTTCTGAGCAGTTTGAGCAGCAGCAAGAGAGTTTTGAGGAAGGCAAGTATAACATGAACATCCAACCACTTTTAAATACAATTTCATACTGCATTTTAATACTGTATGCCTATAAGGACTTTCCTAGCCACTTTATATCCTATATATATATCCTTTGGGTTGCATTATGGTTAGTTGGGCTAGGTTGCTGTGCTATAACACACCCTGGTCCTTTTTAATTAAATTTGATTAATGGGTATATGCAACTTAACTCTGAGAGTGGCCCTCTGTGCTGTGTGCTTGAGTGGCTCACGTCTCCATAAAATATGTTTTTGATAGAAACATGGTTTAGGGGGCCAGCACGGTGCTTAGTGCTTGGTTGGCTACTCTCCATAAGGACCGGTTCATAGAGCGACAACCTGGGACAACCGCGCAACCACAAGACTGGAATAGGACGGTCTTGACTTACTAATTAGGTCGTGTTGGTTCGGGAGTAACTTACCTGCGTGGGCAAGAGGGGTGGAAAGCTTCAATGGTCCCTGCTCCTCTGGCTTGGTCTGTGCTGTGTGTCTTGTACCCCCGGAGGTGGGCCCCATCGTCGCTGATCCAGAATCCTTAGCGGTTACACCTTACCAACGTGATCCTTTGTAACGGTCTCGTAGTGTGCTTGCTAGCCATCTCACCTACGGCAGTGTGATGAACAACTAGCGTAGCTCACGACTTGTGGGTAAAGTTGTGCAACCTCTCGATAGTGTAAAACTGATATATCAGCTGTGCTCACAGTCATGAGCGGCCCAGATCCTCCGTCTAATTAGTGGGGTTATCAACCTTTGATTAGGGAGTTTCCCCGGGTGGTTTTGGTTTGGATGGTTCTCAGTAGTTCTTAATTAATATTGATTAATTTCTTATGAAATGTGGGTTTATGGTAATTCATCCACTTGTAGTGAATAGTTTTAATAAAATTTTGCCAAGACTAAAAGCTACTGCAGTTGAGTCAGCTAACCTTAGAGCCTCATAGTTTGTGTTATACTTGTTGAGTACGAGTTTGTACTCACACTTGCATCTCTACTCTTCTGCTCTATTTTGGATATCCTCGACTGCTGCTCAGTGCCTGGCAACGTGGAGGACTACGTCAGCGGCTTCGACGACTTCTAGGCATTTGTCTCCCAGTCAACATCCCTGTGGCGCCCTACTCTTCATGAACTTCATTTTACGCTTCCGCAACTCTTGAACCGATTCTTGATTCGATTGTAATAAAATAATTCATTTATGATTTATATTATTGTTATACGTGATATGTGTTGTGATATCTTGATGATTCTATGGTATATATGCGAGACTTGATCCTGGCGCATATATAATTGCTCGATTTATGTTCTTTATCAATCGGGTGTGACATATGAGCAGAAGAGATTAACCGGTTTGGTTTCACCAAAAGGTTAAAACGGCTGATAGAAATAGGAATATTAAAGGTACGGTGTTACAAGGATAGATCAAGGGAGGATCTTGCCGATTGGATTATCAGCATGTTTCTGGTCTATCTAATTGGTTGGTGCATTGGTCTTGGCCTTAACCGATGAGGATGCATCAGGTTTAGCTGATTGATGTGCTTAGGTCGTGCCTAATAGAGGCGTGTCTACTGTGCTATTTTACTGATCTAGGGTTATGTACTTTGGCCTATGTAGCCGATTGATAGGTGCATCGGGTTCCTAACTGATCGATGAAAGCATCGATTACTTTAGCAGAGGGGTGATTCCTAAAGCAGCTGTGTCTTAATTGAGATGTGCTTAAGTGTTATCCTAGGTAACTAGGTGTGGTTGCATCGACTTGATTACGTCAGTACAACAATCAATTGACGTACAGCCGATGGGGTCATCTAAGCCGGACTTGTTACAAGAATTAGGTGGAACAGAACACTAATATCGGACTAGGCTGATGAGACCACAAGTGCGGAACTAGATTCAAGAGGATGTGGCTGATGGGCTTGTGCCGATGAGGATATGTTTTACAGATGTGCAGCCGATTGGAGTGTGATTGAGGGTATGTGACCGATAGGTATATAGCCGATCTCTCAGTCGATAAATCGGTTGATAGAAGTGTGCGGATAAGGATGAAAAAACTAAGGATTGATCGGCCATATTTGACCGATATGGAAAACAACTAGAATCGGCTTGGATTGGCCGATAACAAGAACCCTAAGATTGTGTGTGCATCTCCGATACATCGACTATGTGCAGCCGATGTAAGACAGAACAAAAGAATTGTGTCGGCAGTAGCCCAAAAGAATTGTATCAGCAGTAGCCGATATTAGAAAGATAACAACCGTATCGGCTAACCAGCCGATGGTAGAAGCATATCAAAAGAAATGCATCGGCTGACAGTTGTTACACAGAAACATCATAGACTCAAAGGAAACAGCTGCTTAACGGCTGAGCTGATAGCTGATGTTGAAGTATAGCTGTAGAGATGTATTAGCTAAGCGGCAGATATACATGAATTAATAAGGATCCTTATACGAAAAGGACCTAAGGAGACTGCAATCAAGACAAGGATAACGTCTTGATGGCAGGGATATGAGCACTCGTGTGAAAGGATTAACTAGATATCACACATCTCCACCTGAGACATACATCCTATGATTTACCTTTCAGCTACAACACATGCATATCACATAAGGTACAAATAAAGCATTCATTCCCTAATATTTAACCTAGACCACAAATCAAAGACTTCAACTCAAGATCACAACATAAAACTTGTACATTTTGACCTAAGGTTTCAAACAAAAATGATTTTGTATTTTTATGAACTTCTTACGAATTCCTATGAAATGTAGAAGTTCACTATTTTGAAATAAAGAAGGCTTTGGAAATTTTACAGAGAACACCCTAGAACTTTCTAAATCAAAGCAATTAAGTCCCTGGTCGGGGAAAACAGAGAATAGAAAGATAACGACGATGTTCCGGCAAAGGGGTCACCAGCATTAGAAAGATTCAGTGGGTCAGGGCAAACCTTGGGGTAGCCTTGATTGTGGAGGAGAATGGGTGGAAAGTGAATTCCCGCGGTGAACAGGATCGGCGATGAGAGTGCTCGATGGTGACGAGGTTCCGTGGGTGACGAGGAAGCTTGCCAGGGGATTGTAGTGGGTAGAGGATGGCCGGAGAGGTATTTCTCATGGTGATACGTGGTGACGGTAGTCAGCTTTGCCACGGTAATGATGTTTCGGCATACAGGGATCGAAGAGGCTCGATGGGGGTCCAGGAGTTTCTTCGAGGTGTTGTGGTCTTGCTCGGATGATCAACAAGGGGTAGGAGCTACTGGATGTCGTGGACTTATGGGAGGAACGATGGAGCTGGATTGGTTCGTTATGCCGACTCCTTCGCGAACCTCAAGATCCTCCTGTTCACGGGTTGAACTTCCTCTGCTCATGCAGATGCACTGCAGAAACACATCCGGCATGCCCGCGCAGTTACCCGCAGGGCCGCCGTGCCTGGCTGCAGCCCCTGTGCGCCACTCTCGCTCGCACAAGGTGTAGCTCTACCGCCCTTTCCGCCTACTGCGACCCCATCTGGGTCGGCCTACCACCGCCGCCAGCAGAATGCCCCCGCACGCACTTGCGGACGTGCCAATCCAATTCTGCCCAGACCTCCGCCTTCGCTTCGCCACGCCACACTCGCCCCCTCTGCCTCCACGAGGGCCATGGTCTGCTCGCACCTAGCCACCTCCAAATCCTCCACAAGCAGTTCGCAGTGCCGCCTGATCTCGTCCGCTGCTTTCTCCTCAACAGCCTCCGACGTCCTCCACGCGCGGTCCCGCTGCTCCCGTGCGGATCCGCCCGCAGCCGCCGCACTGCCGCTCCTCCCGCACCGCGCGCGACCTCCCTGCACACCGACCCGGTCGCAGCCTGAGCTCGTCCAGCGGGGACACCGCCATGCGCTGCACGCTGTCGTCCTTCACACCGTCGTCCTGCGCGCCGTCGTCCTACGCGCCGTTGCCCTACACGTTGTCGTCCTGCGCAGCTATTCCTCCTCCTGCTGCTGCTGGACCTGTGCTCGCCCTGGCTTTGCTGCGCCGCTCCTGCGCACGCCCGAGCTGCGTGCCTCCACGCGCGCCTGCGCCGCTCGCGTGCCGCAGCCGCTCACGCGCTGCTCTGCTCCACCGCTGCTTGCTCAAGGAAAGGAGGCCCCGGACGTCGCTGTCCCGAGCCCCGCGCCACAGCTCCACCCGCACACCTGTGCTGCGCGCTGCTCCCGCGCCGCTAGCGCTGCGCGCTGCTCCCGCTCCAGTGCGCCCCGCTCCAGCGCTGTGCTCCGCGCCTGCGCCGCTCGCTCCCGCCCGTGCCCGGCGCCTCCCACAGCGGGTGCCGCCTTCCCGCAGCTGCCGCCCGCCGCTCATGGCTCCTGCCGCACGCCTGCGCCGCACGCGCTCCAGCGCCCGCTCGCCCGAGCCGAGCCGCCTTGCGCCGCGCCAGCGCACCTGCGCGCTGCCGCTCCGGCGCCTGTGCCGAGGGGGAAAAGCAGGGAGAGAGCCCCCAGATAGAGACGCTGCCCCTGGAACAGAAGAGATGCCAGAGAGAGGATAAAATAGAGAGAGAGAGGAAGAACAGAGAAGGAAGAGAAATAGAATTCCCCAAGGACTTATGCGCAAATCTAGAAAAGTGCAGGGACCTTTCTGTAAAGCATAATTTCTCATTAATCTAAAGCCCTAATGAAGAAATGCCCAAAACGAAATTTGGAGAGTTTTTCAAACTCTACAACATTGCTTTAGGGCTCAGGTTCAAAAACTCAAAACTTATATCTTTACACGTGAAATTTTGAACAAAGGTTGGATTTGAATTACTTTTGTCCTAAAGAGTATAACTTCATAACATTTAGGGCCTAAATGCAAGCATTTATGACACGTCATGATGACGGGATAGACACGTCATAATGATTGGATAGACATGTCATGATGACTTGCACCTTTTACACTTTATCCCTGAGTAACTTTGGGAGTTACTTTTGTAAATCAAATACTTGCATAAAAGGACTTGTACTTTTATAAAATTACATAAATATCCTTATTTTCTCAACTTTACCCAAATTTTTATACAATTCAACACATGCATTTCTAATGCAACTTTTGGATAAATATATAATTTTCACAGGGGATAGAGTAAGAAAAACATATTTGCGAAACCACCCTTCACTTATTTTGAAGTTAACTCCTATCCAATTATATTTTGCAAAAACAACCCTAGTTTTTCCCTAATTACAAAAATACCCCTTTTACTTGCACTTTAAATTTTCAAAAGCTTCACATAAACGTACACAAGCTTTTCACTAACAAGCACTTACATCACACTAACAAATTATGTGCCTAGCTTAGAGGTACATGAACTGTCACACCTAGCACCATTCCCCACAGCACCGACGAGCTCCAGTTCCGCCGCCCGCTCGGCTTCGCCGTCGACCCGCCGCTACCGAGCCCCTTAACCCCAACTAGGAGCACCTACAGTACCACGTCATCTCCCAGAAGCGGTCCTGCTCCTCCTTCACCGTCTTCCAACACCCCAGCCTGCAGAACGCCATGCTGCCATCGCCGCTGGTAAAGACCTGAGCCGCCCCACCGTCGATCACCCCCTTCTGCCCCATCTCCGGCCTAATTTGGTTTTGCAATAGCATCCCCACACTACCACGATGCTAATGCGCGCCTTGTCCATCCATGTTCGTCGGCCCCTCGCTGGGAACACGAGCACGCCATCACGGCTGCCGCCATCCATTGTAGCCGGCCATGCTCCGCCACTGCTCCTCGAGCACATCACCCACCATCGTGATCAGCAGCTCCTGTAGGCCGTGTAGCACCTATCCCTCCCCAACCAAGACCTCGCCGCCGGCGAGAACACCTCGGACAGACCCGCTGGCCGCCGTCGAGAGCTGTCAAGGGCCCATCTGCAATTTCTTTTCTGATTCTAAGGGCCTTTGTGCATCAAGCCAAGGACCTCTCTGCAAGATCATTGTTTAGTGTTAGCTGTCAACTTGTAAAATTCATAGGAATGTGTAGAAAAATATAAAAATTACCAAATTAGTTTTGTTGGAATCTAGAAATATAAATCTATAACTTTTGTTAATACAGTTTGGTTTGAAACTAAATGCTTTTTGATTTATTTTAAACTTAAAGTAAAAGGGTATCTTATGCATAACTTTTGCATACAAGCTTATTTTCTTGTGATTTTAGATATGTAGCTTCTTTAAGTCATGAGTAAGCTAGTGTAAAAATTTCATGCTTAGTACTGCTTTGTAGTTCAAGTTCTCTTAAAATTTTGCAAATCAACTTTGAAGTGGTTTGAATTTATTTAAGCATATTCCTGAGGCTTTTCTGTTTAGATCTTTTTACCATAACCTAATTTGTTGATAATTAGTTCATAATTAAATTTTCAAGAATTTAAAGTTTTGTTTACTCAAGATTTGAATTTAAACTTGAAATTTGAATTCAAATTCAAATGCTTTAGTTTCTGTTTACAAAAAAATTATGAAAAATTCACAATAAACTTATTATTAGAAGTAAGTTTAGCCACCAAAAATTCAAAGTCAGAACCTTTATGGTTTTCAAATTAAAAATCTAACTTGATAACCTAATTCAATTAAATGGGATAATTGGATTAGAATACCCATAATGAGTTTATATTTAACCCTCTTGTTTCATGAGTTTCTGATTATTAATTCATTGGATTGCAACTTTATCGTGAAGTAAAATCCTTAACTTAAGAACCATCTCACTTAAATCGTTGCATATCATGTAGAGTCAGCAACGCTCGACGACGGAGACTACGAGCTAGTCCTGGAACAGGACCAAGGATTTTCTGAAGATCCGATAAACGTCACCGAGACTCTAACTGAAGCTCCGAACCAAAGTTCAGAAATCCTTGACACTTCTGCCCCCAACTCCACTCAAGAAGGCAAGCCCCGGTGCATAACCCAGTATTTACTTTACTACAATGTCTTACTTATATAAATATTGTATCTTGCATTAAGTCTAGGAGTTGAAATGGAACCCTAGATGCATAAATCCTAGGAATCCAATGTATTGTGCCTGAGTCCTTATCGCATAGATGCTCTGCTAATAGGACCGGTAGAAGTCGGGTGATTTCCTGTCACTCGCGCGATATAGGAGTTGAATGTTTACTACTTCGCAAATACTATAAGGATCATGGACGGGGTCATGAGCTGAATCATGACTTGGAAGTTTACCCCGTCTGTGTTGATAAAAGTTGATAAGGTCGCAGTGTGTGGTACTGGTGGCTAAGCATTTGAAAGTACTAACCACATGCCGCGAAATATGGTAAAGCGGTAAGTCTAGTAACCAATCGGCCCGAGGAGTGGACATACCTCCCACCACTCGTAATTTTGGTTTTTCTCACGCACCGATGTGTGGGAGTACGTTCCGCGTAGCGGACAGGAGTACGGTCATGTAGTCGTGCTACAGACGTATGTCCTGCACAATTGGTGTGCGTACGGTCCTACAGTCGCTTGTGGTGGCCCTGTTCCATGAGTTGGAATGAAAGGCAAACGGTTGCTTCGGAACTATCATTGGATGTTCCAAGCGTGTGAGTTAGGTTTGCCTTGCAAGGTTATGAAATTCGATTCAGAATCGTCCGTTTCTCGTGGAAATTGAGACTGCTTATTCCTTCTGCCACATAGAGTAAGAACAGTAATCATTATAGAATAATCTGGATGGATGTTAATCCCTATAATGTTTGTCTAGTATAGGTGCTAACCTAGACTGATTAATGAAACTAGAACCTGATTGCTAAAATATGAAAGTTAGTTCATATTCTTTGTTGCTTTTCACCTGAAATTAAACCCAGAACCATTTCAAGCCTTCATGAGTTTAGTTATGGACAAAGTATACCCTAATTCTGGGTAAGCCTTGCTGAGTATTAGCATACTCAGTCTTGCTAGTAAATTTTCAGGTATGACCTTCGAGAACCCCACGGATAGCTCTGCATGGCCAACTTCTGTTCCGTATGGCTGGTCCGTGGAGTGGGATCCGTCCCTGGCTGGCAGTGACCCTCCTGAGTGACACCAGGCTTTGGGCTGAGCATAGTGTCAACCTTCGCGATGTGTGTTGTCGCGTGTTTATTCTCTTCCGCTGTGAACCTGGACAAGCTGTTTAGCTTGTCACTTTAAACAATGTTTGTATAAGTTTTTTAAAGTTTGAAACAGTTTGTAACAACATTTAAGCTTCTGTAAATTAAAAGTTGGTGAGCTGTGATGTGATTGTGAACTCGCCTTCATGCGAGATAAACCTGCTTCGATCTTGTTGAACCGTGGTTGCATCGGGCGGAGACCCGACAGACCAATGGGTTGTTCCGTTTGAAGTGCAAAGAGTTAGTATCGGCTATATAGCGATAACTAGTGCACTTGAGCTGGAATAATTCAGGCGGTTCTGCCACACTGCACAATTGGTATGCGTACGGTCCTACCATCGCTTGTGGTGGCCCTGTTCCACGAGTCGGAATGAAAGGCAAACGGTTGCTTTGGAACTATCGTTGGAAGTTCCAAGCATGTGAGTTTGGTTTGCCTTGCAAGGTCATGAAACTCGATTCAGAATCGTCCATTTCTCGCGGAGATTGAGACTTCTTATTCCTTCTGCCACATAGAGTAAGAACAGTAACCATTATGGAATAATCTGGATGGATGTTAATCTCTACCTTGTTTGTCTAGTATAGGTGCTTACCTAGCATGGTTAATGGAACTAGAATCTGAAAACTAAAATATGAAATTTAGCTCATACTCTTTGTTGCTTTTCAGCTGAAATTAAACCCAGAACCATTACAAGCCAGCATAAGTCTAGCTACATGGCTAAGTATACCATGACACGGTTAAGTCTTGCTGAGTATTAGTATACTCAGTCTTGCTAGTCTATTTTTCAAGTATGACCTCTGAGAACCCCATGGATAGTCCAGCATGGCCAATCTCTATTCCGTTTGGCTGGTCCGTGGAATGGGATGTGTCCCCGGCTGGCAGTGACCCTCCTGCATGCTTCGAGCTGAGTGTGGTGTCGACCTCCGCGACGTGTGTAGTCGCGCGTTAATTTTCTTCCGCTGTAAACCTGGACAAGCTGTATAGCTTGTCGTTTTAAACGATATTTGTATAAGTTTACCTTAAGTTTGAAATGGTTTGTAATAATGTTTAATATGTTGTGGATTAAAAGTTGGTGAGCCGTTGTGTGATTGTAAACTCACCTTCGTGCGAGGTAAACCTGCTTCGATCCTGTTGAACCGTGGTTGTATCGGGTGGAGACCCGACAGACCAATGAGTTGTTCTGTTTGGAGTGCGTTGAGTTAATGTCTGCTGTATAGCGATTGTGACAGTTCAAATACTTGTAAGCTAGGCACATTATTTATTTAATGTGAAGTATGTGCTTGTTAGTGTAAAGCTTGTGTGTGTTTATGTGAAGCTTTTGAAAATTTAAAATGCAAGTAAAAGGGGTATTTTTATAATTACAGAAAAACTAGGGTTGTTTTTGCAAAAAGTTTTTGGATGGGAGGTAATTTCATAATAAGGGTATTTATGTAAATTTATGAAAATACAAACCCTTTTATGTAATTTAGTTGGAGTATAAAGTAA